>NW_005362033.1:999537-1002689 GCF_000412655.1 Myotis brandtii
AGTGTGCCTCAGCTCAGCCTGTGCCCTCTCACAATCCAGGACCCCTCGGGTAGGGTCCCTAGGCCTGGCCAGTGATCAGGGCCTATTGGGGGCTTTCCTTTCCCCGGCTGCCAGCAGCTGGCCCCACCCCTGCCTCTGCCACTACTTGCCATCTGTGCGCACTACTCCCCCTCCCTCACCACCGGTTGCCCCCCTCTGCTGGCAGTAGGCGTGGGGTGCGATCACTTGGCTGGCCTGGGTCTCCTTCTGTGGGGCGATTGATCACGGGGCTCTGCGATCGATCGCCGCACAGAGGATGGCCTTGGCCTCCCTCTTTGGGGTGATTGCGGAGCCCTCTCTGCCCCCCATCAATCACCTCACCGGCTGGTGGCCTGGGCCTCCCTCTGTGGGGCAATCCTGGGGCAATGGAAGGCCCCCCAACCAATTGCATTGCACCCGCCTTAGCTGGCCTGGCACCAGTGCGTGTCATAGCGTGGTCATGCAGAAGGTTGTCTGGGCAGTCGTTCTGCTGTTCGGTAGTTCAGTTGATTTGCATATTACACTTTTATTATTATAGATGGTACTGGAGGTCCCAGCCACAGCAATCAGACAAGAAGAAGAAATAAAAGGCATCCAAATTGGAAAGGGGGAAGTAAAACTCTCATTATTCACAGATGACATGATATTGCACATAGAAAACCCTAAAGACTCCACCAAAAACTACTAGATTTAATACATAATTTCAGCAATGTAGCAGGATACAAAATCAACACCCAAAAATCAATGGATCCTTTATACACAAATAATGAATTCTCAGAAAGAGAAACTAAAAAAATAATCCCACTTACCATTGCAACAAAAAAATTAAGAAACTTAGGAATAAACTTAACCCAGGAGGTAAAAGACTTGTACTTGGAAAACTAAAGGGCATTGAAAAAAGAGAGAGAGAAAGATATAAACAAGTGGAAGAATATACCATGCTCATGGATTGGTAGAATCAACATCATTAAAATGGCCATACTACCAAGACAAACTACAGATTCAATGCAATCCCCATTAAAATACCAACGGCATAATTCACAGATCTAGAACAACTACTCCAAAAATTTATATGGAACCAAAAAAGACCCTGAATAGTTGCAGCAATCTTGAGAAAGAAGAACAAAGTTGGAGGAATCACAATACCAGATATCAAGTTATACTACAAAGCCATAGTTCTCAAAACAGTCTGGTACTGGCACAAGAACAGGCATATAGATCAATGGAACAGAACAGAGACCCCAGAAATCAACCCAAGTCATCACGCTCAATTAATATTTGACAAAGGAGGCAAGAGCATACAATGGAATCAAGACAGTCTCTTCAATCAATGGTGCTGGGAAAACTGGGCAGATACATGCAAAAATGAAACAAGACCACCAACTTACACCATACACAGGAATAAATTCCAAATGGATTAAAAACTTAAATGTAAGTTGTGAAACCATAAAAATCGTAGAAGAAACCATAGGCAGCAAAATCTCAGACATCTCTTGCAGCAATATGTTTACGGATACATCTCCTAAGGCAAAAGAAACTAAGGAGAAAATAAACACATGGGACTACATCAAAATAAAATCTTCTGCACAGCAGCTGAAACCATCAACAAAATGAAAAGGGAGCCACCTGTATGGGAGAACATATTTGACAATGATCCTATATAATAAAAGCCTAATATGCTAAGTGTCCGACTGTTCGACCAGTCGCTATGATGCGCACTGACCACTAGGAGGCAGACGCTCCGACTGATAGGTTAGCTTGCTGCTGGGGTCCTGCTGATGGGGACTGGGAGAGACAGGACGGACACGCCCTGGACAAATCTGTGCACCGGGCAGGTTTCAGCCCGATCCCCACAGGCCAGGCCAAGGGACCCCACTGGTGCACGAATCCAGGTCTCTAGCATAGTCAATAATCCTATATAATAAAAGGGTAATATGCAAATGGGGGTTGGGCCGGCCAGCCAACCTCCTGCATCCCCTCCCCTCAGCTGGCCCAGCCCTATCAGAGCGGGCTGGCCGGACCCCACCCACCCTTGTACGAATTTGTGTACCAGGCCTCTAGTACATCTGACAAAGGGTTAATATCCAAAATATATAAGAAACTCATACAACTTAACAAAAAGAAGACAAACAATCCAATTTAAAAATGGACAAAGGACCTAAATAGACACTTCTCCAAAGTGGACATACAGATGGCCAAGGGACATATGAAAACATGCTCAAAGTCACTGATCAGCAGAGAGATGCAAATTAAAATGACAATGAGGTATCACCTCACACCTGTCAGACTGGCTACCATCAACAAATCAGCAAACGACAAGTGCTGGCGAGGATGTGGAGAAGAGGGAACCCTAGTGCACTGCTGGTGGGAATACAGACTGGTGCAGCCACTGTGGAAAACAGTATGGAGTTTTGTCAAAAAAGTAAATATGGAACTGCCATTTGACTAAGTGATCCCACTTCTAGGAATATATCCTAAGAGACCAAAACACAATCAGAAAGAATGTGTGCACCCCTGTGTTCATAGTAGCACAATTTACAATAGCTAAGGTCTGGAAACAGCCCAAGTGCCCATCAGTAGATGAGTGGATAAAAAGGCTGTGGTACATTTACACATGGAATACTCTGCAGTAGTAAAAAAGAAGGATCTCTTACCCTTAGAGACAGCATGGAGGGACCTGGAGAGTATCATGCTAAGTGAAATAAATCAGTTAGAGAAAGACAAGTATCACACGATCTCACTCATATGTGGAATTTAATTAAAAAAATAAACTGATGAGTGGAGTGGATCCAGAGCCATGGAAACATGGGACAGAGTGCGGAATCTCAGAGGGAAGGAGGAGGGGGGAAGGGGGGAGATCATCAACCAAAGACCTTATATGCATACTAGAGGCCCGGTGCACAAAATTCATGCGGGGGTGGGGGGGGCACCCTTAGCCCAGCTTGCACTCTCTCCAATCCGGGACCCCTCGAGGGATGTCTGACTTCCAGTTTAGGCCCGATCCTAGGGATCGGGCCTAAACTGGCAGTCGGACATCACTCTCACAATCCAGGACCACTGGCTCCTAACTGCTCACCTGCCTGCCTGCCTGATCACCCCTAACCACCTCTGCCTGCTGGCCTGATTGCCCCTAA
>NW_005362033.1:1002836-1018191 GCF_000412655.1 Myotis brandtii
GCCCCTCCCCCCCCGCTGGCCTAGTTGCCCCACGCAGCCTGCTGTTCAGTCGTTTGGTCATCCCTCACTAACCCCCCTGCTGGCCTAGTTTGCCCCACGCACTAGGGAAAATTGCAGCCTGCTGTTTGGTCGTTACTGTTACTGTGACTGCGTCCCAGACAATTTGCATATTCCTCTATTATTAGTATAGATATGCATAGCCCATGGACAGGGACAATAGAGTGGTGAAGGCATGGGGTGAGGGGTGGGAGCAGGTTGGAGAGGGTCAATGGTGGGGGGAAGGGACATATATAATACTTTCAACAATAAAGTTTTTTTTTTTTAAAGACATCAGGCATTGGATTTAGGACTCACCCTAAATCAAAAATGATTTCACCTTCAGATCCTTAACTAACTACATCTGCAAAGACCCTATTTCTAAATAAGGTCACTTTCTGAGGGGCCAGGTGGAGATGCATTTTGAGAAACACTATTGAACCCACTATAGCCGGACCAAACTATAATCCATTTCCCTTCCTTCTCTCATCCTGTCCCCAGCTTTGCCCCCTCTCCAGGACCAACATTTGCCCTGACTTTCCCCTCAGCATCGTTTCCTTTGGCCGCTCTGCCACTCCGAGCCTCCTCTTCCCCTTTGCTCATCTCTGCCAGCCTCATTCTCTGCCTCTTCTTGCTCTGCAGTCAGCCCTTCCTTCCCAACTCACTGCATTAACCGTGCGGAGCATCCTCAGCATCCACTCCCAACTCCTCCTCCCACATCTCCCTGGATGGTGAGGCTGGAAAGCTGCAACCATTTCCCGGGTCTCTTGCAGCTAGAGGAGGCCTGGCTGCAGCCTCTACCCAAGCTCCAGACACCCGCTTTGTGAATGTTGAGCTGTTGCTATGGTGGCAAAGGTATCTCGGTCCAGCTACCAGGGAGTTCCTGATCCTCACTGTCCTGATTGTGACGGAGTGAAGCTTCTCAGACGTCAGTCCTGCAGTCTGATCCTGCAGGCCAACAACGTTTCTGTTGTTAATGCTGCATTGGTCAGGACGACCAAGTCTCAGTGGCTTTTAAGCCTTAAAAGAACAAAGGGTGATTAATCACTTTTTAGATACAGCACCAGAGGCACAACCCATCAAAGAAAGAATAGATAAGTTGGGCTTCATTAAAACTTAAAACTCCTGCTCTACAAAAAATACTATCAAGAGAATGAGAAGACAAGCCGATTAGGAGGAAATGTTGGCAACAAAAACATCTGAAAAAGGACTAAAATACAAAGAACTCTTAAAACTCAACAATAAGAAAATGACCCAATTTAAAAAAATGGACAAAAGATCTGAACAGACACCTCACCAAAGATTTACAAGTGGAAAATAAGCACATGGAACGGTGCTCATCATCGTACACCATGAGGGGACTGCGGACTAAAACAGTGGTGAGAGCCCGCTACACACCCATTGGAATGGCTGCAATCAAGGCGCAGTGACGCCAAGCGATGGGAGGATGGGCACGGAACCTCCCTCACTGCGGCTGGGAATGCAGAAGGCGCAGCCACTCGGAAAGCAGTTTGGCAATGGTGTGGATTGAATGCTCGTGTTCCCCTAAAACTCACATGTTGAAGCCTCAAACCCAATGCGACTCTACTAGTATTTGGAGATAGGGACTTTATGGAGGGAATTAAGGCTAAACAAAGTCTTAAGGGTGGGGCCCTGATTGGATAGACTCATATTCTCATAAAACAAGACACCAGCGAACACACACTCTCTTTCTCTCCTATTCCTGTCTCTACTCTTCCTCTCTGTCTCTCCTCCCTCTCCACCCACGTGAAGCCACAGCAAAGACGTGTGCCTCCAGACTGTGAAGAATGAACTGCTAATTCAAACACCCAGCCTGGGGCGTTTTGTTTATGGCAGCCACACCTACCTAAAGCAGGCAGTTTCTCCCCAAACTAAACGCAATCTTAACACACAATCCAGCAACCACACTGCTTGGTATTTACCCAAATGAGGTGAAAACGTATGTCCACACAAAAACCTGCACATGGATGTGCATAGCAGCTTTATTCACAATCACCACAACACGGAAGCAGCCCGGCCGGCCTGGCTCAGTGGTTGAGCATCGACCCATGAACCAGGCAGCCACAGTTGGATTCCCGGCAGGGCACATGCCCAGGTTGTGGGCTCGATCCCCAGTGTGGGGTATGAAGGAGGCAGCCGATCAATGATTCTCTGTCATCATTGATGTTTCTATCTCTCCCTCTCCCTTCCTCTCTGAAATCAATAAACATACATTAAAAAAAACAAAACATGGAAGCAATTAAGATGTCCTTCAGTAGATAAATTGATAAATAAACTGGTACCTCCAGACCATGGACTGTTCCTCAGCAATACAAACAGATGAGCTGTCAGCCCTGCAGAGGCAGGAGGGACCTGCGATGCAGACCCCGAGGGAAGCAGCCAGTGGAAGGCTGCCCCTGTGAGTCCCACCAGAGGCCCTTGTGGAGACGGCAAAGCTGTGGGAGTGAGGTCAGTGGCTGACCAATCAAAGTGACTCTATTTTGACCAACCAGGAGAGTGCCTTTTGGGCCAATCAAACTTTGGAGATTCAGAGCCCTTATTTGCATGAGGACGGACCATTCATGGGCCAGGGGCCAGGGGCAGGGACATCTGTCTACATAAGCCAGCTCCCTTGGGCTCTGGGGAGCCACTTTCCTTTCCACCAGAGACTGAAGGCTGCATCTCCCTGTCTGAGGAATCTGCAGAGGAGAGCAGACCAGTTCAGTGCAGACCAGCAGGAGCAAGCAGCAAGCATCAAGCAGCACAGAAGAGCTGAGGGGCCTGGCCCAGGGCCGCCTCACGGCCCTGAATTGGTGCCAACAACCATCAGTTGATATTCCTTATAAGTTACTGGCATGAAAAGGTAAGAAAGAGATGGAGAGAAAAAAAAGGCATCAGGCCCAGCTGGTGTGGCTCACTGGTTGAGTGTTGACCCATGGACCAAGAAGTCACCAGTGATTTGATTCCTTGGTCAGGGCACATGCCCAAATTATGGGCTCAATCCCCTTGGGGTGGGGGTGGGAGTGGGGAGTGTGTGGGAGGCAGCGGATCAGTGATTCTCATCATTGATGTTTTTGTTTAATCCTCATCGGAGGATATTTTCCCATTGACTTTTAGGCAGAGTGGAAGAGAGAGGGAAAGACAGAGAAATAGCCATGTGAAACACAGCGATTGGTTGCCTCCTGCACTGGCCAGGACAAGGTCCTGGTGTCCAGGGAGGAGCCTGCAACCGAGGTACATGCCCCTGACTGGAATGGAACCCAGGACCCTTTGGTCCACAGGCTGGTGCTGTATCCACTGAGCCAACCCGGCTAGGGCCATCACTGATGTTTCTATGTCTCTCTCCTCCCTTCCTCTCTGACTCAATAAAAACATTTTTTTAAAAGAAAAAAATACAAGAATAAGGCTTATGGCTAAATCCACTTGGTATCTTAATTATTCTCCATGCAATATCATCAGAAGGATCTCCAAGAAATAGGCAATAATGACCGCTACATCTAAAGCTTCTGAATCTTGATTCAGTCTCAAGTTTCCTCTCACGTGGTGTTTTCCAAGTAGAGAGAGGGTGCAATATTTAATAACTTGTAGCATCCTCTGCAGCCTTTCTTTCCAAGCAGTTGCCAATGTCCACATTGCATGTCTCACGTAGAGTATGCCTGACCCAGCCCGAGGCCCAGCCCCTGGAAATTCTTTACTCTGTCCTGCTGTTGGGGTGAACCACCTGGTAGAAGGAAAGGGAACTTGGTACTAGGGTTGAGAGTCAAGTTACCAAGGTTCTTTGCTAGTACTTCTGAGACAACTTGAGAATCCCCAAATCTTCTTTTTCTAAAAATCTTACCCCAAGGATATGTTTTTTATTTTATTTTATTTTATTTTGGGGGGGGGATATGTTTTTATTTACTTTATTTTTTTAATCCTCAACAGAGGAGTCAGGATCTTTTTTCCCCATGTTCCCTGACACCCGCCATGTTCCGCGCACGCCCCCTGGTGGTCAGCGCACATCATAGTGACCGGTTGTTCGGTCGTTCCCCCGGTCGGTCTATTTGCATATTAGGGTTTTATATAGATAGATTGCCAGACTGTTTTCCAAAGTGCCGGTACCATTTCATCCTCACAGCGAAGCATGAGGGTGCCTGCTGTTCGTTCCTCGCGGTGTTTGGTGGTGCCCACTTCCTGCACTGTGGGGTGCAGTGGTATTTCATGATCTCCCTAGTGACTAACGACGTGGGCATCTTCCCTAGGCTTGCTGACCTCTCCTCATTTTCTTTTTTAAATATATTTTATTGATTTTTTACAGAGAGAAAGGGAGAGGGATAGAGAGTTAGAAACATCGATGAGAGAGAAACATTGATCAGCTGCCTCCTGCACACCTCCTATGGGGATGTGCCCGCAACCAAGGTACATGCCCTTGACCGGAATCGAACCCGGGACCCTTGAGTCCGCAGGCCGACGCTCTATCCACTGAGCCAAACCGGTTAGGCCTCTCCTCATTTTGATTGGGGTTTGGCTGCTTATCATCCAGTGGTAAGGGTTCTGGGTTTGTTTTACTATCACCGTGTGCAGGGGGCACAGAGCAGAATCACTCAGGACACGAGGGGAGAGGCGCTGGCTGCCACCAACACCATTTTCACCCACCTCTCGGGCCCTCTGCGCAGGCTTATTGGGCCTTTTTAACGTAAAAAGCTGTTCAGGCTTTCTCGGTGACATCCAAGGCCTCTCGCCTGCTTGGCAACTGTGCACAGCTCGTCTCTCTTCTCCCCTCCTTCTCCCCGCGTCCTCCCCTCCAGCACAGCTGCTGCCTGTGCACACCGGAACCTCGGCCCCACCTTGGGACCTTTGTGCATGCTGTTCCCTCTACTCGCAACGCTCTTCCTGTGACTGTGTCCCTCCTTCCTTCAGGCCTGCTGAAAGGCCGCCTCCCTGACCACCCGCCCTCCGCGTGCTCTTTCTCCCAGCTCACACCTGGGTCGCTGCGATGGCCTTTGCTCGCCTGTGCGCTGTCCAGCTCCCCCAGGAGGAAGGGCCCGAGGAGCGGCTCAGATCACGCGGTCTCGCCAGGGCCCTGGGAGATGTGTGCTGGATGGAGAGCTTTGCTGCCATAGGCCTCACAGGAGGACGTGAATGGTGGGTGGGGTTGCCTTTGCAGCTGCTGTGTTTCCAGCAGAGGGAATGGAGGCTCGAAAAGGCAGGGACCCACCCAGGGCCACACAGGCAGAGTGGTGGGCACCTGAGCACACCCCCCTCCCCAGGCACCTCCTCCGCACCTGCCTCGGGGCCAGCATCCGCGGAGCCACCCACGACACGGGCACAGCCAGCTCCTACACGCGAGAACTCTATTCCCACACCCACACGCAGGCCCACGGCCTTGCACGCTCAGGGATTCCACATGCACACGGGCGCATGGCCTTGCACATTCAGGAATTTCATGCTCAAACCACACACACGCCAGTGCATCCCCAGCAGCAGACCTAGGGACTGATGCTCCCAGGACTCCGATGGACTGTCACCACAACAGACAGCTCCTCCATCTCGGCCTGTGCCCAGCAGCCAGGGGGAGGGTTTGAACCGGGGTGTATATCACAGCTGCAGAAGCTGTTTCCTGGCAGAGCAGCCTGGGCCTCCTCACAGCCCCCCAGTGCCATCCCCTCATGGGCACAAGCAGACCTTCCCAGACATGAGGACATGCCCTGTCATCACCCACGAGGGATGTAGCTCCCACTCTTGCCAGGCACTGGCGTGCACCCAGCACGGGGCGCACATGCTTTCTCCCCTAATCCTTACGATGTCCTCACCAGATGAGTGCTGCCAGGGAACCCATTTTGCAGCTGGTGAAACTGAGGCTCAGAGAGGGTAAGTCTGTTGTTCGGGGTCACACAGCGAGTCATCAGCAGGGATGAAATGTGAACCCAGGTCTGCGGGACATGCAGGGGTTTCTTCCCACTGCCCTGCACGGCATTCACAAGGAGGACTTCTTTAGGAACAGCCTGGCCACCCACTCATCTTGTCTTTCTGCAAACCCTCCCCAGACAGGAGCAATCAATGATCAGCTCTCACGCATGCCCGCGTTGGTTCTGCCCTTGTGGAGTTCCTGTGTGAGGAAGTGAGACCCCCATCGTGAGTGGCATTCAAGCAGAGACTGTCAGCTGCTATGGAGAAAGATCATAGGGTGTCAAGGAGTTGGATGAGATGGCCTCACATTAGTCTCTGAGTTGCAAATGGCCAAAAAGTCATTGGTGAACATAACTGGGAAACAGCCAGCTTCGGGAGCAACCAGCTCAGCTCTCAGCATCATCCAGAACCTTCCTCGGGGCGGCCCTTTCCTCTGTGGTCACATTGTTCTCAGATCAGCTTCACCTGACCCGAGGCCACTCCCACAGCCCAGAGTAACTTAGAGAAATCAGCAGCAGCCCTCTGAGGCTGTTACAGTCTCCATCTCATGAGCGGGGAAACTGAGTCACAAAGAAGCGAGGTGCCGAGGCAGGGTGGACCAGCCAAGCTCAGGAGGCTTCACCTACTCCCCCAGAGCTATTTTCCCCTGAGGATGCCGACGATGGCACAGGTGATCACTCAGCAACCACCATTGGCCAGTACCTGCTCTGCCTAGCAGCCCTGGGGTTACTATGGCAGCCAAGCCAGACACAGCCACTACCTTGTGGAGTTGGAAGGTTCTGGCTGCTGCCAGTGGCCTTCAGCAAGTCACTCCCTGTGTCTGGTCCTAGCATTCCCATCTGTGAAATGGGCAGCTGCTCCATTAGGACAGGAGCACTCATGTGATGTCCCACACACGGCTACTGAAAACTTGACCTGTGGTTGTGACTAAGGAACTACATTAAAACATTTTTCTTTCGAAACAGCAGACATTGGCGCTCTGGCAGCTCTGGAGGTGAGCAGGCTGAAGTCAGCATCCGGGCGCAAGTCAGGCTCAGCGAGCGGCCCCGGGACCTGCCGCCTCTTCCAGCTTCTGGTGGCTGCCTCCCCCCGCCCTCCCCGCCCCCTCACGCTGCATCCCTCCGCCGGCCTCTGCGGTCACATGGCTCCCGTGGGAGTCAGGTCACACTGAGGCAGGCAGCGCCCGCCTGGATAACGCGGCCAGGCCCCAGCTCAGATCCTCCCCTCAGTCACCTGCAGAGCCTCCTCTTCGCCTTTGAAGGGGCGTCTGCAAGTTCCCGGGTTAGGGCGCGGTGCCTGGGGCCCATCCAGTGGAGTCCCCACCACTGCAGCAGCGCCTGAGCCAGCCTGGCTCCCAGGGGTCACGCCGGGCATGAGGGCGCTGTGCCACCTGCGGGCCTGGACTGGTGAGCGCCCCGGAGGGGAGGCTGTCAGAGAAGCGGGGGGAGCATGGGGAGGTGCGGCTGGGTTCCCAGGGAGGAGCAAGGAATGAGCGTGGAGAGAGGTGCACGGCCGGCCGGGGCACCTGTTTCATCTTCCCATAGCCGCCCCGACAGACGAGGAAACTGAGGCTCGCAGAGGCGACAGCTGGACAACCACGGAACAGGTGCTCCGCTCCAGGACATGGAGGGAGGGGGCGTGGGCTCCAAGCGGGACGACTTGCCCCAGACCGCACAGCGGGAGGCGCAGAAGCGGCCTCTGGCTGACCCTGTTGTCTCATCAGGCCCCCGGAGCCAGGCCTGGCTGGAAGGGTTTGGGGAGTGGAGAAGCTGAGCTGAATGGACCAGTGGGGTTCTCTCTGACTTCCGGAAGGAGGTGACATGGGGTGGGGTCAGTGTCTCTGCTGCCGGCAGGTCCCTCCTCTCGGGGCTCCAGGATGCACCCCAACACCAGGCAGTCCCCAGGGAGGTGTTCGTTCTGAAGTGCTCACATTCACCCATCAGGTTTCCTGAGGGCCTGTCGCAGCCCCTTCTCCTGCTTCCTCAGGGGCAGCAGGGGTGGGACAAGCGGGGGCTGCTGGGCTGAGGGTGCCCTCGTGCCTGGCACTGAGCACAGCAGGAGGGCCCCAGGGAGGCCCAGGAACACATGGCTGGGGTCCGGCCCTGGAGGGCGGGTAGGGCACCAGCCACCCTTCGGGCCTGGAACTGCCCTTGCACGCTGAGGGCACACACAGAGATGCACAGGCCACACCCACGTGTGCGGACCTGCATCCCTGCCAGCAGCAGAGACAGGCGCGGAGCCTGCACTGGAGCCCCAGCAGCAGGCAGACCCCGCGGAGCGCCGTGCTCCTGCCCGGCAGGCACACTGCCGGCCCCGGGCCCAAGCTCTCACCCAGGCCGGCAAGTCCTGTCCATTCCACCCTCGGAATTCATTTGGGAACTTTCCATGCCCGCCTGGACGATGCAGTGGCCGCTCGCCGGCCTTCCGGTTCCTGCCCTGAGCTACGTGGCTCTCTCACAGCAGCCAGGGAGGCTGTGAGCCTCGGGGAGAGCCCCTGGCATGCTGCCCCCGCTCAGAATCAAAGCCAGAGGACTCGCTGTGGCCGCCAAGCCCCGCCTCTGCCCGGCTCCCCCCAGGCCTCCTCACTGCCCCTGCTCCCTCTGCCGCAGGGCCTTTGGCTGCTGCCCCAGGCCGAGCACCTTTGCTCTAGCTCTCCATGACTCCCGCGCGTGACGAAGCCGCACATGCCCACTCCCTGCCCTTCTTGGCGTCCTGGCAACATCGCTTTCCATACATTCACTTGGCTGTTTGTCTGTCTGTCTGTCTGTCTGTCTCCCCCCGCCCCCCCACGTGCTGACTCAGCAAGGATGTGGATTGTGCTGCTCTGGTCGCCACCGTGGCGCCCCTGCCCAGCCCAGCACCGGGCGCACTGCAGGCCCTCACACCCGGGAGTGAAGGAAGCACATGGGCACAGAGGCAGAGGGACACTCATGGCGACCGGCAGAGACAGGTGCCCTGCGCACACCTGTGCCCACGGGGGGGCAAGGCCTGCCGCCCACATGCACAGCTGCACATGCACACATGCACGCAGGCGGCCCTGACTGAAGCTGCCCTCGGCCCAGGGAGGCCCTGGACAGTGGGCCTGGGCCTGCCAGTGTTGGCAGTATCTGTCCCCACACAAGACCACAAAGCCTTTCCTCAGCCAGGGCTGCCCAGACCCCGGGGGCTCCTGGCTAATCCGACCAATTCCTGGGAGAAAACCAACAAGCTTCCCGCACCCGACTCTCCCTTCCAGGTGCAGAGAATCGCGTCCCAATCTCCCGCATCCCAGCTGGTCCAGCCCCTCCCCTCCCGCTCCGTCCAGGCAGCACAGCTCCAGAGGTGGGGCAGCAGCTCAGGTGCACCGCCCACGAGCGAGGGTAGACGGAGGCAAAGCAGGCGGATGCGGCTCACTGCCCAGTCCACCCCATCTGACCCAGCCGTGCACACTCCCTCCGGACACACCTCCGGCTTGTTTTGGCTGGAGGAGCTTATCACCAATGACTTTATCTTTCATCTCCCCCCCACACCCCCCCTCCTGCAGCTCAACCTTAGAGCAGAGCAGGCTCCCGTTACTATGGCGACTGTCCTGGACCTCCCTCCCTCCGTCCCTCCCTCCCTCCCTATCTCCTGTCCCCACACTGCTCCTCCCCCCCTCTGTCCCTTGCTTCCTATATCCCTTCCTTCCCTGCCCCTTCTTTCCCCATCCCCCCCCATTACCCCTCCTCACTCCCCATCATCCTTCTTTCCCCACCCCCCCCCATTACCCCTCCTCATTCCCCATCACCCATCCTGTTCCCATACTTCCCCTCCCCCTCCCTGCCGCCCAGCACCAGCACCCCCCACCCATCCTCCCCTCTGACTGGTACTGGGCAGAGGCCTGTGCCCCCACCTCCACATTGGACTGCAGCCCTGCAGACACGGGCCGGCCCAGGGCACGGCCCTCAGGTTCTGTGACTTCACTGTATAGAAGTGGTTTCCCCTGGACAACCAGAGCTAAGAGTACCTGCCTTACAGGGCTGGGAGCACCATGGGAGTGTGGGTGTGGAGTGAGGGGCACAGGGTGGAGGCACCATGGGAGTGTGGGTGCGGAGTGAGGGGCACAGGCTGAGCCGGGGAGGCCCTACATGGAACACACGTGTCCTCATGAGAGAGGCAAAGGGAGAGTCGGCACAGAAGGGAAGGAGAGGCAGGAGGGAGGCGAGAGGCTGCAGTGATGCTAAAAAGGGGCCACGAGTGGAGGGTGCAGGCAGCCCGACTCCACCTGCAGGCGAGGACACAGATGCTCCCGGAGCCTCCCGAGGAACCGGCCCTGCCCCTGCGGCACTGGACTCAGCCCCACCCGGGAGACTGGTTCTGCCCTCCTTCCTCCAGGCCAGCGGTCGCCAACCGGTGGTCCGCAGACTACTGGTGGCCCGTGAGGTCTGAAAGGTTGGCGACTGTGCTCAGACTGTCCGAGAACAGCGGTGCTGCTCCAGCCTCTGGGGGCGGTAGGTTGCTGTGGCAGCCACAGGGGTGTGGACACACTCTTAGTGCCTTGCCTCCTCATCTGTAAAATGGGCTGATTGAACACTTCCCTTCCTGGGCTCTGGGAGGGTAAGTGAGTCGGAAGGTACAGAGCTTAGAAAGCAAATTGTGCTGTTCTTAAGAATTATTGTGCAAAAGCTATCTGCCAAACTCTAAAGAAGATGGCACTCCTGTCCTCGGGACCTGTCACCTGGAGCAAGACAGACTCGCAAAGAAGAGTGATTGCCCAGGAGGCACAGGCCAGCGGTGCCACTGCCGGGTGCACAGCTGGGAGGGCCCGGGGGCGGCATCCTGGGGAGCCCACTGGAGCTGAGCCGAGAGGGTGGAGGGCAGCGGTTCTCAACCTTCCTAATGCCGCGACCCTTCAATACAGTTCCTCATGTTGTGGTGACCCCCAACCATAAAATTATTTTCGTTGCTACTTCATAACTGTAATTTTGCTAATGTTATGAATCGTCATGTAAATATCTGATATGCAGGATGTCTTTTCATTGTTACAAATTGAACATAATTAAAGCATAGTGATTAATCACAAAAACAATATGTAATTATATGTGTTTTCCGATGGTCTTAGGCGACCCCTGTGAAAGGGTTGTTCGACCCCCAAAGGGGTCGCGACCCACAGGTTGAGAACCGCTGGTGCAGGGAGCAGTCAGACAGAGCTTCCAGGGAAGGTGCCTCAAGCAGAGGGGACAGCATGTGGGGATGCCAGAGGGATGGGACCCATGAGGGGCCTGCAAGTCATTCTGCAGGGATGGAGCAGAGAAGGATGCTTGGGGCTGGGCCAGCCTCAGGCTGTGGGGGCAAGCCAGGGAGTGAGCCACTGGAAAGTGCGGAGTCACTGCCTGGGAGGGGCCTGACTGAAGGAGACCAGTCACGGGTGTGATCAGAGCGGGGGAGGGGACCTGAAGGAAGGAGGCCAGTCACAGGTGTGAATAGAGCGGGGGAGGGGACCTGAAGGGAGGAGACCAGTCACAGGTGTGATCAGAGCGGGGGATGGGACCTGAAGGAAGGAGACCAGTCACAGGTGTGATCAGAGCGGGGGATGGGACCTGAAGGAAGGAGACCAGTCACAGGTGTGATCAGAGCGGGGGATGGGACCTGAAGGAAGGAGACCAGTCACAGGTGTGATCAGAGCGGGGGATGGGACCTGAAGGAAGGAGACCAGTCACAGGTGTGATCAGAGCGGGGGATGGGACCTGAAGGAAGGAGACCAGTCACAGGTGTGATCAGAGCGGGGGATGGGACCTGATGGAAGGAGACCAGTCACAGGTGTGATCAGAGCTGGGGGATGGGGCCTGAAGGAAGGAGACCAGTCACAGGTGTGATCAGAGCGGGGGATGGGGACCTGAAGGAAGGAGACCAGTCACAGGTGTGATCAGAGCGGGGGATGGGACCTGAAGGAAGACCAGAGACAGGTGTGATCAGAGCGGGGGATGGGGACCTGAAGGAAGGAGACCACTCATAGGTGTGATCAGAGCGGGGAAGGGGACCTGAAGGAAGGAGACCAGTCACAGGTGTAATCAGAGCGGGGGATGGGACCTGAAGGAAGACCAGTCACAGGTGTGATCAGAGCGTGGGATGGGACCTGAAGGAATCAGACCAGTCACAGGTGTGATCAGAGCGGGGGATGGGGACCTGAAGGAAGGAGACCAGTCACAGGTGTGATCAGAGCGGGGGATGGGTCCTGAAGGAAGACCAGTGACAGGTGTGATCAGAGCGGGGGAGGGACCTGAAGGAAGGATACCAGTCACAGGTGTGATCAGAGTGGGGGGATGGGACCTGAAGGAAGACCAGTGACAGGTGTGATCAGAGCAGGGGAGGGACCTGAAGGAAGGAGACCAGTCACAGGTGTGATCAGAGCGGGGGATGGGGACCTGAAGGAAGGAGACCAGTCACAGGTGTGATCAGAGCGGGGGAGGGGCCCTGAAGGAAGACCAGTCACAGTGTGATCAGAGCGGGGGATGGGGACCTGAAGGAAGGAGACCAGTCACAGGTGTGATCAGAGCGGGGGATGGGACCTGAAGGAAGAAGACCAGCACACAGGTGTGATCAGAGCGGGGGAGGGACCTGAAGAAAGGAGACCAGTCATAGGTGTGATCAGAGCGGGGGAGGGACCTGAAGGAAGACCAGTGACAGGTGTGATCAGAGCGGGGGAGGGACCTGAAGGAAGACCAGTGACAGGTGTGATCAGAGCGGGGGAGGGACCTGAAGGAAGACCAGTGACAGGTGTGATCAGAGCGGGGGAGGGACCTGAAGGAAGACCAGTGACAGGTGTGATCAGAGCGGGGGAGGGACCTGAAGGAAGACCAGTGACAGGTGTGATCAGAGCGGGGGAGGGACCTGAAGGAAGACCAGTGACAGGTGTGATCAGAGCGGGGGAGGGACCTGAAGGAAGACCAGTGACAGGTGTGATCAGAGCGGGGGAGGGACCTGAAGGAAGACCAGTGACAGGTGTGATCAGAGCGGGGGAGGGACCTGAAGGAAGACCAGTGACAGGTGTGATCAGAGCGGGGGAGGGACCTGAAGGAAGACCAGTGACAGGTGTGATCAGAGCGGGGGAGGGACCTGAAGGAAGACCAGTGACAGGTGTGATCAGAGCGGGGGAGGGACCTGAAGGAAGACCAGTGACAGGTGTGATCAGAGCGGGGGAGGGACCTGAAGGAAGACCAGTGACAGGTGTGATCAGAGCGGGGGAGGGACCTGAAGGAAGACCAGTGACAGGTGTGATCAGAGCGGGGGAGGGACCTGAAGGAAGACCAGTGACAGGTGTGATCAGAGCGGGGGAGGGACCTGAAGGAAGACCAGTGACAGGTGTGATCAGAGCGGGGGAGGGACCTGAAGGAAGACCAGTGACAGGTGTGATCAGAGCGGGGGAGGGACCTGAAGGAAGACCAGTGACAGGTGTGATCAGAGCGGGGGAGGGACCTGAAGGAAGACCAGTGACAGGTGTGATCAGAGCGGGGGAGGGACCTGAAGGAAGACCAGTGACAGGTGTGATCAGAGCGGGGGAGGGACCTGAAGGAAGACCAGTGACAGGTGTGATCAGAGCGGGGGAGGGACCTGAAGGAAGACCAGTGACAGGTGTGATCAGAGCGGGGGAGGGACCTGAAGGAAGACCAGTGACAGGTGTGATCAGAGCGGGGGAGGGACCTGAAGGAAGACCAGTGACAGGTGTGATCAGAGCGGGGGAGGGACCTGAAGGAAGACCAGTGACAGGTGTGATCAGAGCGGGGGAGGGACCTGAAGGAAGACCAGTGACAGGTGTGATCAGAGCGGGGGAGGGACCTGAAGGAAGACCAGTGACAGGTGTGATCAGAGCGGGGGAGGGACCTGAAGGAAGACCAGTGACAGGTGTGATCAGAGCGGGGGAGGGACCTGAAGGAAGACCAGTGACAGGTGTGATCAGAGCGGGGGAGGGACCTGAAGGAAGACCAGTGACAGGTGTGATCAGAGCGGGGGAGGGACCTGAAGGAAGACCAGTGACAGGTGTGATCAGAGCGGGGGAGGGACCTGAAGGAAGACCAGTGACAGGTGTGATCAGAGCGGGGGAGGGACCTGAAGGAAGACCAGTGACAGGTGTGATCAGAGCGGGGGAGGGACCTGAAGGAAGACCAGTGACAGGTGTGATCAGAGCGGGGGAGGGACCTGAAGGAAGACCAGTGACAGGTGTGATCAGAGCGGGGGAGGGACCTGAAGGAAGACCAGTGACAGGTGTGATCAGAGCGGGGGAGGGACCTGAAGGAAGACCAGTGACAGGTGTGATCAGAGCGGGGGAGGGACCTGAAGGAAGACCAGTGACAGGTGTGATCAGAGCGGGGGAGGGACCTGAAGGAAGACCAGTGACAGGTGTGATCAGAGCGGGGGAGGGACCTGAAGGAAGACCAGTGACAGGTGTGATCAGAGCGGGGGAGGGACCTGAAGGAAGACCAGTGACAGGTGTGATCAGAGCGGGGGAGGGACCTGAAGGAAGGAGACCACTCACAGGTGTGATCAGAGAGGGGGAGGGGACCTGAAGGAAAAAGACCAGTCACACAGGTGTGATCAGAGTGGGGGATGAGACCTGAAGGAAGGAGACCAGCCACACAGGTGTTATCAGAGCGGGGATGGGACCTGAAGGAAGGAGACCAGTCACAGGTGTGATCCGATTGGGGGAGGGGGCCTGACGGAAGGAGACCAGTCACACAGGTGTGATCAGAGCGGGGGAGGGACCTGAAGGAAGGACACCAGCACACAGGTGTGATCAGAGCGGGGGAGGGACCTATAGGAAGGAGACCAGCACACAGGTGTGATCAGAGCGGGGGAGGGACCTGAAGGAAGGAGACCAGTGACAGATGTGATCAGAGCGGGGGAGGGACCTGAATGAAGGAGACCACTCACAGGTGTGATCAGAGCGGGGGACGGGGACCTGAAGGAAGGAGACCAGTCACAGGTGTGATCAGAGCGGGGGACGGGGACCTGAAGGAAGGAGACCAGTCACAGGTGTGATCAGAGCGGGGGACGGGGACCTGAAGGAAGGAGACCAGTCACAGGTGTGATCAGAGCGGGGGACGGGGACCTGAAGGAAGGAGACCAGTCACAGGTGTGATCAGAGCGGGGGAGGGACCTGAAGGAAGACCAGTCACAGGTTTGATCCGAGCAGGGGATGGGACCTGAAGGAAGGAGACCAGCTCAGACGCTGTGCAGGGCACTGGGGTGAGGGAATCGCTTTCATGTGAACTAAGTGACAGCCTGTTTGGGGACCATCTTGTAATACTTTTCTATTATTAAAAATAAAGAAAGCACGTGCTTTATGAGTAGCTGAGCACGGTTATTTTCACCGCTGGTAATAAAGAACCTGTAGGTCTCCAAGGACGGCGCTCTAACCCTCAGCCAGTAACACCGGAGCTGCGTGTCCGAGGCTGGTGGCCCGGCCGCAGGCACA
>NW_005362033.1:1018289-1025301 GCF_000412655.1 Myotis brandtii
ACCCAGCTGTTGCTGAGGCTTTCTTTCTTGAGCCGACAACAGCGGGTTCAGGAGCAATCACTCAATTTATTGCTGTGCACCTTCCTAAATATCTTTAATAGTTTACAATTAAAACTTGGGAGTGACCTCGTCAGGTGGTTCCGTTGGTTGGAGCGTCGTCTCATACACCAAAGGGTTTCAGGTTCCATATCTGGTCGGGCTGCATACGAGAGGCAGTTAATGGATGTTTCTCTCTCTCTCACATCAATGTTTCCCTTCCTCCTGCCCTCCCTCCCTCCCTGTAAGCACACCCTCCGGTGAGAATTAAGAAGAAATTGGGAGTGACTGGCATTTCCCAGCTCTCCTCTAGAGCTGGTCTGAGGTACCAAGTCATATTCCTTCCGGGACAGGATGCTGTCCTAGCAGCCGAGGCCCCTCACCACCCCCTGCTTCTGCTTGGGTACCCCCAGAAATGGTGCATAGCCCTCCTTGAACAGTTCTCCTTGTGGGAAAGTTCTTCCTCATGAAGAATCTCCCCCCCCCCTCGCCCCCCAAATAGTCAAAATCCTGCTCCCAGTCCTTCCATCCCCTGAACCACACAATCTGTGCGTCAGAACACAGGCTGGGAAGCCTTTGATCTTTGAAGATCGTGGTCATATTCCTGCTCTCCCCACCTTATTCTTCTCCAGATAAAGCAACCTCAGTTCTCTTCGAGACAAGAGACAGAAAACCAGCTCAAACCGATGCAGGCGAACAGGTGGACTTACTAATGTGCGTGACGAGAGCCCAGAGGTTCCTTAACTTCAGGCCTAGCTGGTCCAGGCGCCCAGGGGTGCCCGCACTGCCTTCCTTCCGTTGGCCCTCTTCTCAGGCACACACCCAATCCGCTTAACCCCCCTGGAGGCACCAGCAAACCTCAATGCTTCCAGCAAAACGCCCCGAAAGCTGGGGTCGTGTGTCATCCCTGAGCGGCCGCCGGAGCCGGCAATGCAGCTGAGCCTGAGTCCTGTGACCAGCTCTGCATGTCGGAGTAAGGTCGCCCGGGCTGGCCCGCAGGGGCTGGAAGTGAGAAGGACGTTCCCCGCACTCCTCGGGGAGCGCTCAGCACCCAGGACCCGGTGGCTGGCAGGGCAGGGCTCTGCAGCAGACCCACGTGGTGGAAGCCGGGGGGCGTTTTCTCTCTAATGGAACTTCGAAAGCGCTGACCAGCCAGGCCTGAGGCGGGTCCTTGGCAGCTGAGCGTTTGTTATCTGCCTGGGAAGGAAAAGTGGTTAAAACACAAGCATATTTGCTACTGTGTTGGCCGCTTACTAGCAGTTCCCACTCCGACAGCACCGCGTCTCTCCCGCCGCGGCCATCAGCCTCTGTGCTGCCAGGCCCAGCGCGCAAGGTGATGGCGAAGGAGATCTCCACGTCCCGCCAAAGGTGCAGACTTTCACGGAGTTGATGGGAGGGATGTCGGAGAAACCCTGAGCTCCCGCGCCGGGCCGACGGGTGGAAACGCCCTGGCGAAATACTACACCCCCCACGTGAAGAACAGACACGGTGCTCCGAGGAGAGTGGCTGGGACGGCAGGGCCTCGGCCGCAGAGCCGGGGGTGGGGCCTGTGCGCAGTCATTGCCCGGAGGCCTGGAGAACACCACCAGGCAATGCTGTGGGAACGGCCAGGCCTCCTCAAACCAACTGTTTTTCATTCTACATATTAGCACGTTAATCTAAGAATTAGCATATTAGCTTACATTTTGTTGAATGGATGATAAACTAAGTATTTTCATAGTTTTAATTTAATTTTTTCCTTTTTTTTTGAGAGAGAGAGTGGAAGGGAGGGGAGCGGGGAGAGAGAAAGAGAGAGAGAGAGAGAGAGAGAGAGAGAGAGAGAAAGATTGGTTGCCTGGACGGGGGCAGAGAATGAACCTGCAACCGAAGTACGTGCCCTTGACCAGGAATCAAACCCTTTGATGCACAAGCCAACACTCTAACCATTGAGCAAACTGGCCAGGGCTAATTTTATTTTCTAAATATAATTCCAATTAAACTTCTTTTCTTGAGTTACTAAAAATGGTGGTTCCCAGTTGCAAGAGGATTTGTAATCACAGTGGCCTTTTCCTTGGGATAATGAGGCCTCCGGGGTGGTCCAGTGTCTGTGTGGCTCAGCAGACCCACGGGTGCTGTGTGGGTGGGGCCTGCATCGCCTTCTCCCTGAGATGCATCTAGAACAGGGCTTGACCCCGTTAATGTGCACGATGAGCCAGCGCGTGAGTGAATGGAAGATCTCGCGATACCTGTCTGGCCTGGCCTGCAGGTCTGGGCCCTGGAACTGGAGCCCAGCAGGGCTGTCACCTTCTCTGCTGGAAACCAGAGCCTGGCAGAGGCCCAGGGTCTCATGCTCCGCCCAGTGATCACCGGTCACTCTGAAATGAGCTGCCCATCCTTCTCCCTGCCTTGCCTTTCTGCGGCCGGGCGCCAGGCACTGGCAAGACCTTTGCAAGAACGGCTCACCCCGTTCGCCTTCGGGTAGAGGTGGTGGAGCCGCATGGGCCCAATTCACAGAGGCCCAGAGGGGAAGCAGCAGCCACCCAGCTCCCGGTACTGAGGGCTTAACTCCCCGCAACAAGCCCCAGAGGTGGGCGGCCTCCCTCCTCCTGTAGAACGAGAGGCTCCCAGCGGGCATGGAGCTGCCCAAGGCAGAGCTGGAAGAGGGGTCCCGCTGCTTTTCCATCTCGCTCCCTTCCAAATGGGTCCTCCCGTCTCTGGGACCCTCTTTTCCCCTCCGCAGAAGGGTGGTAAGAGACCCAACCATAGGACCCAGCACATGGAAAGTGTTCAGTAAGCACTGGCTGTGTGCTCACTAGCGAGGCCGGCTGCACCCCGCTCTGCCTGGGCCGGGAAGGCGCTGTGTGGGAAGCCTGGCCTCGGCTGTCTTCGTCCTCAGGCAGGCAGGACGGGCCTCGGACACCTGAGTCCTGCTCTGCATTCCCCGCTCTCCGCACTTGGCCTCCAGGCCTGTTTCCCAGCAGTGAGTAGGTATTGAAGTGGATGTCACCTAGGGAAACCCCCTCGCATTGTATTGAGTGAGCCAGTAATACATCTGTTCCCTCCGGGACAGGACTCTGTCCGGAGATAGATGCCCCCCTTCCTTGGCTTCCAGTGCCCAGGGGTCTCTCCCCCTTGGCAGGAGTCATTGTCTCCTTTTGGCCAAAGAGAAAATCTAGGGGAGCTCAGGGCCAAGGCCATTCAGATGCAGAACTGGGCCATAACCCTGGGGGGAGGGGAGGACATCTCCAACTCCAATGCCTTAGATGGTCAGCTGGTGATTCAAATGTGGATAAAGAACCACAGGTCGGAGTGGTGGGGCCCCAGAGTTTAGAGTCCTTAAAGGCATCTCCACTCCAAAACCTTCCAACACTTTGCTCTGTCCAATCCAGCAGCCTGGGTTCCACCTTCAAGCTGCAAGTCTGAGGTCTTCGCACAGCACTGTCTTTACGGGCACCGGTGTGCACAGTGAGCCCCTCCCTCCTCGCGCTCTTACATGCATCGAGCTGAGGATGACAGACAGTTTCCGCAGTCTCCTGGTGGGGCGACGATGCTGGCAGGGACCCCGACGAGTTTCTGGTTCTCCCTGAGAAGCCCCGTGCCCTCCCAGCAAGCACAGTCTCACGATGGTTAACCCCAGAAGTGGCTCTTGCTCACAAGCCTGCCTGTCTTAAGGGAAAACCACTCTTCAGATCTCTCCTCATGGGACACCCCCTCCTGGAGGCCTTCCTTGAATTCCTCAACAGGACCAGGTATTACATGTCATGCCTGTGCTTCACAGCTTGCTTTTCATAGGTAACTTTACATACAACCCAGAACCTAACCTGATGTCTGACCCACTCAATAACATGCATGGAACAGGTGACTAACTCACCTGCTGTGTGACCTTGGAGGGGTGACTTCATCTCTCAGAGCCTGAATTCTCTCATCTGTAAAATGAGTTTTGATGAGAAAGCATTTAGACCAAGCGTGTCAAACTCAAAGCTAACACGGGCCAAATAAACAAGGTGTAAGTGTATGTAGCCGCAAACAAATAAAAGCTTCAATTTTCCTAGAAACAGGTTTATTTCAATAGAGACATGCTGAATACAAAGGGCTGAAATAAATGAGTCATTGTTAACATAAAATAATAGAACATTTTAATAAAAATTAATATTTTGTCTGAAACATGAACTTACCAGACACTGAATAACTGCACAAATTAATAAGCGTAACGCAAATAAACCTATTTTTCTTGTTCTCTGAAAGTGAAATACTTCCTGTTGCGCACACCCAACAAGTCAGTCCAACACTAATGACATGGTGATCTGCTGCTAAAATATTCGCTGCTAGTATCAGTGGAGAGAAATGGTGCGCCTGCGTGTAAGGTGCGTAAGGAAAATGAATGCAACACGATTATAGTAATCAGTCGTTAGCAAACATTGTAGTTCATTATTAATAATGTATAACAGGATATTGTAAAAACTAAGTTATGAAATTTTTATTAAAACGTTTCTTACAAACCGTTATATTGGCTGGGCCGCAAAAATACTCATTGTGGGCGCGAGTTTGACATGCTTATTTTAGAGAAAGTGAGGCTTAACAATGGCTCACAAAGATATCCAGGTCTGCCTGGCCGGCATGGCTCAGTGCTTGAGCGTCAACCTATGAACCAGGAAGTCATGGTTCAATTCCTGGTCAGGGCACAGGCCCAGGTTGCAAGCTCAATCCCCGGTGTGGGGCTTGCAGGAGGCAGCTGATCCATGATTCTCTCTCATCATTGATGTTTCAATCTCTCTCCCTTCCTCTTTGAAATCAATAAAAATTTATTTAAAAAAAAAGATATTCAGGTCTTAATCCCTGGGACCTATGAATAGTTTGTTATATGGCAAAGCCGGGGGGGGGGGGGGGGGGGGGCTTGGGGACTGAATTAAAGGTCTTGAGATGGAGTGTCCTGGATAACCCAGGAGGGCCCAATAGAATCGCAAGGTCCTTATGAGGGGAGGCAAGATAGTCAAAGGAGGTAGGAGATGTGGCAATAGAAGCAATTGTTTCCTTACCTGTTCTACCTTCTGGAGGTCAGCAAGGGTGCATGAGCCATGAAATGCAGGCGGCTTCCAGAAGCAAGCAAAGGCAAGGACAGACCCTCCCCTAGAGTCTCCAGGAGCCAGCACTTCCACACCTTGACCTTAGCCCAGTGAAACTGACCTCAGACTTCTGGCTTCCAGGCTGGGAAGAAGAAATCTATGTCCCTTTAAGCCATTAGACTTGTGGTCCATTGTTACTATAGCCCTAGGAGACTAGCACATACGGAAGGCATCTGGCACACAGTAGGTGCTCAGAAATGGCCCCCAGGGTCCTCCTCTTCTTGCTGCTCACTGCTGTTCCCAGCACGTGGCCTTCCCCTAGGTTCTCGGCAGCAGCAGGTTAAGGCAGGGAGGGCCACGCTGGGGGCGAGGAAGCTTCCGGACGAATGGAAGAGACCATCCCCACACATCTAGCATTTGACCTAAAATGCCAACAGCATTCACTGCATACCAGGCTCTGGCTAAATGCTTCACACAGCCTACCTCATTTATCCTCTCAGCAACCCCAGGAAGTGGAACCACTATCACTCCCACTCATTTCACAGACAGGGAAACTGAGTCTCAGCAAGTTGAGTGGTTTGCACAAAGCTCACCCAACTGGGTACAGAGGAGCCAGATTTAGAAACCAAGTCTGTCTCCCCCAGAACCTGTGCTTAAACTAGATGGAGACCACACAGTCCACACCTGTACCCAGCTCCCATCTCGTCCTCCCTGGCCGCGAGACAGGTGGCTGGGCTGGTGGGAAGGGCTCTGAGAGCCAGGACAGGGGACTTCAGTTTACTCGGAAGCAAAATAGGATTAGCCTGCCTACAGAGGGGCAACAGGATCAAATGAGACACATAGAAAGGGGTACAGTCATCTGGTCCCCCCAAGATAAATGGGCACTGTCCTTGCAACCCCACTGCCTTATTTTACAGATGAGGAAACTGAGGTTTGATACAGGAACTCACTAGTCCCCACGGCACCTGGGAGCTCTGGCGCCCTGACCACCTCCATGAGACCAACGGACCACCGAGGCTGGGGTGGGGGGTGAGGGGTAGGGGGGCTGTGGCTCCTGAGCAGGGCTGCTGGCTTTCAGCCTGCCTTCCGGTGAGTGGAGCCTTGGAGTGGCAACTGTCGGGGAGTCCCTAAGTTAACGGGTTCATGCGCTCATTCATCCAACTTCAAGGTCATCTGCCCATGGCTTCCTTCCAGTGGCACTAGAATGGCACCTGCATTTCTCCCCAGACCCTCTGCAGCCTGGAGAGCCCAGTCCTCTGTGAGGCACTGTCTTCAGCATGCCTACCACGCACTCTCTTGCTCATGCCCACCACGCGCCCCCTCGCTCATGCCCACCAAGCTCTCTTCTGCCTCAGGGCCTTTGCACCTGCTCTCTGCTCTGCCAGAGATGCTCTTCCTGTCGCTCTACCGTCGCCAGTGCCTTCCTGCTATTCCGTTCCCTGCTCAGATAGGCCTCCTACTCACACTCGCAGCCAAGTGGCCAGGCTGTCCCTTCACCTGCCGGTTTTCTCCCTGGCACTCCCCTCTCCCCGCAGTTCTTTCCATACATAGGCGCTGGTTTGCTGTCTCTCCACCAGGACACCAGCTCTGTGACAGCAGGAACCACGTACTTCTGCTGATTCCTCAGCGCCCAGCAAGGTGCCAGGTGCCCAGTAAGTGAAGACATGAACGTCCAGCCCATTACATTTAGGGTTCAAAAATGTTTCAAGAGAAGGTCACAGTGAGGGCTACTGGTGGGGCGACGGGGGGAGCCTGGCCTAGAGAACAGGCCAGAGGCTGGGAGCACCTGAGAGCGGGCCGTCGGTCCAAAGCCTCTGCTCGAGGTTGCAGCGGTCACCCCAACCTCGTCCTGCGGCGTCCCCAAGCCTGAGGCGGAGCATGAACTTTTTGAGGGCTCCACTGGGACCCACAACCAAGCCTCCCTCCCGCAAGGC
>NW_005362033.1:1026688-1042671 GCF_000412655.1 Myotis brandtii
CGCCGCTCCCCCCCCAGCTCCTTCTCTGGTCTCAGCAGCTCCGAGTCCAGGACCCACGCGGGACCGCGCGCCCCCCTCCCCGCGGAGTGCAGCCCGCCCTGTTCTCTCCCAGCGCAACGTCGTGTGAGGATTCAAGGGCGTTACATCTGGTTGCAATCCAGCTCTCCAGCTTCGCCGGGGCTGCTCAGACCCCGCGCTGACGTCAGAGCAGGGGAATTACTTCTTTTTATTTTATCTTCTTAGATGTCTGCTGCCCTGGGAGGGGCGGGGGTTAGGCGAGCTCTGCTGTGGAGGCGCCAGGGCCCTGGGAGCCCCGGGAGGGGGGCAGGCGGGGGCGAGGGTTCTGCTCCTCTTCCCGCACCGCCGCCTGAGGTCAGGCTCACCCTGGGTGGGACCGCCTTCGCTGCAGACAGTGGGAGCCTCTCCGACTGGCCCCCCTCATCTGGAAGCTGGGAAAGAATCCTCTAGTTTCCCACCCCGCCCCTTGACCACGAGGGTGCGTGTGGTGGGCCCGGGAGCTCCCCGAGGACATCCTTAAGTGCACAGAGAAGTGGCCATTTGTGACATAGAGAGCAGACATTCTTGGGCTGGGGGAGATTCAACCCCAAAATTCTGGCAAAGGTTCTCAAAAGCAAGGGCCTTGGAGGGGAAGAAAGTATACCAAGGGGCGGCGGGGCGGAAGCTGACTGGGGAGTGGGCCCAACAGGACAATTCCCATAGCCAGGCACCCGACCTCCTACTCAGCAGTCACTCCACCTCCACACTCTCCCCCTGGACCCAGAGGCCCTGGCAGGCCGGGCCCTCGTCTGATTCCTCTTTAGACTAACCAGTCTGCACCAGTGGCTTTCGCATTCTTGCCAGTGGCCTGTGGTGAGAAATACATCTAGGCCCCACTTGTTCTCCCCAGTGTATACGCTGCAGCCAGGGGTTAGGGAAGGAGGGGTTAGGGAAGTAACGCTTGCTTCCACTTCCTCTGTTGACCTGGTACTTTATATTCTAGTCTATCTAATTTTTTTAAATTGCTGGATGCAACTCACTAACTTGACTTTACAATCCACTAATGGGTCATACCCAGGGTTTGAAAATATTTATAAAATATTATTCTATTGGGTTGGCATTGATTATATAGGTTCAAGTTACATCTCTGTGACACATCATCTGTGTCCTGCACTGTGTATCCCCCAGTCAAGTCATCTTCTGTTAACATATATTTGACCCCCTTTACCCTTTACTACCCTTAACTCCTCGAATTTTCTCTTTTTTAATTACACAGCACGTGGGTTTTTCTTCTCGTGCGAAAAATGCAAAAAACAAACAAACCCCAAAGTATATAGAGCAAAAGTGCCCTGCGCACCCCTCACAGGTACCCAGTTAACAGTTGGAGTACATCCTCCCAGACACTTTGCTGCTCACGTGTGCATCTGTCATGCATACGAACCCCGCGTTTTCTTTTACCCCAAATGAGAACCACCTCAGGCTCCCATTCTGCAACTTCCTTTTTCCTTTCCATTTGTCCCTGTGAGGTCGCAGGGTGAGGTGCTTTAGGGCAAGGCTTTGGGTTGACTCCTGGCTCCACTGCACTTAGAATCTCTGTGCCTCAGTGTCCCTATCTGCACAATGGGAATAAGAACTGTCCTGGCCTCACAGGACTACAGTGAAGAGTTAATGAGTTAATTACTATCAACTATGGAGCAGTGCTTGTCCCCGTAAATGCCAGTTGCCACTATCATCATTACCATTCTGTTTCCATGGCAGCCATTGCTTTTAGTAGCTGCCTGTGGCTGTGGCATGACTGCCCCCTCTCCCCCTTCTGATGTGGGGCTCTGCAGGAAGGAGGAGGTGGACGCTGTGTGTGCACAGAGCGGTGCTCCTGTAGGCGAGGCACGGGGCTCGCTGGCCCCCAGGGAACAAACATTTCCCAGGGACCCACTGTGTTGAAGGCCTTTGCTTACTGCAGCTGCCCCCAAGAGGTCACACAGCCCAATAGGTGGGTGAGACCGGCTAATACCCGCGGGGCAGCACTGTCCTGGGAGCCATGGCAGGGCTTTGTGCAGGGAGCAGGCCCCCTGTGACGGTGCCATGCAGGCAGAAATGGGGACGAGGTGGGACAGAGCGGAGGGAAGCATCTTGGTAAGACTTGCCCAAGGGAAGAAGAGCAGAGGGAGATGGTGGATGATTCCGTGCCAGGTGGGAGGGACAGACATCCTGAGCCTCAGGATTCAGGAGCAAGTGTGCCCAGTCATGGCCAGAGTGGGGGCTTCCTGGAAGAAGGGGCTTGGAGCAGGGCTCTAGGCACAGGTGGGTAAGAATGAGGGGGATTCCTGGCAGAGGGAACGCACAGCATGTCTTTGGAGGCTGAAATGGACGTGACCTCTACGGTGGCCAAGAGGGTGGAACTGACTCAGAAGGAATGGTGGCAGAAAAGGCTGGGCTGTTGCTGGGCCTCCTCGCTGGCCTCCCTGCCTCAAAACTGTCCCCTCCCAGTGTGGGCCATGCTACCGCCTGATCTTTCTCACCCCAGCAGATACTTCCCGTGGCTCATGCTGCCTCCTGGGTGAAAGTCCAGCCCAGAGTCTTCCCCGCTGCAGGGCCCTTTCTGGAATCATTGAGTCCCCTCCCTCCAGCCCCAGCACAGCCCTTCTTCCCAGGGTGGCCATGTGCACCTCCTGGCCTGTTTCTTCCACTAGGATGCCCTCCACCCTCCTCCCTACCTCCCAAGACAAAACAGAAGTCTTGTCTCTCCCTTCTCTGATGGTTGATCCAGAGGGAGCGGGAGTCAAGGTAGAAGGAGAGGGAGGCGGAGGGGAGAGGGGAAGAGACAGGCAGAGATGGGGGGGCGGGGAGAGATGAGAAAGAGTGAGGGAGATGCTCTTGTTGCTCAATAGTATGCTTAGAATCAGGAAAGAATTATCCAGGAGAACTATGAGTTCTCATGACCCTGAACATTCATTGGTTCACTCATTTGTCCAACTGTCCCTCCATTCAGCAGACAGGCCCTCAGTGTTTGCTCCCCAGCCCTGTGCACACACCTTCCAGCCCTCCAGTCTGTGGGCCAGGTGGACAGTGAACATATAGTTTCTGCAGAAAGTGATCATGCTCAGGAGAGAAGGAAGGAGCAGATGCCAGGGCCAGTGTGTGTGTGTGTGTGTGTGTGTGTGTGTGTGTGTGTGTGTGTGTAGGGGGGGCACTGTTTAGGAGTTGTGGGTTGAAAGCCGGGGTGGTGGGCATCTCCCCGCTCCTCTTAGGCCGAGTCTTACCTGTAATTGGGGAGGGTGGACTGTTTGGGCTGAGAAAGTAGGGGACCGGTGGGGAGGGCTGACAGAGCAGGGGCAGGGGGCTTGCTCGGAGCGTTGGACAGGCCCCAGCGGGGGTCTCAAGAGAAGACGTGCAGACTTGACCAGAGCTCCTTCCGTGGAGACGGGCCTGTCCACAGTGCAGTTTGGTGGGGGAAGCACTGGATTTGGAATCAGGAAGAGGTTTAGCTCCAACTGCTGCTTCAGGCATGGGGGGGGCCTGTTTAGGAGTTGTGGGTTGAAAGCCGGGGTGGTGGGCATCTCCCCGCTCCTCTTAGGCCGAGTCTTACCTGTAATTGGGGAGGGTGGACTGTTTGGGCTGAGAAAGTAGGGGACCGGTGGGGAGGGCTGACAGAGCAGGGGCAGGGGGCTTGCTCGGAGCGTTGGACAGGCCCCAGCGGGGGTCTCAAGAGAAGACGTGCAGACTTGACCAGAGCTCCTTCCGTGGAGACGGGCCTGTCCACAGTGCAGTTTGGTGGGGGAAGCACTGGATTTGGAATCAGGAAGAGGTTTAGCTCCAACTGCTGCTTCAGGCAAGTCACTTCCCTTTCTGAGCATGTTTCCTCTCGAGGCCCTGAGCTCGGGGTCTTAAACGCAGACATGGGGGTTAGGCCACCTCGGTTCAAGTCCAAGCACCTGCTCTTCTCTGAAGCTCCATAAGCTACTTTAAAACGGGTGGAATCCCAGGCCCTCCTGGTTACACTCAGTATGTGTGGCTGTCACTCTCGTTGCTGAAGGACTTTGCATGAGGAAGAGATTGCTCTTCCGTTCCCATCCATCCAGGTGGCATCTAAACCTGTGAGGTAACACCGGCCAAAACAAAGTTTCTTTTCCAGCCAGGTTGAAGCTGATAGATGGAGTGGGTCTGTTACCCTTAGTAGGGCAGGTAAGATTATAGTTTTCTGGCCAGAGTTTATTTCTAAAAAAGGGGTTTGCTCCAGCAACTCTTGACTTCCAGGCAGTGAATGTGGCGGTATAACCACAAACTCATTCGTTCGTTCATTTGTTCGTTCATTCATAAATCACATTGCATACCAGGGTGCTGGGAGCACAGCCATTAACACGAAGCATTTCTGATACAGCACAGTGGACAAGCACATGTATTTTGGAATTCAGCTGCCATGTACTTTGCCATGTGCTAACTTGGGCAAGTTCTTTTCTTTACTCAGTCTGTAAAGTGGGGAAATGATAGCACCTACCTCAGTGAGTTGTTGGGAAAATCAGTGAGTTAATGCAGATAAAATATTTAAAACAGGGCCTGACGTGGAAACGGCTTGAGAATAGGCCCTTCTCTCCATTGTTTGCATTCCTGCCCCGAAGAATCGCACAGACCAGCTTGGTGCTGACAGAGGCCAGTCGCAGCCAGGACTTTCCTGAGAGGGTGACGCCTGGGAAGGGGGTGGTGGAGAGCCGAGCACCTGCCCGGGCAGGCCACCGTCTTGCATCAGCACTCCTTGGCCCTCCTGGCCGTCAGATCTCTCCCTGGGCACCTGGGAGCTCAGCGGGTGAGGGTGAGGGCTGCGGGGCCAGAGCCTAATTCTGCCTGGCACCAGGTGGGCTTCGGATCTAAAGAATTTCAGTATCAAATATCGAAACTGAAAGTGTTTACTGATTGACATCCTACATTGCCAGCGGCTGCCAGACCATACCTGGGTGTCCTTAGACATCAGGTACCTCCAGCTTTCTTAGCTCTACTTCCTCATTCATCAAATAGTAAAACTAATAGTACCTACTTTTGTTTTTAAAAGGGTTAAATGAGATGGTGCCTCTGATGTACTTAGCTGTACTTGACACGTAGCAAAGTACTTAATAAATATTGCCTATTAGTAATAACAGCCCTCAGAAAACAAAATTTGTAAATGAAAACATGCCTGAAAGATTTCTTATTGGTGGCTACAGCTCCTTAGAAATGGGAAGTTGTAAAACTTCACTAGCCCTATAGGGCAAAGAATTACTACAATGACTGGAAATATACTGAGGCTCAGAGTTTAGCTACTGTAGCAAAGTCACACAGTAATTCAGGATGGGTTAGGGAAGGGGGAACCACACTGGGTTTTAATACTGTGCTTTCTGATGCTTTGATAGTTATTCCTTCATCAAACAGTTATGGACAATCAGTATTGATATACAGCTGAGGTCACATGGGCCTGTCTTCTGAAAGTTTCTGGTCTGATGAGAAAATGAAATTTATACACGATTATAGTAAGAGGTAAAGAGGTAAAATAAAAACCACCTGTTCTAGAGGGGGAACCAAGATGGCAGTGTAGGTAAATGCAATACTCACATCCTCCCACAACCACATCAAAATTACAACTAAAATACAGAACAGCTGTCATTCAGAACCACCTGAAATCTGACGGAATGGAAGTCCCACGACTAGAGAAGTAAAGAAGAAAGCTCGTTGAGATTGATAGGAGGGGCAGAGGCAGAAAGGCACGGAATGGGCTGGTCCGACACCCACGTGTGGTATTTTTTTTAATCAGAAGGGATATCTTGGTTGTGGAGGCCACCTGTGAGGAGCAAGGTGTCCCATCCCCACCCCACCAGACCCCTCAGCCCAGGGTTCTAGTGCTGGGAAGAGAAATCCCCATAACTTTGGACTGTAAAAACCAGCAGGGATTGTGGCTGAGTGACACAGATGCTGCCAGAAACCCAGGCAGTACTCTTAAAGGGCTGGCACAGACTTGCTTGGACTTGCTCCCTCTGAGCTCCAGCACCAGCTTGAAGGATCCAGGGACATACAGGGAGGAACTAAATTGTCTGTCATCAAGGCAAGAACTTGGGAGCAGCTTTCTCCCAGACAAAAGTGCTCCTAGAGATCTTTAAAAAAAAGACCCCCCCCCCCCCCCACAGAGCTGACTGACAGGTGCCATATCTGAGTCTCCGTCAACCTGGCCCACAACTTCACCTGGTATTGGTGATTCCCTGAGACCCTGCCCCACCCAATTTGCAGCCCCACCCAAGCTATTTGCAGCAACTTTTCCATACGAATGGCCTGTCCTGCCTCAGGCTTCAGACTTTCCTAAAATCTCTCAAATAAGCAGCAGCTGGACTCATTGTGCCCCATAACTCTCAATAAGTTTCTCTAGGCCCATAACTAGCAACAGCCTGCCTTAGTTCACAGTTTGGCTTCTCATGGGCATCTCCAAGCTCAACACAAGTAGCAGCCATCTGCAGATTGCTCTAGCTTGTGCCGGGTGGCCCCAGGTAGGGCACAAGCATGACTGACTTTGCACCTCCTGGGAGGCCCCAGAGCCAGTGCACCCAGAGGACAGCTTCAGGCCACGCCAGATTACAACTCTACTACATCCATGATCGACACACTCAAGGGGCAGACTTGGTGAGCACCAAAGCCTCACAGAAGCAAGTCCTGCTTCATAGGAGTGTCTCCTGCACAGGAGCTCTTCCACTGTATTCACAGTTGGTCCTCACAGCCAATTGGCTTGGATGTCATTTCCTCCCAGTGATGCCAATAGCAATCAAGCTCAACTACAACAGGAAAGTACACACAGCCCATACAGAGGTGCACCTAGAGTGCCAAGCCACTGGGCCCTACAGAACACCTACTACACAAGGCCACTCTACCAATTCTAGGAGACATAGCAGCTCTACCTAATACATAGAAACAAATACAGGGAAGAAGCCAAAATATGAGACAACGAAACATGTCACAAATGAAAGAAGAGAAGAAATCTCCAGGAAAAAATATATTAAAAAGGTCTAAATGAAATCAAAGCAAGCAAACTGCTAGATACAGAGTTCAAAACAATGGTTATAAGGATGCTCAAGGATCTTCATGAGAGTTTCAAGGATCTTAGTGAGAACATCAAAAACATGAAAAAGGACCAGTCAGATGAAGGATACACTAATTGAAATGAAGAATAATTTACAGGGAATCAACAGTAGAGGATGCCGAAAATCAAATCGGCAATTTGGAATATGAGGAAGCAAAAAAAGAAAAACAAAAAAACACCCAATCAGAAGAGCAAAAAGAAAAAAGAATCCAAAAATATGAAGATAGTATAAGGAGTCTCTGGGACAACTTCAAGTGTACCAACATTTGCATCATGGGGGTGCCAGAAGAGAAGAGAAAGAGCAAGATATTGAACACCTATATGAAAAAAATAATGACAGAAAACTTCCCCTACCTGGTGGAAAAAATAGATTTACAGGTCCAGGAAACTCAGAGTCCCAAACAAGAGGAACCCATAGGCCCACAGCAAGACACATAATTAACATGCCAAGGGTTAAAAACAAAGAGATAATCTTAAAAGTAGCAAGAGAGCCTGGCTGGCATGACTCAGTGGTTGAGCATTTACCTATGAACCAGGAGGTCACGGTTCGATTCCAGGTCAGGGCACATGCCCGAATTGCAGGCTCGATCCCTAGTGTGGGGCATGCAGGAGACAGCCGATCAATGATTCTCTCTCATCGTTGTTTCTATCTATCCCCCTCCCTCTTTCTGAAATCAGTAACATTTAAAAAATAATAATAAATAAATAAATAAAAGCAGCAACTAAAAAAGCAGTTATCTACAAGGGAGCACCGTTACGACTGTTAGCTGATTTCTCAATAGAAATTCTGCAGGCCAGAAGGGAGTGGCAAGAAATATTCAAAGTGATGAATAGCAAGTACCTACAATCGAGATTACCCAGCAAACTATCATTTAGAATTGAGGGTCAGATAGATTCACAGACAAGAAAAAGATAAAGGATTTCATCACACCAAACTAGTATTACATGAAGTGTTGAAGGGTCTGAGGAGAACGAAGAAGGAGAAGGATACAAAAATATAAATAATAAAATGGCAGTATAAAATGGTGGCATCGTAAAATGCCTGTACTTGCTGCCTCCCATAACCACATCAAAATTACAACTAAAATACGGAACAATCATCATGCAGAACCATCTGAAAGCTGGCTGAATGGAAGTCCTACAACTAGAGAAGCAAAGAAGAAAGCACATTGAGACAGGTAGAAGGAACAGAGGCACTGAACGGGCTGGTCCGACACCCATGTGTGATGTTTTTTAATTGGGAGGGAGTTTGTCTCTGCGGAGACCACCCATGAGGAGCAAGGGGTCCCATCCCCACGCCAGCCCCCCAGCCCAGGGTTCTAGAGCTGTGAAGAGAAGTCCCCATAACTGTGGGCTGTAAAAACCAGTGGGGATTGTGGCTGAGTGACACGGAGGCTATGGGAGACCCAGGTGTTCTGTTTAAAGAGCTGGCCCACAAAATTATTTGGACTCCCAGCATCAGGTGGCTCTGGGGACCCAGACACATACAGGGAGGAATTGGATTGTCTGGCATCAGGGCAGGAACTTGGGGCAGCTTTCCCCAAGATGGGGGTGCTTGTAAGGGTCATTGTTACTGTGCTGGGATCTCCCCTGTTGTAAGGCTGACTGGCAGCTATACCTGAGTCTCCATCAGCCTGGAGCACACTGTTTGCTCCACTCTGATGATTCCCTGAGGCCCAGCCCTATCCAATTTGCAGGCTCACCCCAGCAGTTTGCATCAGTTTTTCCATATGAATGGCCTTTCCTGGCTCAGGCTTCACACTTTGCTAAAATCTCTCAAACAAGAACTAGAGAAGCAAAGAAGAAAGCACATTGAGACAGGTAGAAGGAACAGAGGCACTGAACGGGCTGGTCCGACACCCATGTGTGATGTTTTTTAATTGGGAGGGAGTTTGTCTCTGCGGAGACCACCCATGAGGAGCAAGGGGTCCCATCCCCACGCCAGCCCCCCAGCCCAGGGTTCTAGAGCTGTGAAGAGAAGTCCCCATAACTGTGGGCTGTAAAAACCAGTGGGGATTGTGGCTGAGTGACACGGAGGCTATGGGAGACCCAGGTGTTCTGTTTAAAGAGCTGGCCCACAAAATTATTTGGACTCCCAGCATCAGGTGGCTCTGGGGACCCAGACACATACAGGGAGGAATTGGATTGTCTGGCATCAGGGCAGGAACTTGGGGCAGCTTTCCCCAAGATGGGGGTGCTTGTAAGGGTCATTGTTACTGTGCTGGGATCTCCCCTGTTGTAAGGCTGACTGGCAGCTATACCTGAGTCTCCATCAGCCTGGAGCACACTGTTTGCTCCACTCTGATGATTCCCTGAGGCCCAGCCCTATCCAATTTGCAGGCTCACCCCAGCAGTTTGCATCAGTTTTTCCATATGAATGGCCTTTCCTGGCTCAGGCTTCACACTTTGCTAAAATCTCTCAAACAAGCTGCAGCTGGTGATGGTGTGCTGCAAAGCAATCAATAAAAGGCCCAAGACACAGCACTAGCACCAGCTTCCCTTGATTCACAGCTTGACCACACCTGGGCACCTCTAAGCCCAATACAAATAGGAGAAGTCTGCAGATCTCTCTGTAGCTCCTGTCAGGTGGCCCCAGGCAGTGGCTGACATTGTACCTCTGTGGAGGCTCCAGAGCCAGTGCACCTGGTGGACAGCTCAGACCATAACAAATCCACAACTCCACACATCCACAGGCAACACACTTAGAGGCAGATTCGGTGAGCACCAAAGTCCCACTGATGCAAGTCCTGCTCCAGAGGGGTGTCTCCTGCACAGCAACTCTCCCACTGTAGTTGCAGCTACTCCTCCCAGCCAGCTACTCCTTCCAGTTGGCCTGGAGGTCAACTCCTCCCACTAACACCAATAGCAATCAAGGAAGCGAACTGCTGGATACAGTTCAAAATCATGGTTATAAAGGTGTTAATGAGAGTTCAAGAATCTTAGTGAGAATGTCAAAAACATGAAAAAGAACCTGCCAGAAATATAGCAATTGGAATGTGAGGAATCAAAAAACACCCAATCAGAAGAGCAAAAAGAAAAAACCCCAAAATATGAAGATAGTGTAAGGCAAGCATGTCAAACTCACAGCCGGTGGGCCAAATGCCTCATTTGACAAGTTTGGTGTAAGGAGCCTCTGGGACAACTTCAAGTGTACCAACATTCGCATTATGGGGGTGCCAGAAGGAGAAGAGAGAGAGCAAGATACTGAAAACAGAAAACTTCCCCTACCTGGTGAAAGAAATAGACAAGTCCAAGAAGCTCAGAGAGTCCCAAACAAGAGGAACTTAAGGGCCCACATCAAGACACATCATAACTAAAATGCCAAGGGTTAAAGACAAAGAATTTTTTTTAATTTATTTTTTTTTGTATATTTAAAAAAATCTTTATTGTTGAGAGTATTACAGATGTCTCTGTTTTCCCCCTCCATTGCCCCCCTCCACCCAGTTCCCACCCCACCCCAGGCCTTCACAATCCTATTGTCTGTGTCCATAGGTAATGCATAGATGCATATAAAATCTTTAATCTCTTCCTGCTCCCAACCCCCGTTCCCTCTGAGAATCATTAGTCTGTTCCATTTCCATGCCTCTGATTCTATTTTATTCACCAGTTTATTCTGTTTATTAGATTTCTTATTTGTTTATTTTGATTTTTAGATTCAGTTGTTGATAGATAAGTATTTATTGCTTTTTTATTGTTCATATTTTTTGTCTCTTTCTTTTTCTTCTTCCTTTTCTTAAAGAATACCCTTCAACACTTCATGTAATACTAGTTTGGTGGTGATGAACTCCTTTAGCATTTTCTTGTTTGTGAAGCTCTTTATCTGATCTTTAATCTAAATGATAGCTTTGCTGGGTAGAGTAATCTTGGGTGTAGGTCCTTGCTATTCATCACTTTGAATATTTCTTGCCACTCCCTTCTGGCCTGCAAAGTTTCTGTTGAGAAATCAGCTGACAGTCATGTGGGCGCTCCCTTGTAGGTAACTCACTGCTTTTCTCTTGCTGCTTTTAAGATTCTCTTTTTATCTTTAACCCTTAGCATTTTAATTATGATGTGTTTTGGTGTCGGCCTCTTTGGGTTCCTCTTGTTTGGGACTATCTGTGCTCCCTGGACTTGTGAGTCTATTTCTTTCACCAGGTAGGGGGAGTTTTCTTTCATTATTTCTTCAAATAGGTTTTCAATATCTTGCTCTCTCTCTTTTTCTGCCACCCCTATAATGTGAATGTTGGTACGCTTGAAGTTGTCCCAGAGACTCCTTACACTTGTTCATATTTTTTATTCTTTTTTTTTTTTTTGCATTCTCACTAAGATCCTTGAAAATCTCACAAAGCATAAAAAAAAAAATTCTCACAAAGCCCCTTGGAGGTCTCAAGAAGATCCTTGTGTAACCCTGTAACCATGGTTTTGAACTCTATATCCAGTAGTTTGCTTTCTTCCATTTCTTTCATTTGTGACATGTTTGTCTCCACATTTGGGCTGCTTCCACGTTTGTTTTTATGTATTGGGTAGAGCTGCCGTATGTCTTTGAGTTGGCAGAGTGGCCTTGTGTAGTAGGTGTCCTATAGGGCCCAGTGGCTCAGCCTCCCCAGTCACCTGAGCTGGACACGCTAGGTGTGCCCTGTGTGGGCTGTGTGCACTGTCTTGTTGTAGTTGAGCCTTGATTTCTGTTGGTGTCAGTGGGAGGAGTTGACCTCCAGGCCAATTGGCTGTGAGGACCAGCTGCCACTACAATGGAAGAGCTGTTGTGCAGGAGACACCCCTATGGAGCAGGACTTGCTTCAGTGGGGCTTTGGTGCTCACTGAGTCTGCCCCTTGAGTGTGTCACTTGTGGGTGTGTAGAGTTGTAATCTGCTATGGTCTGAGCTGTCCACCAGGTGCACTGGCTCTGGGGCCTCCACAGAGGTACAAAGTCAGCCACTGCCTGGGGCTACCTGGCAGGAGCTACAGAGAGATGTGCAGATTTCTTCTGTTTGTATTGGGCTTAGAGGTGCCCAGGTGTGGTCAAGCTGTGAATCAAGGGAAGCTGGTGCTAGTGCTGTGTCTTGGGCCTTTTATTTATAGGTTTGGGGCACCCTGACCAAGCTACAGCTTCTTTGACTGAAGCCTGAGCCAGGACAGGCCATTCATATGTAAAAGCCACTGCACACAGGGTGGATGGGGCTACAAATTGGTTGGGGTGAGGTCTCAGGGAATCACCAGAGTGGAGCAAACAGAAATGGCTGTCAGTCAGCCCTGAGACCAGGAGGCCCCAGCACAGGAACAATGACCCCTGCAAGCACCTCCATCTGGAGAAGGCCTCCCCAAGTTCCTGCCCCACTGCCAGATAATCCAGTTCCTCCTTGTATGTGTTGGGTCCCCCAGAGCTGCCACCTGGCGCTTGGTGCTGGAGCTCAGAGGAAGTGAGTCTATGTAAGTTCATGCGCTGGCCCTTTAAGAGGAACACCTGGGTCTCCCATAGCCTCTGTGTCACACACTCAGCCACAATCCCCACTGGTTTTACAGCCCATAGTTGTGGGGACTTCTCTTCCCAGCTCTGGGACCCTGGGCTGGGATCTGGTGTGGGGCTGGGACCCCTTGCTCCTCATGGAGGCCTCTGGAAAGACGATCTCCCTCCGATTGAAAAAACGGCACATGTGGGTGTCGGACCAGCCCGTTCTGCGCCTCCGTCCCTCCGATGTGCCTTCTTCTTTGCTTCTCTGGTTGTAGGACTTCCACTCAGCCAGCTTTCAGGAGGTTCTGTATTTTAGGTGTAATGTTGATGTGGTTGTGGCAGGCAGTGAGTACAGGCGTTTACCTATGCCACCATGTTGGTTCTCCCAAAGGGAGAATCTTAAAAGCAGCAAGAGAAAAGCTGTCAGTTACTTACAAGGGGGTACCCAGACGACTGTCAGCTGATTTCTTAACAGAAACCTTGCAGGCCAAAAGGGAATGGCCAGAAATATTCAAAGTGATGAATAGCAAGGACCTACACCCAAGATTACTCTACCCAGCAAAACTATCATTTAGAATTGAAGGTCAGATAAAGAGCTTTACACACAAGAAAACACTACAGGAGTTCATTACCACCAAACTAGTGTTACATGAAATGTTGAAGGGTATTTTTTAAGAGGAGGGAGAGGAAGAAGAGAGGAGGAGGAAGAGGAAGGAGGAAGATTAAAAATATGACAATAAAATGGCAACAAATACATATCTATCAACAACTGAATCTAAAAATAAACAAACAAGAAATCTAATGAACAAAATAAACTGGTGAACCTATGGACACAGACAATAGGGTGGTGAAGGCTGGGGCAGGTTGGGAACCAGGTGGAGGGGCAACAGGGAAAAAAGGGGGGGCATCTGTAATACTCTCAACAATAAAGATTTTTTTTTAAAAAAGGAAAAGCCGAAACCGGTTTGGCTCAGTGGATAGAGTGTCGACCTGCGGACTGAAGGGTCCTGGGTTCGATTCCGGTCAAGGGCATGTACCTGGGTTGCGGGCGCATCCCCGGTGGGGGATGTGCAGGAGGCGGCTGGTTGATGTTTCTCTCTCATCGATGTTTCTGGCTCTCTATCTCTCTCCCTTCCTCTCTGTAAAAAATCAATAAAATATATTTTTAAAAAAATAAAAAAAGGAAAAAAACGTCATCTGTTGTATTGGGGGGAGGAGGGGAAGAGTCATGCATCCATTCCCTGGGGGAGGGGAGCACTGGGTTGGGCTTGGAGCAGTGGTTCTCATGGTGCAAAGGTTCTCTGACTGACAAAGTCCTCAGGGGACATCCCTAGTGGGCAGAGGCTAGAGACGCTGCTGAGCACCGTGATGCATAGGACAGCCTTCACAACGCAATCTGCCCAAATGCCAGCAGTGCCACGGGGGCTGCGGAACCTGGAGAAATAGTAGTGGCCAAGTCTGGTAGGTGAGCGCACATTAAAGAAATAATTGCACGTATGTCGATATAATTGTAATTGTGTTGCAAGCTAAGGAGGTAAAGTGCGAGTGAGGCAAGAAGCTTCCCACTCTGGCGGGGATGACTTTCAGGAGGTCTGTCCAGGCAGGAGGCAGAAAGTCAAAAGGTGTCTGGTGGGAAGGGCGGGCCCCTGGGTGTCGGAGGGGACAGTAGAACATGACCCAGCCTCAAGGGCTTCCAGAGGTGGGGAGAAGATGAAGGCTTGGTCTCGTATAGAACTACAGCTCCCAGCGTGCTGTGTTTTGGGGGACTGAGCCAAGGGGGCCCAGCCTCTGCTGCTTTTCTCACGTGAATCCCTCTGATAGGTGGGGAAGAGAAGCAGGAAAAGAGAAGAGAAAGAACAATGTTTTCATTTCAAACAGATAGGGTGGGAAGTTGGGAAGGAATCGGGTTTAGGATACCTTTGAGATAAGCACAGAAAATCACCACTGTGGCCCAAAATAGCACTAAAAGCAGACGTGCCAAATCAGACTTAATTGAGTGGCTCTCTCTTCTTGAGTCCAGCAGGATGTGGAGGGAGCTGGCTTTGTTCCCTTGGGGTAACATTGTCCCCTAGGGCCCCCGCTCTGGCTAATTAAACATAGAGGCTCTGGTCTGGGGGCAGGACAGGAGCCTGGGGAGCATTCCAGAGGCCAGAGGGGGTGACTGGGGGGATGCCTGGCAGCAGGGCAGGTGGGTGAAAGCGGAAGTGGAAGGGGCCTGGTTCCTCTAATTGAATGCATGCCTGTCTCTGGATGCTGGGGGACCAAGGAGAAAAGCCATCATTTACCGAGTGCCTGCTGTGGTGTGGGCACTGGTGGTTCTACGCCATAACTGCCCTGTAGATTGTCAGGGAAACAAGCTCAGAGAGGTTCAGTGACCTGCTTGAGGTCACACAGCAACCAAGTGGCAGAGCTCAGATTGGAGACTGGGTGGGTTGGGCTCCAAAGCCAAGCTCTGCCTGCTGGTCACTCGTTCACTTGACAGATAGTTGGACAGAAGGGAGCCTGGGTTCTGACGGAGGCAGTTTAGTCTGTGGCTTTCTCGTGCAGCATCCTGTCCTGTCCAGCGAGCAGAGCCATTCCTGTATCCTGGTCACTCTAAGGGTTAAACTCTGCAGGAGGGAGGAGGGAGGCCGGTCCAGCCCCTGGCCACCCAGGTGGCAGGGTGCAGGAAATGCACCCTGGTGGAGCCAGCAGATTGGGGTATCTTTGTGCGCTATCAGTGTTGGGTTTCTTCACTTGGAAGGAGAGAAGGTGGAGCAGGTGGTGTGGAATGTGGGTGTTTATTTTCCTGTTTCACCTCTGACAGGGCTTCCTGAGGCTCTGCAGAGAGCTGCTCAGCACAGGCAGGACAGGGCCCCCACCAGTGAGGCCCGCAGTGGACCCTGTGAGCCCTCATCCCAGAGCCTGGGGTACCCAAGAACCCCGGAACGAGTAAGGGGTGGGTGAGGGCCATGAAACCAGGGCGACCCTTCCGGGCCCATTTACCTCCTTATCTCCTGGCAGCCAGTGGGTGGCTGGGAAATCAGGGGCAACCCTCCTGAGGGACAAACAAAACAAGGCTTTTTCCCCACAGGAGGGGGCGTTGCCTGGGCCTCTCTGGCTCCCTCCCCCCGCCCCATCCCCTGGCTCCCGCAGGCTCCCGCTCCACCCTCCACACTGGGAGGCAGGGAAGGGCTGCAAAGCCTTGGCAGTCAGGCCAACCTGGCCGGGTGCCCCTCGCACTGGGTGGACTGGAGGAGCCATGGCCGAATGGGGTGGCTGTGAGTCAGGGGTCACGGGAATGGCTGCTTCCGCCTTCCCTCAGCTGGCTGGGAAGGCAACTGGGAGAGGAAGCCAGGCCCACAGGTAGCAGAGAGACAGATCCAGGGGAGCCGCAGAGAAAGCAAACAAACAGGGCTTTGTGCGGCTGCCGACGGGCGGCTCGGACGGAAAGCCAGGCCTGCGGTGCAGGGGAGGGTGGGGGAGGGG
>NW_005362033.1:1043983-1048085 GCF_000412655.1 Myotis brandtii
GCGGAGGGGAAGGGGCTGCAGTGGGGAGGGACTCAGGCTTGAAATAAAACCATTTTCCAGTCCTAAGCATTTCTTTTTAATTAATTTATCAGATTATTAACATGTTGATTTTAGAAAGACCTACAAATACAGGAAAACAAGTAAAAATTCTCTGATTCCACCCATAGGACATAACTATTCTTAACATTGCTTTGTAAGCATACAATAAACATAAATAGAGTAAATATAAAATACACTTGGTTTTGTAGGTAGTTGGTGGTGTTAATAGCTTTCCCCCCTCGCTGTAAATGGAGGACAGGCTTATTACAGGCTTGGAAAATATGACAAGTTAAAAATAATTCACTCATGCTCCTCGTCTCAAAGGTCGCCGCCTTTGACTTCTGCCTCCTGTTCATGATGGTTCGCTGTTTTCTGTGTGAGTATGCCATCACTTCGCTTGTAAATACCATTGACTCCTGCTTTTCTCAGTGTTGTATGTAATGCTTGCTTTTCCTGACTGAGGGTGTGGAGAGAAAAGGAACCACATTCTGGGAGAGCTTCCGCCAAGAGCGGGTCCCTCCGCTCAGCTCACCACCTGCGGCTGCTGGAGCTTCCCCGAGGCCACTAACTCTGATCAGCAGCTTGGGCCTGGGGGGCCCCCAGCCTGGACAGGGACATTGAAGGCTTGTGGGCCCAGTTGAGATTCAGACTCCAGCAGCAAGGGGCTCTGAGCGCCCCAGATGGGCAAGGGTGCAGCAAGGCCTCAGACCTCAGCTCGTCTGGGTCCTCCTGTGCCCAGCTGTGTTCAGACTCAAAGATCCCTTGTGGGTCCCTCTCTGTGTCCCAGAAGCCAGTGTCTGCTGCCCTGAGCACCTTGGCCTCTCCCTGGGGGCACGAGGGCCTGGTACCAGGTGGAGCCTCTGCTCAGCTGCCCTTACCCTGGCATGTCCCTGCTGTCAGGCCCTCTCTTCTCCCTCATTCCTGAACAGTGCGATCACAACACATGCAAGGCTGTGTGAAACAGGCCTTGGAAAGTCAGTTGCCAGGGATGGATTGGCATTTAAAAGGTATCCAAGGATAGGGGGAGGGGGAGGAGCCAACGAGACAAGAGCACGCAGGGCCCTGTTCCCGAGCAGCAGCTGGATGTGGTGGATGGAGAATCACTGAATGCCCCCGTCCCTGGGAATTATATCCACAGCGCCAGGCACCGTGCCCCACCGGCCTAGCCTGCTACCACCACTGTGTGTTCCAAAGTGAAAAGATGCAGAGCGATGCTGTGAGCCTGAAGCCAATGGCCCTATGAATTATATTCTCTGAACAGGTTTCTTCCTTTATAAAATATTTAAGACACATTTCGCTTTACCTGTAGCAAGGAGGCAGTCAGGCTGGGGCTGAGATTGACGTTCAGAACACGACGTATTTATCTGGATCTGCTCTTCGGGACTGGGTGCCGCCTGTACTGTGGAGTGTAACCAGGTGGCAACTGTGTGTGCGGTTGTGCTCTGGGCTATGTGTGCAGGTGTATCTGTGTCTGTTCTGAGGGATTCTGTACACGGGAGGGGTGATGGTTCTTGCATGGTTGCATCCAGGCACAGTATGAGTCTGTTGGATCGCTGAGGATGTGCCCGTGAGAGTGATAGGTGGGTACAGTGGGGGTGTCTGTGTCCGACTGGCCGATGTGTGGCTGTGTGTGTGTCTGGGTAGTGGAGCTGCGCTGAGGAGCTGTCTGCCTGAGTGTGCCTTTGCGCTCACATGTGTGGTGGTGTCCACAGTGCTGGGGGCAGGCTGTGCTCCTCTGGGTGGTGCGTGTATCTGTGGGCAGGGGGCCTGGTGTCTGCCCGTGTGCTGTCCTATGTCCTGTGGTGTGAGGCCTGTTGCTGGGTCCGTGGGGAGTGTGTGTAGGACTTTTCCCACCCACTCCATCAGTGGCGGAGGGAGTGGCCACTGGCTGCTTTTGCCCGGCCCTCGCCACTGAGAGGAACTCGGTACCTGGCAACCCTGAGTTCTGCGACCGGGCCTCAGGCTCCAGGAAGAACTGCTTTGGCGCTGCAGGAACACCGACACCTCTGACCCGCTCCCTGCAGAACTGGGCCTTCCCTGGCCTGTAGCTCAAAGACCAGTGCGAGCTCAGGGGGCAGGGTGGCTTAGGGCCACGCTTCACAGGTGGGAAACAGGTCCAGAGGGCGTACAGTCTGCTGGTGGCCAAATGCAGAGCAGGGCTCTCTAATACTCTGCTCTGGGACAGGCCCTCCCCGGGCCTGTTTCCTCTTCTGCTACACAGTGCAGAGCATCGGGACTGGAATGGCCAAGGCGCAGAGGAGTCGGGGGTTTGCCAAGGATCACTGCGTTGAATCCAGCCAGGAGGCAGCAGCAAGAATGAGGAATGATGGGAAGATCCCTGCTCCGGGCCCTGAGTCCCAGGAGCGTCCCGGCTCTGGGGGTGACTGCACTTGGCACGTTGTCTCTGCCCCTTCCCCAGCTGCAGCCCCTGGCCCAGAGGGGACCCAGTGACCTGGAGCGTGGCCGGAATTTCGTTCTCCTCCGCCTTGTGACAGCCCTCAGCTCCCCTCCCTGCCTTGGCAGCTAATGCATCTGTCACGACTTTCCTAACGAGGCTGCTGAGGCCCCTCTGGGACGGACACCTCCTCAGGCCAGCCAGCAGCTGGGGGGCCCGTCTCAGGGTCAGGTTGGAAAGAGGGGGACCAAGCCTCTCTCCTGCCCACAGTCCCAGCCTTCTCAGCTCTGGGGGGCATGGAGGCCCAGACCGGCAGCGGAGCCAGCTGTGTGCGGTGAGGGGTGCCCAGGGACCTGGCAGGCAGGAGTGCCCACACAGCACTCATTCTTTGGCCCTGTGACTGTTTGTAGTAATAATGCTTCATCTGGTCACAGAGACGTCTGCAGGCCTGCGGTGCCAGGGCTGAAGTCAGCTATGATCTGGGTGTTCATACTCCCTGCCCTTGGGGAGGTGTGGCCCAGGGGAAAGACAGTAACCAAATAGGCTGTTTGTGTCATTACACATTCCTGTGTGGGATCGCGCGCTGTCACAAGCCGAGACAGGCATGCAGAATGCTAAGTGTCTGCCGGAGAGAGGACGCCTGTGCCTCGCTGGGGGGCTCCCGGCACCTACAGGGCTCAGCTAGGATTGAGTGAGTCGGGAGACCCAGATTCTTGCCCCAGGCCACTGCCCACCTTCTGTGGGCTCCTCGGGGCCTAGAAGTTTTCTTCCAGCCCCATCACCTCTGAGTGGAACTCAGGCAGCCGATGCCTCCTTCAGTGCTCCCTGCCCTCCCTGCCAGGGCCCTCAAGACATCCGCCAGCAACAACTAGACTGTGGGATGCCCGAGGCACTGCCCCAGGGGATGCCGGGAGCCACGACAGCACAGCTGCTGCGGCGGGCTCCGCCTGCCATGTTGTCTGAGCCCCTTTGCTCTCACAGAGCCCCTGGGCTGGGCGGGAGGAAGCCCGGGCGAGATGAGATGGGGAGGCAGTCCCTGTTGCCGGCGGCTGTGGAGGGCGGCCTTGAGCCTGGCACTCACTCGCTCACTGGCTCGCTGGCCGGTGCGTGTGTATCCGTGCGTGTGTATCGAGTAACTGTTCGCTGCCAGGCACTGTGCTCTGGTGAGACCTCCTGCCGCCTCCGCCCACAGACCCATTCGGAAGGCCCACCAGTGTTTGGGGTTAAAATTCAAGTGCAGTGAGCAGTCCTTGGGGAATTTCACCCGTTTATCGCTCATCTTCCCTCAAAGCGGTGATTGTGGCGCTGACTGCATCTGGTCCGCCCAGCTGCAGCCCCCTCCCCTCCCCTGCCTTTCAGAAGCTGTTCCGCTGCCTGGACCAGGGCCCCTCTCCCTCTCTCACCCTTGAAATCCCTCCCTGCCCCTCCAGAGGGAGCCGCTGTCCCCTGGGATCTGCCTGGTCCCTCTCTTGGGTGCAGCAGCCCAGGGTGAGGGTGTGCCCTGTCCCCTAGACCCACAGTTCTTTGAGGACAGTGCACAGACTGCCGCCTCTCTGCATCCCCTCAGGAAGGCACAGGTTTGGCTGCAGCACTGCCCTGAGCCCCCTGCACAGGCTGGGCCCGGGGGGGGGGGGGGGGGGGGGGATGGGGGGGAGCCCTGAGGGCCCC
>NW_005362033.1:1048918-1066251 GCF_000412655.1 Myotis brandtii
CCCCGCCCCCCCCCCCCCGGGGGGGGGGGGGGGGGGGGGGGGGGGGGGGCGCGGCTGTGGGGAATGATGGGAGCGTGGAGGAAGCCCTGAGACAGGTGCTCTCTGTGGGACCTGCCGACACTCCTGTCCCCCAGGTGCAGCCCTCTCTCTCCCTCTCCTCTCTCTGCAGTGGGAAGGTGGGAAGGGAAGAGGGAAGAGGTGCACCTGCCATGGGCTTTCTCCAAGATGGCCCCTGCTCCTTGCCCTGCCCTCTCCTCTATCTTCTGCGTCCCGAGCCCTCCTTGCTGCCCTCTTCAGCCCCTCCTCCCCTCAACCACATCGTCTCTCAGATGGGCTCCTGAACATCCCTCTTGCCCGCTCAGGCAGGACTGGCCCGGCGGTCAGCGTGCTGGTGCAGGGTCAGCGCCGGCCTCTGCCCCCCAGGGCTCCTGTCTGGCCAAGGTGGACAGAAAGGACTTGAACTCTAATGTAAAAAGAACCTTTAGATCAGCGGTTCTCAACCTTCCTAATGCCGCGACCCTTTAATACAGTTCCTCATGTTGTGGTGACCCCCAACCATAAAATTATTTTTGTTGCTACTTCATAACTGTAATATTGCTACTGTTATGAATTGTCATGTAAATATCTGATATGCAGGATGTCTTTTCATTGTTACAAATTGAACATAATTAAAGCATAGTGATTAATCACAAAAACAATATGTAATTATATATGTGTTTTCCGATGGTCTTAGGCGACCCCTGTGAAAGGGTTGTTCCACCCCCAAAGGGGTCGCGACCCACAGGTTGAGAACCGCTGCTTTAGAGGAAGCAGAGCGCTGTCTTTGAGCCAATTGGGAAGACGGGCAGAGGCTTCTAAGCTAAGCCGAGAGAGAAACGTGAGCTGATGAGGAGTTGGGACCAGCAGTCCAGGTGGGGCACGGCATGGCCTGGCAGAGTGGGGGAGTGAGGGACAGCAGGGAACTGGAGCTGCCTGGAGGGCGGTGAGGCATGAAGCTGGAAGGTGGGCAGAGGGCCCTTCGCCGCTTACCCTTCAGGGGCTCCCCGCTGCCAGGAGCCAGATCCCGCCTCCGATGGCGATGGCGAGCAGGCTTACCCACCCCTCCTCTCAGGCCAGCCTGGCCCCGGTTCCTCACCACGGGCCCCGCCCTCCGGTGTTGTGGGCTGACTGTGCGCACAGTTGGGGGGCTCGCAGTGAGCTGTGTGGGCTCAGTGTCCCTGGGGCCTGCTGGGTGGGCTGTTCTGGTTTGCCAAGGTCCTGGCGTGTCTGGCCTTCAGCCACAACTCGTCAAGCTCCATGTGCACAAGACGGAGGTGCAGGGCCGCGCCAGGGCGCCAGGTCATCACAGTCATGTGGACCGCCCGCCCTGGTTAACGAGTGGGTGGAAACCTGGAGGGGGCTCTCCCAGCATGCCTGGGGGCTCCGCTGCCCCTCCCCCGTCAGGGCGAGGAACGAGGCTCACCTGGGTTGAGCAGCTACCGTATGCCAGATCTGCGCAAAGCTCTCCGTACTTGGTAGCTTGTCACCACTTCTGAGGTGGACTCGGGCCGCTGAGGCTGGTGGGTGATGCAGGGAGCCCAAGGTCACGCAGCGGGCAGTGGCAGAACCTGGCCGCGAAGGCAGGTTGTACAACTTCAAAGCCCGCGTTGATAACTGCCAGGCTGGGCTGCATCAATGATGCCTCTTATGTTTCTCTCAGGCTGTGGGCTCGCGGGGTGGGGGGTGGCCATGCCATTCTAACTCTCTCTCCTGGCGGTAGGCATGATGCTTTGCAGTAGTAGGTGCTCAATAAATGTGTGTGGGCTGGGCGGTTGGGGGAGTGAGCTATGCACAGAGTTCCCCACTTTGCCTCTCCGCCTCCACTCCCAGGAGCTGTGGGCAGGGGATTAGGGGGGAAGGAGACTTGGAAATTCCAGGCTTTTGGACAAAGAGTGGGTTCAGGGGGGCTGGAGAGGACAGCTGCCGGTGGAGGCCGGGCTGCTGGGGCTGGCCACGCTGTCCGTCAGGGCTGCCTGGGGCATGGACGCCGAGGGGCTCGGGTGCAGTTGGAGGCTCTTTCTGACCGAGCTCCTGGGCGTGGACCCGTTGGGAGGGGCCGTGTGAGAGAAGCTCATTCTCTTGGCAGCAGAGCCGGGGTGCTTTCTGCGTGGTGCGCCTGTAGCGCTAGCAAGGTGCTACCTGGTCTGGTGCTCAGGTGGATGGGAAGGGAGGGGTTGGTGGGCAAAGGAAAACATCAGTAACAATCAAAGGCCACAATGTTTGTTGAGCACCTACTGTGTGTCAGGTGTCAGGGATGTCATTTGTCCTCTTAAGGCTAACAGATGAGAAAACAGGCTCTGAGAAGGTAAGACCAACGAGCAGAGCTGGGTCTGCTCCAGGGGTCTGTTTTCGACTCTGGGCCTCTTCTCTCTGGTCCACACCGGCCTCCACAGACGCCCCGTGGCTCTCTGAAGGCCCCGCAGCCTCGTTCTCAGATGTCCCCCCTGTGGAGCCTTCGAGTAGAGATGTGTCTCCCCCCGGCCCTCTGGGCTGTTCCTGGGGCGTGAGGTGCGGGGTGAGGGCCTCTCAGCCCGACTCCCCAGGGGGTGACCCCGCGCAGTCAGGACCACGGGTTTGCTGGGCCAGGCACTGGGGACACTCTTCCACGGACCTGCCTGCCAGGAAGGTGGGGTGCGCATGACCGCCGTCGCTGGTGAGGGGCCCTGGCCGAGGCTGAGCGTGCCCCAGGACCCCCAGGCTGTCCAGGCAGTTGGGGACACTCAGGCCACAGGGGAGAGCCTGGTGATCTCCTCCCGGTCCCGCACAGCCCCGCCCGGCGACCCCGAGTCTCAGTTTCTCTCCGTGACGCTGGGACTGGCCTCCACACCATCAGGGGTTCTGTCTGGAGTGGGCTGTGCAGTGTGAGGAGGCTCTTCTGGGGGGAGGAGCGGTCAGTACGGCCTCACTGGGGATTCCTGAGCCCCACAGGCCTGGGCCGCAGCCAGCCTGGAGGAGGAAGGGGGAGCCTGTGCCAGGCAGGGCGCATGAGGCTGGATCCGCACGACTGGGGTTCCAGTCTTGGCCTCGCTTGCAAGTTGTGTGACCTTGGCAAGTGCCTCACCGTCTGGCCTTCAGTCGTCTCATCTGGAAAATGGGCACATTCATAGCATTGGCCTGAGAATAATCCCAGGAGCAGTAAGTGAAAGTGCACGGCCCGGCCAGAGCACAGGGAGCACGGGGCGGTGGCCTCCTGCCTGTGCTGGTGCTGCTATTAGAGGTGTCCTCAGAACTTCTGGCTAAAGTGTCCCGTTCCTTATCCTCCCAAGCCCACAGTAGGACGGTAGGATGGTAGGATGGTAGGATGGTAAGACGGTGCTTCCTGGACAGCTCCAGCGTGGGCAGGTGAGGTCATGTGACCAGTTCTGGCCAATGAGACTCGCGTCCCCCAGGGGCCTGTCTCTGGGCAGCCTCCCTGCCAGCTCCCAGGAGGTGAGGTGTGAACGTGAAACAGACTTTTGTTGTCTTAAGCCCTTGAGATTTGAGGGTTTTGTTACAGCAACAAAGCCCCCCTGCCTAATCCATCATGACTGTCAGGCGCCATCATCATTGTCCAAGTGTGACCCGCCAGGGCCCAGCAGGGAAGCGTGAGCTGCGAGGAGGGGGCGACTCCGGGCTGAGTGCTGACGGGGCTCAGAAGTGTTTCACTTGGAACCTCACTCATCTCCTCAACTTCTTGCTGTTTGTTCACATCGTTCGCTCATTCATTCATTCATTTGGCAAGTGTCTCTTGAGCATCTGTTTCGAGGCTGTGGGGAGCTGGGGGTTGCTCTGCAGAGTGGCCGGGCATGGGCTCCCCGGTGGGGCTCCGAGGTGGGGGACACTGAAAGGGCGGGGTGGGCGTCGGACTGGCAGAACCCGGGCCGAGGGAAGGAACAACATTCAGGCAATGGGTCCTGCTTGAGCAAAGGCCGAGAAGTGGCGGAGACCTGGGCAGTAGGGTCAGGCCAGCAGACACAGGGCCAGGGAAGGGCCAGGCTAGCGGGAGACGATGGCCTTTGGCCCAGTGCTCCAGGCTGAAAGACGAGGATAAATCGTGGGTAAAATGAAAGACCAGCAGTCGGAGGCAGGGAGCCCAGATGGCAGCCGGACCGAGGATCCACGTGGCAAAAACCCGACAGGTCTAAACAGGCAGCGCAGGCACGGGGCAAGCTGGGCCGGCGGCAGTGGCTGTGGGCAGCACCCACCGCCTGGGGGAGCTGTGGGCTGGACAGGGACACCCTGCACGGTGACAGGGCGTCCGGGGAGATGTCCAGAATGCAGTTGGTTAGTGGACTGGACACTGAAGGAAAATGGGAACCACCTTCCCGCCCAAGAGCAAACCATTGGCTTGGGGGTGAGGCCTAAGCTGGGGGAGGTGGGGGGGTTCGTGTTTCTTTTTTAAAAAAAATATATTTTTATTTATTTCAAAGAGGAAGGGAGAGGGAGAGGGAGAGATAGAAACATCAGTGATGAGAATCATTGATTGGCTGCCTCCTGCACACCCCCTTCTGGGGATCGAGCCGGCAACCTGGGCATGTGTCCTTGACTGGGAATCAAACCCTGAACACCTGGTTCATGGGTCAACGCTCAACCAGAGCCACGCGGGCCGGGCCATGTTTCTTCCATGTGCCTCTCACTAAAGAAGAAGAAGGGAATTCCTGCAGGGGACTTATTTTTTTAAGATTTCACCATTCAACGGGAGGCTTTCCTGTCTTGAATAACTGTGTTTTACTCATTTACACATGTTTATTGAGCCCATACTACGTGCCAGGCACCGTTCTAAGTGCACAGCAGTGAAGAAGCCGAGACCCCGCCCTGCTGGTAGGAGACAGCACTCAGAGTGTTGGAAGGTGCTAAATGTGATGAGAGAAAAAATCCAGCAGGGAAGAGGCTCAGGAGTCGAGGAAGTTGCGTTTTAAATTGGGGAATCAGGTGGCCTCCTGAGCAGGTAACCTGGGGGCCAAAGCCCTGAGGGAGGGAGGTGGGCCTGTGGCTGTGAGCGGAGGGCTCTGCACAGGCCCAGAGGCGAAAACGTGCTCCATGCTGCAAAGAAGGCAAGGGCAGTGCGCCCAGCGAGCGAGCGGGAGAGGGCTCTCAAGAGGCCTCAGGCCCGGCCAGGACCATGCTGCCCTCCAGGTGAGGTGCAGGCTCAGGGGCGTGCTCCCAACTGATTTTGGGGCCCGGAGCACAGAGGCCAGGAGCAGGTTCCCTGCAGCTGGCCAGGCCTCAGAGGCTGCAGCCATCTGGGCCCAGCGAGCCCCATCCCCCTGCCCTCCGAGGCCTTCTTGTCTCCCTCCTTCTTCCAGGAACTGCGCTTCCCTGGACCCTCCTCTCTGTCCCCTTTGCTGCCCGCCTGCCTCCCAGGTGCCTCCTCAGCCTGTGGTCCTCTCCACGTGCACATGCCCTAGAGGTGGCCGCGGGCGGGAGCTGCCCTTCCCCATGAGCCCTGGGCAGCTTTGCAAGCCTCTTGTTTCTCTACCAACACAAGTACCCATCAGCCTCGCCTGAACGAACAAGAAATTGGCTTTTATATCCTCCCATCCTCCACCTGGGCTTCTCTCAAAGGTGAGACTGGGGGGACTAGATGAAAAGCCCCCCAATATAGAATGGTGAAACCTGAGTGTCCCTGCGGCAGGACCTGGACTGGGTGGGTGAATGGCCACACCTCCTTGCACAGCTGCTGGGACGGCCCCAGGCAGCTTCTCGCTCAGCACATTTGAGCCTCAGGGACTCTTCCAGTCCCCCACGCCGCAGTCCCTCACTGGTGACCATCTCTTACCCACATTCCCCTTCTAATAACAAGGGGTTCCAGACAGGTGAGGATGCAGAAGAAGGGCCAGAGTCTAGTGACCAGGTCCCTGCCCGGGCTGGGTGCCAGTTAACTGGCTGAAGCCCACTCTCTCTGCACTCAAAGGGTTACGCCCATGTGGAAACACCCAGAACATGTCAGCTTTGTAACTGCCGGCATGTGGAGTTGAACCCCTGCTGTTTTCACTCCAGGTAGCAAGGGGGCGCTTTATCTTAGTGTTCTCTGTGGGCCTTTCCTACCATCAGGTGCAGAGTGGGCCAGAGCACTCCATTGTACAGATGGGAAGACTGAGTCCTAGTGAGCGAAAGGGACTTACTTCCAAAGAGGAGCCGACAGCCTGGAACTGTTGCTGTAACAACAGTGCCACTGATGGAGGGCCCCTTGCTGTCCTGGGAAGAGGATGGGGTCCATGTCCCAGTGGAGGGGCAGCTGGGGCAGCTGGGAGCTGACTGGGGCTCTCTGAGCCCGCGCTGCCCTGTAGCTGTGTCGTGGTCAGGGCAAGCTCCTCTGTTTTGATCTCCCACACACTCAGAAACCCCCTTCCCTGCCCGGTGCCCCTGCCTGACTTTCTTCTCATCACACACCCTCCTGGGGCCCCGCTCTCCTGGCCTTCAGCTCTGGTCACCACTGCTCCCTTTCGCCTGTAAGCTGACCCCCCAACCCCGCGGCTGCCCAACATGCAGGCCCCCAGGGGGTGTTCCAGTCCTACCTGGAGCAGCTGCCGAGCACCCCTGGCTGCCCCCGAGGTCCCCTTCCTGCACAGCTCAGTCTCCCCCCACCCCATGCCCTTCCAGGCCGCCGGCCTCACTGTGGCCCTGCTCTGCCTCCTCTGGGCCAGCTGTGGTCGTGAGGCCTGATCTGGACCCTGTTGGGCCTTAGGAAGGTGGGGCCCCCGCCTGGGCTCCAGATGTGTGGGGGCATTTGCATGGGGAGAGGGCCTGGAGCTTTGCTCCGAATCTTACGAGTACTGTGCCCAGGACATGCACACGTGTGGGAGCTGCTCCCAGGGTTGGGAAGCCTGCTTGTCATGGAGCCAGAGAGAATGAGAGAGCCAGGGCGGGCAGTCCCAGAGCTGGCGTTGCAGGAGGAAGTCCTCTGGTATTACACTCATTCCTAATGCCAGCCCACCGAGGCGCACAGAAACACACACACACACACGCAGGCACACACACACACGCACACGCACACACACACACACACACACGCACGCACACACACACGCGCGCGCACACTTCTACTGCTTGCAGCCTTCACAGACACCTACACACCATGCTCTCCACTGCCAGCCAGCCCTCTCCACACAATCACGGACACACTTGCGTCAGGGCTCTGATGACACGAGCGCATACACACAGGTGTGCACAGACACTCAGCTGTTGCATACACCTACCGGTCAGAGGTGGTGGTCACAGGGACCATGACTCAGAAGCCAGCTTTTCATGGAAAAATAGCCACCAACACCTGGGAACGTGTCCCGTGATCACAGGCATACACGGACACGCGCGCACAGTCACAGCAGAGGCTCCTCCCCACTGCTGGTGTGGGGCTTTCTCTTTTTCAGTGGAGTCTCATCCCCCACCCCTGGAGCTGGAGTCCACCCAGAGACCCTCCTCACAGCTGGGCCCTGGCTCTGTGGGTCAGAGGCCCCTGGTGTTCCCTGCCCCCCAGGAAATGCTTGCCCGGCTGGCCTCAGTGTGGGTCTCGATGGCCTTGTGTTGCGCTGGCAGCTGGCCTGGGCCCTGGGATTGGCATAAGGTGTTCTGCCTGTGCTCTGGCCCCCTGCCCAGCTACACCTGGCAGATGTGTCCCTGTCCCCCCTGCCTACCAAGGGCTTGCCCTCTCCTCATTTCAGAAGTAGGAAAACTGAGACAAGGACACCAGGCACACCTTCCTCCCATTCCTTGCCTCATTTGAGACTGACAGCCCCCTCAGAAGCTCATGCATCCTGTAAGTGGGGACCTTCAAGGTTATTTTCTCCAGAGGCCCAGAGAGGGTAATGGTCTTTCCCAAGGTCACACAGCAAGTCCATGGTACAGGCTGACCAGATACTTAGTCTAGAACTCTCCTGTGGGGGCCCATGTATACCTGGTAGGGGTGCTGAGGGAGAGCAGGTGGCAGGGAGGAGGCAGGGCCAGGTTTGCATCCAGCCTCCCCTCTTCCCGCTCCTGTTCCCTCTTCTCCCTCCCCTGGGTTTGTTTGCAGAATGACTCACAGGAATGCAGCCAAGTCCTGATGGATGGGAAGGCAGAGCCGAGAAGTGAGAAGTGCCGGAGAGCCTCTCCAGGGTGGGGGCTGCCTGGGCGGTGGGGAGAGAGGCTGGTGATCTGGGAGGCTTGTGCCCAGGCACGGAGACTGAGGCCCCAGGAAAACACTGCCCACTGTGGAGCCTCCTTCACCAGTGTGAGCATGTGCACACGCACACGCACACGCTCACAGGCTCAACGCAGCAGCACACAGACTCCCGCCTCCTGCCTTCTTCCTGGACCTGCGTCTCCATGTGGACCTTCTGCAGCTCTGGGCCCTGTGCACGGCGCACTGTAGGCGATACCAAGTGTGTGTGGGCACTGAGTGTGACTCAGGTCAGACCCTTCTAGATGCATGTGTTACCCCTCAATTCCTCCTGGCCCTCAGGCGGTGCTATCCATTCACCCTGTGGCCTGGGTGGGGTGTGCGGTTGGGGGGGGCACACCCCTGTCCTCCAGCAGCTGACCAGGTGTAGGGGGGCCGGGATGGGCCTGGGGCAATGGGCGGAGCCTCTTAGAAGACAAGGGTGAGGCTGAGAGCTGGCAGAGAGCCTGGTGAGCCCAGGAGGGAAAGGGGGGGGTGAGGCTGGGGTCCCTCGGGAGCCTCCACAGGGGAGGGCTCATCTCTCCTTGAGGGAAGCTGCCCCCTCCCCCCCCCCCTGACAATGTCTGGGGCACCTCTGAGGAGCAACGAGACATTCATCTCCTCGGTCCCTGCAGCCTCATGCCTCGGAGGGCCCGCCTGGCCCAGCAGCCCTGGAGCCCCTGCAGGACCCCTGCCCCCAGGCCCGCCCCGCAGTGCCTGCTGGCGGCTGTCCTGCGGGTGCAGCCCTGCTGGGCCAGGTCCGTGTTTTCTAGAGAAGCCGAATTGGGATTTTTATGCGCCCCTCCTGGTTCAGTTAACAAGAGGGCAGTGTGGTTCAGGCTGCACGTGTGGGGGCAGCGCCGCCAGCCCCTGTCTGTCCTGGGTGCCTGGGCTTCCCTGTGCTGTGCGTCTATATTACTGGGCACAGTGTGACATTCCTGAGGTGTGGCTCTGTGCTGGCGTGAGCAGGACATCAAATGACGAGCTGCCGCCTTGGTGGGAAGGTCAGTGGACAGAGGATGCGTCAGGCCATCGTGTCCTGAAGAAGGAGACGGTGGGGGGCCAGGCAGGCCCAGCAGTGTGTTCTAGGCGGAGGGAGGGCCAGTAGCGGGGCTGCAGGCAGAGCGGGAGGAGATGAGGCCCAGAGGCAGCGGGGCAGGTGGCACAGGGATCGCAGTCCCTGGGATAGTTTGGTTTTAACTCGTGTGTGAGGTGGAGCTGTGGAGGGTTCTGAGGGAGAGAGGGGTGCGATCTCACCTGGGTTTCAGCAGCGCCCGCGGGCTGCCCTGAGGGCTGAAGGGGCGGGCGGCCCAGGGAGGCTTGGCGAGGGCTGCACTGGGCCAGACAGGCCGAGGGAGTGTGACGGCTGTGGAGCGGGGAGCGGGGCTGCGCATGGGCACAGGGTCTGGGGCATGGACATTCTGAAGTTAGTGGTGGGAGCTGCACAGTTCCGAGGACACCAAGAACCTTGGAAAGAGTGGGTTGCATCTCAATACCAAGTCTTTAGGCTCTAAAGTTCAGAGCTCACCAGGCCTCCTAACCAGATCCAGCTGCAGAGACGCAGCAGGAAACGAACTCACAGGGAGGGACCTGGGCTCCTTTTTCCTTTGTACCTGTATGTACTTCCCAACTTTAAAAATTAAATGTAGGCCTTTCTCTCTAAAAGTAACTGCTCTGTGACATGGGGAGGATGGCCGGGGACTGATCTGGAGGGGCTGCCCCTCCAGCCGCCAGGGCTCTGTCCGCTGGGCGCTGGGTCTGCTGCGCGTTTGGGCAGCGGGTTTGGAGCAGGAGTGCGCTCGGGCCCAGGGCCCACCTTCTGGAATTCCACCCCTGCTCACAGGGCTTGGTCAGGTCACAGCCAGAGGCCCTGGGGGTCCCATCTCCGTCTCAAGTCTGAGCTGTCTGCCTGACATCTCCACCCGAAGACCACCTTTCCCTGCTCCCCTTCCCCACGGCCCTCAGCGCCCCAGGCGAGGCGGCTCGCTCACTCCATTTCTGGGCAGCTGTGCCTGTTAGCAGGCTCTTCCTTATATGGAGGTGAAATCTGCCTTCCTTTTGCTTTTGCCCCTCCTGAGCTCCTTCTCGGAGCCCCTGTTTCTGGGTCTGTGGCGTGGGGCACCCACACCCCTCTCTGCCCCAACCCCCCCCCCCCCACTTGGTCTTGGGAGGTTGTAAAGGACTCAAAAAATCTAGTAGCTCAGAACACGTGTGGTATCGGCAGTCCCTCGGCACTGGGGACTGGGGGGGGGGGGGGGGGGGTGCCCCAGCAGTGCACCCAAGCAGGATTTCCACGTGAAATATTCAGCCTACGACCGTGAGGTTGGTATTTGATACTTTCCCAGAGATTGAAAACAGACCTCTCCACCGGCCGGGAGGGTGACGGCCGAGAGCCAGCACAGTGTGACAGCCGCACTGTCACGCACGCATCCTGTCCCCTCCGCACGCCCGGGCCTTGCTCCTCTCCCAGGTTACGTGTGGGAAGATGGAGACCAGAAATCAGATGGGAAACGGGTATGACTCTCTCTCCCGTCACACAGTTCGGGAGGGTGGAGGCCACCTTCCCTCCGCAGATTGTGGGGACACAAGCCTGGAAGGACGTGCCGGCTGTGGTCGGTTGGACTGGGCTTTGGCACTGGCAGCTTGTTGCGTGAAAGACCCTGTCTGTACTTACGGCTGCGTCGTCCAGGGTGCTGGGTTCGGAGTGTTCTTCTGGTCTTAGACTGTGAGCTTTTTGCTAAGTCTAGGGAGAGAGCTATCACATGGCTTAGAAGTCTGTTTTCCAGCCCATATCACGCCCCTCCCCTCCTGCTGCCTGGGAGGTAAGCAGGAGCAGAAACATCCCTCTTCTCAGCTGTGGAAACTGGGCCCAGAGAGGTTGTGGAGCTGCCCAGGGACACACAGCCAGGATGCCACAGCTATTCTTGCACTGGGCTGGCAGGGCAGCGCCTTTCCTTGTTTAGGGTGAGTGGGGAGGGTGGGAACCATGACTTCACCCCCCAGGAACTCCTGGAGAGCCCAGGGGGCATCCGGGGCCAGGTCTGCTTCTTCCCTCCACACATACGGCGGCTAGCCTGCCCGAGCGGGCCGGGGTTCCGCTGGACCTGAGGTCACTCAGGCCGGTGCCTCTCTCTGCTCTTGGAGCTGCAGGTTCCACACTCTAAGATGGGCAAAGGACGCCCGCCTAGGGGAGTGCTAAAGGATTCCGCGGGGCGAGCTGGGCAGAGTTGGCACCATCTTTATATGCCACCCTATGAGCCGTGGTACGGCCACCTGGGTTCCACCAGGAAATTTTGGGATAAAGTCAAACCAGGAAGAAGAGTACAAGAACAAGGATGTCCCCCCCCTCATTCCCCCTTTTTGCCCTCCTCCCCTCCTCCTGCTCCCCTTTCTTCCCCTCCCCCTCTTACTCTCTGACGGTAAAAATTCACACAGCACACGCATGTCCCTCCCACACCAAGCCTCTTTGTCAGCAGCTCCTTCCCCACCTCCAGAGGTGCCGCAGACACAGGCCCCTAAGAAAGCCTCCTGTTCCCATGTTCCTTGAGACGCAGGCTCTCCCTGCCCAGGAGGCAGCCCAGGTCTCTCACGCCCGCCCGGCACTGGGCCTCCCATAGCAGGAGGGAGCTAGCCAACCAGCCCAGGGCCAGGCTGAGCCGCAGCTCTCAGGAGGGCTGAGGGCTGGGGGCCAGGAGAAGCCATGGACTCACCAGCATCCTGGGGGCCACCAGGCCGAGGGAGGGCAGAGGCTGCACAGCGCTGAGCGGAGCTGGGAAGGGGCGGGAGGGTCATCTGAAGAGTGGGTGAGCCATGCGGAGACTCCTGGGGAGCTGCCACCCAGGTGTGAGGTGCACGTGTTCACCCTCACACAGGAGCCTGTGCGTGTCCTTATGTGTGCATCTGTGTCACTGTGTGGCCCAGTGAGAAGAGCAGGGTGGGGTGGTCTGTGTGTGCTTGGGTGCATGTCTAGGTGGGTGTCCACTTGATGCACATGTGCAGGCACCTGCACATGTCAGGCCTGGTGTGTCTCTGCATGTATGTTTATGTGTGAGGGTGTCAGGCTGGGCCTGTGGGTCTGACTGTAGGTGTAGGTCTGCCTAATTTGGGCGTGTCTGTGTGTGTGTCTGCCCGACTCGGGCGTGTCTGTGTGTGCGTCTGCCCGACTCGGGCGTGTCTGTGTGTGCGTCTGCCCGACTCGGGCGCGTCTGTGTGTGCGTCTACCTAATTCGGACGCGTCTGTGTGTGCGTCTGCCTAATTCGGGCGCGTCTGTGTGTGCATCTACCTAATTCGGGCGTGTCTGTGTGTGCATCTACCTAATTCGGGCGTGTCTGTGGGTGTGTCTGCCCGACTTGGGCGTGTCTGTGGGTGCATCTACCTAATTCGGGCGTGTCTGTGTGTGCATCTACCTAATTCGGGCGTGTCTGTGTGTGCATCTACCTAATTCGGGCGTGTCTGTGTGTGCATCTACCTAATTCGGGCGTGTCTGTGTGTGCATCTACCTAATTCGGGCGTGTCTGTGTGTGCATCTACCTAATTCGGGCGTGTCTGTGTGTGCATCTACCTAATTCGGGCGTGTCTGTGTGTGCATCTACCTAATTCGGGCGTGTCTGTGTGTGCATCTACCTAATTCGGGCGTGTCTGTGTGTGCATCTACCTAATTCGGGCGTGTCTGTGTGTGCATCTACCTAATTCGGGCGTGTCTGTGTGTGCATCTACCTAATTCGGGCGTGTCTGTGTGTGCATCTACCTAATTCGGGCGTGTCTGTGTGTGCATCTACCTAATTCGGGCGTGTCTGTGTGTGCATCTACCTAATTCGGGCGTGTCTGTGTGTGCATCTACCTAATTCGGGCGTGTCTGTGTGTGCATCTACCTAATTCGGGCGTGTCTGTGTGTGCATCTACCTAATTCGGGCGTGTCTGTGTGTGCATCTACCTAATTCGGGCGTGTCTGTGTGTGCATCTACCTAATTCGGGCGTGTCTGTGTGTGCATCTAAATTCGGGCGGTCTGTGTGTGTCTGCCCGACTCGGGCGTGTCTGTGGGTGTGTCTGCCCGACTCGGGCGAGTCTGTGGGTGCATCCGGCCTGCTGGTGCTGACCCAGGCTCTGGACTCTGCTCTGGGAAAGTGCCAGTGGCCTCGGGCCTCCTCCGGCACCACATGGCCCCGAGGTCAGTGTGGACTCTGTGCAGGGCTGATGGGGGTTATCTCAGGGGTGGGGGGCTCTGAGCGTCCCTCAGGGTCCCTGGGGGAATGTATCCATGGGATGGTCGCCACAGCGCACCTCTGTAGCAGCAGGATTCAGGCACAGACTGGGGCTGGGGTCAGATGTTGGTGTGTGGCTAGGTACTATTGCTGGGGTCAGAAGTCCATTCATGACAGAGGGCAGGGTCAGTCAGTGGCTGGGGTCAGGGGTCAGGGGTCCTGGCACAGAGGACTGAAGAGGCCTTAGCCACACCACTGCCCTCAGCCTCTTGGTGGCTTCCTGGCCAAGAGTGTGGATCCGAGCCCTGGGGTGCACCTCACGAAGCAGGGCGCAGGCTGAGCAGTCCCCGGGCTGCCGGCACCATGCAGGCCCATGGCTCCGGGAACAGCTCTATGGCTGTGACAGGATCCCGCCAGGCCAATGTGCTCGTGTGGGTGACCTTGGTCGTAACCCAGAGGCCAGGGGGCCCTCTGGACCCAGGACTGAGCCAGCGGATGCAGAGCAGGGGCAGCGCCTCCCACACTGGAGATCCCTGGTGCCCTCCCCTCTACTCACCCATTTCTCCTTCCCCATCTGTTCCCTTCTCTCCATTTTCCTCTCCTCTCTCATCCTCCTCCCTCCCCTCTGTGCTTCCTCCCATTGCTTTCTTCCAAACCGGCTGCCCAGCCTTCTCTTGTTCCCATTCATTCAGCCCCATTCATTCCAGCGTCCCCTCCCCCAGCCCTGCCTGCGGCCACAGCCCTCTGCCTCCAGGGCCTTGCCTCCTCCAGCTCAGGGCACAGGCCCAGCCTCTACTCGTGGACAGTTACTCAGGTGCTGAGAGAGACAGCGGAGGCCAGGGGGCCTGCAGGTGCCCTGCCACGGGAGGGGTGCAGGACAAGGGTGAGAGGTTACAAAGGTGGGGTTTCTCCTCTGCAGCCCAGCCCAGAGGAGAGGGAGCCTAGGGGGCGTCTGCCTGTGGAGGCTGCGGGTGTATCACCTGGTGGTCTCCTGCAGTCCAGGAAAGAAGGATGGACAGACAGACGGCAGAGAAAGCCACAGGGAGCAGAGATCAAAGGTGGCGCCGCTCAAAAGCAGGCAGGGAAAGAACTGGTCTCTGTCACAGGCTGGCAGGCAGAACCCAGCTCAGCCCTTACAGGGCCAGGCCAGGCCAGAGACTGTGCCGTGCCCACCCCACCCCCCACCACCCAGGGCGGGAGATGGATGCCAAGCAGCCTTTCTCCTGCCCAGACGTTGGCCAGAAACTAATCAGGGAGATCCCAGATTTTTCCTCTCACCTCTCCTGCCAGCCCCTGGGTGGGGGAGTGAGGGACCAGGCACGCCAACTGTTTGAAAATATTGTAAAAATTTAAGGGAACTTGGATATTCATAATCCTGATCTCCCCCCTCCCCCCACACCCCTTCCCAGCTAAAACACCAAGGTCTTTGCTTTCAAAGGAAAACATTTTCTCCAGTGTGAGCTCTCAGCCTCACAGGGCAGCTGGCTTTCGGGAAGTCCTAGGCATGAGATGGTTTTGGTGGGGGAAGAACAGGAACAGAGCTGGGATTGCTCAGCGGCCAGCCAGCCCAACAGGGCAGGCGGTTGTCTGTTTTGTACACTGCTGTCATAGTGCCCAAAGAAGAGATTTGTGGGTGTAGATTTGTGGAGTGGAGGTCTGTGGATGGAGGTCTGTGGAGGGGAGGTCTGTGGAGGGGAGGTCTGTGGATGGAGGACTGTTGATGGAGGTCTGTGGAGGGGAGGTCTGTGGATGGAGGCCTGTGGATGGAAATCTATGGAGGGGAGGTCTGTGGAGGGGAGGGCTGTGGATGGAGGTCTATGGATGGAGGACTGTGGATGGAGGTCTGTGGAGGGGCGGTCTGTGGATGGAGGTCTGTGGAGGAGGGGAGGTCTGTGGAGGGGAGGGCTGTGGATGGAGGTCTATGGATGGAGGACTGTGGATGGAGGTCTGTGGAGGGGCGGTCTGTGGATGGAGGTCTGTGGAGGAGGGGAGGTCTGTGGAGGGGAGGGCTGTGGATGGAGGTCTATGGATGGAGGACTGTGGATGGAGGTCTGTGGAGGGGCGGTCTGTGGATGGAGGTCTGTGGAGGAGGGGAGGTCTGTGGAGGGGAGGGCTGTGGATGGAGGTCTATGGATGGAGGACTGTGGATGGAGGTCTGTGGAGGGGCGGTCTGTGGATGGAGGTCTGTGGAGGAGGGGAGGTCTGTGGAGGGGAGGGCTGTGGATGGAGGTCTATGGATGGAGGACTGTGGATGGAGGTCTGTGGAGGGGCGGTCTGTGGATGGAGGTCTGTGGAGGAGGGGAGGTCTGTGGAGGGGAGGGCTGTGGATGGAGGTCTATGGATGGAGGACTGTGGATGGAGGTCTGTGGAGGGGCGGTCTGTGGATGGAGGTCTGTGGAGGAGGGGAGGTCTGTGGAGGGGAGGGCTGTGGATGGAGGTCTATGGATGGAGGACTGTGGATGGAGGTCTGTGGAGGGGCGGTCTGTGGATGGAGGTCTGTGGAGGAGGGGAGGTCTGTGGAGGGGAGGGCTGTGGATGGAGGTCTATGGATGGAGGACTGTGGATGGAGGTCTGTGGAGGGGCGGTCTGTGGATGGAGGTCTGTGGAGGAGGGGAGGTCTGTGGAGGGGAGGGCTGTGGATGGAGGTCTATGGATGGAGGACTGTGGATGGAGGTCTGTGGAGGGGCGGTCTGTGGATGGAGGTCTGTGGAGGAGGGGAGGTCTGTGGAGGGGAGGGCTGTGGATGGAGGTCTATGGATGGAGGACTGTGGATGGAGGTCTGTGGAGGGGCGGTCTGTGGATGGAGGTCTGTGGAGGAGGGGAGGTCTGTGGAGGGGAGGGCTGTGGATGGAGGTCTATGGATGGAGGACTGTGGATGGAGGTCTGTGGAGGGGCGGTCTGTGGATGGAGGTCTGTGGAGGAGGGGAGGTCTGTGGAGGGGAGGGCTGTGGATGGAGGTCTATGGATGGAGGACTGTGGATGGAGGTCTGTGGAGGGGCGGTCTGTGGATGGAGGTCTGTGGAGGAGGGGAGGTCTGTGGAGGGGAGGGCTGTGGATGGAGGTCTATGGATGGAGGACTGTGGATGGAGGTCTGTGGAGGGGCGGTCTGTGGATGGAGGTCTGTGGAGGAGGGGAGGTCTGTGGAGGGGAGGGCTGTGGATGGAGGTCTATGGATGGAGGACTGTGGATGGAGGTCTGTGGAGGGGCGGTCTGTGGATGGAGGTCTGTGGAGGAGGGGAGGTCTGTGGAGGGGAGGGCTGTGGATGGAGGTCTATGGATGGAGGACTGTGGATGGAGGTCTGTGGAGGGGCGGTCTGTGGATGGAGGTCTGTGGAGGAGGGGAGGTCTGTGGAGGGGAGGGCTGTGGATGGAGGTCTATGGATGGAGGACTGTGGATGGAGGTCTGTGGAGGGGCGGTCTGTGGATGGAGGTCTGTGGAGGAGGGGAGGTCTGTGGAGGGGAGGGCTGTGGATGGAGGTCTATGGATGGAGGACTGTGGATGGAGGTCTGTGGAGGGGCGGTCTGTGGATGGAGGTCTGTGGAGGAGGGGAGGTCTGTGGAGGGGAGGGCTGTGGATGGAGGTCTATGGATGGAGGACTGTGGATGGAGGTCTGTGGAGGGGCGGTCTGTGGATGGAGGTCTGTGGAGGAGGGGAGGTCTGTGGAGGGGAGGGCTGTGGATGGAGGTCTATGGATGGAGGACTGTGGATGGAGGTCTGTGGAGGGGCGGTCTGTGGATGGAGGTCTGTGGAGGAGGGGAGGTCTGTGGAGGGGAGGGCTGTGGATGGAGGTCTATGGATGGAGGACTGTGGATGGAGGTCTGTGGAGGGGCGGTCTGTGGATGGAGGTCTGTGGAGGAGGGGAGGTCTGTGGAGGGGAGGTCTGTGGATGGAAATCTATGGAGAGGAGGTCTGTGGATGGGAGGTCTGTGGATGGAGGTCTGTGGAGGGGAGGTCTGTGGATGGAGGTCTGTGGA
>NW_005362033.1:1066863-1073779 GCF_000412655.1 Myotis brandtii
AGGTCTGTGGAGGGGTTATCTGTGGATGGAGGTCTGTGGAGGGGAGGTCTGTGGATGGAGGTCCTTGGATGGAGGTCTGTGGAGGGGAGGTTTGTGGATGGAGGTCTGTGGATGGAGATCTGTGGAGGGGTGGTCTGTGGATGGAGGTTTGTGGAGGGGAGGAGTCTGTGGAGGGGAGGTCTGTGGATGGAGGTCTGTGGAGGGGAGGTCTGTGGAGGGGAGGGCTGTGGAGGGGGGGTCTGTGGATGGAGGTCTGTGGAGGGGAGGTCTGTGGAGGGGAGGGCTGTGGAGGGGGGGTCTGTGGATGGAGGTCTGTGGAGGGGAGGTCTGTGGAGGGGAGGGCTGTGGAGGGGGGGTCTGTGGATGGAGGTCTGTGGAGGGGAGGTCTGTGGAGGGGAGGGCTGTGGAGGGGGGGTCTGTGGATGGAGGTCTGTGGAGGGGAGGTCTGTGGAGGGGAGGGCTGTGGAGGGGGGGTCTGTGGATGGAGGTCTGTGGAGGGGAGGTCTGTGGAGGGGAGGGCTGTGGAGGGGGGGTCTGTGGATGGAGGTCTGTGGAGGGGAGGTCTGTGGAGGGGAGGGCTGTGGAGGGGGGGTCTGTGGATGGAGGTCTGTGGAGGGGAGGTCTGTGGAGGGGAGGGCTGTGGAGGGGGGGTCTGTGGATGGAGGTCTGTGGAGGGGAGGTCTGTGGAGGGGAGGGCTGTGGAGGGGGGGTCTGTGGATGGAGGTCTGTGGAGGGGAGGTCTGTGGAGGGGAGGGCTGTGGAGGGGGGGTCTGTGGATGGAGGTCTGTGGAGGGGAGGTCTGTGGAGGGGAGGGCTGTGGAGGGGGGGTCTGTGGATGGAGGTCTGTGGAGGGGAGGTCTGTGGAGGGGAGGGCTGTGGAGGGGGGGTCTGTGGATGGAGGTCTGTGGAGGGGAGGTCTGTGGAGGGGAGGGCTGTGGAGGGGGGGTCTGTGGATGGAGGTCTGTGGAGGGGAGGTCTGTGGAGGGGAGGGCTGTGGAGGGGGGGTCTGTGGATGGAGGTCTGTGGAGGGGAGGTCTGTGGAGGGGAGGGCTGTGGAGGGGGGGTCTGTGGATGGAGGTCTGTGGAGGGGAGGTCTGTGGAGGGGAGGGCTGTGGAGGGGGGGTCTGTGGATGGAGGTCTGTGGAGGGGAGGTCTGTGGATGGAGGTCTGTGGATGGACATCTATGGAGGGGAGGTCTGTGGCTGGAGGTCTGTGGCTGGAGGTCTGTGGAGGGGAGGTCTGTGGAGGGGAGGTCTGTGTAGGGGAGGTCTGTGGATGGAGGTCTGTGGAGGGGAGGTCTGTGGAACACATTTACTTGGTTGATCTGGGAGAACAGGAGTCATGAGGGAGACATGGCAGACAGGGCCCTTGCCTCTGACCTGGCCCAACATGTTCGTAAGAAGGGGAAACTGAGGCTGGGAATGGGAAAGTAACTGGCAGGTTCCCTGGTGCTGACCCAGGCAGGACACTGCTCCTGGTTCGCCCATAAAGAATGGGGCCTCTTCAGTGGCTAGCAGACTGGCCCAGAGGTCATTACCCTGCAGAGGCGGGGAGGGCTCCTTCCTGAGCACTGGCCTCCCACCAGCCCTGCCAACGGCCCAGACCACTCCCCACCGAAGACCTGGCAGCTGGCTGTCGCTCCATCTTGTGCAGGGGCCACCTCAGTGGTCTCCCGCTCCTTCCCTGTTCCCGCTCCTATCCTCTCTCTATCTCTCTTTTTATTAATTCTCACCTGAGGATATTTTTTCCATTGATTTTCAGAGAGAATGGAAGGAAGGAAGGGAGGGAGAGAGAGAGAAACATCTCCCATACGCGCCCCAACTGAGGCTGGGGATCGAACCCACAACCCAGGTACATGCCCTTGACCAAAATTGAACCCGAGAACCTTCAGTGCACAGGCCAGTGATCTAACCATTTGCTACATGGGCCAGGGGGACACTTGTTCTCTTTATAGCCACCAGGGGGATACTGTGAGGACCTCAGGGGAATGTCTCTCCTGTGCTCAAACACTGCAGACTCCTCACCTCACTCCCTGTGAAAGCCAGAGTCCTTACAAAGATGTGGCTCCTTGTCACCTCTCTGTCCCCATCTTTTCCCACTCACCCATTGCTCTCTCTGCGCCAACCACACCAGCCTCTGCCATTCCTTGAATATTCCCACCCTGTGCCTGCTCGGGGCCTTTGCACTTGCTGCTCCCTCTATCTGCCATGTTCCCCTCAGACAGCGGCATGCTCACTACTTTAGTCCTTCAAATCTGTTCTCAGATGATTTCAAGGGTGAGTTTCCTGAGCCCCCACATGAAACAGCTCCCAGCCCCCTTCCCTGGCTTTATTTTTTTACAGCACTGCCCCACCTAATGCAACACACTACATCATTTACTCACTCACTCCGCTTCCTGTCTGTATCGCAGCTAGAAAAGACTGGAAACCTTTTCTCATTCCTAACTCTTAGAATGGTGCCTGGAACATAGTAGGTGCTCAATAAATATTTGCCAACCAAATGGATGGATATTTCTGCTGCACTCAAGTTGCGTGAACTTGGGCAAGTCTATTGTTTGGACCTCAGAGATCTGTCTCTGAAATAGGAAGGGTGACTGAGTGGAGGAAAAGACAGCGGTTAGAAATCACTGGCCGACTCCTCCATAAACATGTGCGGAGCAGATGTGGAACCTGCCTGGCCCACCTCAGGCCCCAGGCCTTCATATTTGCACACAGCCCCAAGGCGAGGAGGGCCTGCGGGTTACCAGCCCAGGTCTGAACTTGAATGCAACTTCTGGATCTCAGTGGCACGTGCCTGGTCTGGTGGGTGGAGTCCAGAGCCCTCTTCTCTGCTTCTTGTGCCCACCTGGTGGCGCTCGGCTCACCCCTGCCCCTGGTGGCATATCAGTGAGCCTCACACCTGGCAGCCCTGCTGGCCCCTTTGCCTGCACCCTGCCAGCTCATGCTGGGGTCTCCTCCATGGCTCCTGCTATTATTTAGCTCTGGGACAGCTTTTGGACTCAGATTTCGCAGGAAAGCACCTATTCAGTGCTGGGCAAACCAACGGGCGCCGTCCAGGCCCAGGCTCTCCTGAACACGGAGACACCTCACCAGGAAAGAGCGGGCCCTTTGAGACTGGGACATCCCACTCTCGCCCATAGAGCTCTCCCACCAGTCAATGGGGTGGGTCCCCTCGCCCCACTTAGCCTGGAGTGGGACTCATTGGTGGGTAGTGGAGTCAGACCCCTGGACAGAGCAGGGATCTTGCCAGCCAGCAACCTCCCCTGCTGGTCATTCCCTCAGCATTTACGAGTGTCTGCTGTGTACTGGGTGCTGCTGCCGTGATCCCGTGGAATCTGCCAATAGAGTCTGAGAAGACAAGCAAGAGTTTGGGGGCCATGAAGACCTAAGTTTGAATGTTGACCTTGTCACTTTATTCATTCATTTGCTAAATGCATGTTGAGCACCTGCTCTGCCAGGCAGAGGTGGCAAGATCTCTCCAGACACCTATGGTCAGTAGGGATCAGACTGTCTTGCTGTGTGTTGACAAGCCTTTGACAGCTCTGAGGGATGGGCAGAACCCTGCGGGGCACGGAGGGGCTGTCCTAGGACATGACACTGCCTCTTAGCACTTAAAGAAAGGCCCTGGCCAGGGAGGGGTCTTCCATCCCCTTTGGCAGATGTGAGTCTGGACCTTCCACCAGACGGCCCCAGGAACAACACGGAGGGCGCTGGACAGATGAAGGGCTCTGCTCTCCTTTGGGATAAGCCATGAAACCACCATCTCATTCCTTCCACCCGCAAGGGCATGGGGGGGGGATCCAGAACCCGTGAAGGGCAGCCCTGAGCGCCCCTGCTGCCCTTGCCCTGGTGCTCTCCATCCCCACCCCCCTGTTGTTCTCTAAAGGGGCTGCTGGCTCCCAGAAGAGAAGGCCCCGGGCCTGGTCATGCTCACAGGAAGGGCTGGGGTCGGCCTCATTCGGTCCTTCCCTTACCCATTGATCCATTCAACAGATACTTACTGAATGTGCGCCAGGCACCATTCCAGGTATGGAGGATACACAAACAAAAACAAATACACAAATAGGTAAATTATAAGGTACATTAGCAGCCAGGGAAGAACATTCCAGGCAGAGGGACCAGCAAGGACCAAGGCCGTGAACTGAGTGAGCCTGCAAATGCAAGGGGCGGTGAGAAGGAGGATGGGGGTGTGATCACAGGTGGCGGGCCTGACCGTGTGGGCCCTCAACAGCTGTGAGGACTCTTCCTTCTTTTGATCGCTCTAAAACCAGGGTGGGTGGGAGCCTGCCCTGCTCCGGGGAAGAGGCAAGCGCTGCCATCACAGTCTGGCTGGTCTTGACCTTTTGTGGGTGGCTGCATGGAGGAGGTGGCTGAGCCAGGATGTGACAGGGACAGGCTGAGGCCAGGGTCAGGTGGCACTGTGACAGGTCATGGATCGGTTTATGGTTGGGTTGGTGTCCCCAGCAGGTATTTGTTTCTTTGTCTAACGTTGCACACAGTGGGCCTCTCCTGGCTCACCCAGCAGCCTTAGGTCTGAGGGACCCTGGTTCCCAGGTCAGATCATAAAGGTAGAGACGAAACAGTCTGCATTTTAAAGATGGGGAGCCCAGGGAGGAGCTGGGCTGCCCAGGGCCTGCTGGCTGGGAGCAGCTGCTTGCAGTCAGCCCCTTCACAGGTGAGCCAGGGGTCAGTCAGCCAGAGGGCTGTTTGGGTCCATTTCTGGGAGAGAGGCTGCTCCTTGTCCCCAGGTGGGCGCCGTACTCAGGAGTCTGGATGCTCCGGGCCTGGCAGTAGGCAGTGTCCTGGGCAGAGGGATCAGCATGAGCAAGAAAACAGCGAGGCTCTGGGCACTTGGACTGATTAGGTCCGGGCTAGAGCCCAGGCTCTGTTTTGCGTTTCCCAGTTTACACTGGGGTTGCCTGTTCACGCCACTCGGGAACGAGTGGTCTCTGTGCCACCAGCCCCTGCAGTCCTCAGCCAAGGACCTGGTGGCACAGCAATCCTGGCATGAAACCCTTTTTTGCTCTCCCCACCCCCAACCCAAAGGGGGCTGGAGCAGTGAGGTGGAGATGCTGCCAGGAGGGGTGGGGAGAAGTCCTACCCTGGATGTGTGGGGAGGGTGGTAGGTGCGGGTGGAAGTTAGGAGATGGGGAGAGGGGAGGAGGCCCATCTCTGAACCACAAAACCTGTGCTCCCCTCTTACCAGAACAGATAGGGGTCTGAATGGAAAGCTTGGTGAAGGTTGAGGAGAGTGAAACACTAGCGAGTGGAGACCAGAGGAGCGCGGAGAGAGCCAGGTCTGACAAGGCTGTGTGGTCTGTGGCTCAATAATCCATAATAGGATCGATAATAGAATAGACCGACCCCTATAGGTCGGACACGTGTCTGGAAAGAAGGGTGGGTAGGTGGATGGAGAGGCGAATGGATGGATGAATGAATGAATGAATGGCTGCGTAGGCGGTGAGACGCCCAGCAAGGCGGTGGCCAGCCCAGCGCTCAATCACAGTCCCTTGGCATCACGCCCTCCTGACCGCTCAGACACCCCCCCCCACACACACACTCACACACACTCACACACTGCTCAGAACGCCCCCCGCCCCCCCCACCCCACCGCAGCCGCCTGGGGCGCATAATTCCAGGCTCGAGGCGGCTTGGGGACTGGGGCAAGGAGGGGCCACACCATTGCGCGGGGCTCTACGCCAGCCTTTAGCGTTCTGCCGAGGGGTGGGGGTCAGGAGGGGAGGAAACCTGGAGGTGTGGTCCGTCTTGAAATACCCGCCCCCTCCCCGCCGCTCTTCTTTGTCTCCGGCTAGTCCTCCACTGTCTCCCGACCATGACCTGCTTCTTCAGGCAACCCTGGCCGCGCAGGCTTCCAGGCTGCTCCTGGATCCCAAGTGTCAGCTCCAGCTGCCCCCAGGCCTTAGGCAGCTTCCCCTGCCCAGCAGGGTTCTCCAACCCGTGTCTCCAGCACCTGGAGCTGGCAAGTGCCAGGATCCGTGTCTAAGCTGCGTCTCCAGTGCAGAGAGGGGGCGCAGGATGAAGTCCCCGCCTCTCTGCCTTCCCTCTTCCTCCCCTCCTCCCCCACTGCTCGGGGCTTTGCGCCCTGACCCCATCGCAGCCTGTTCGAGCCTTAGTGGCTCTTCTGCGGTTATGGGATCCCCAACAGCACTCGGTCCACCGCCACCCCCACCTCGCCCGCCGGGCCTCAGCCCACACACAGAACACAGCCCCATGCAAGATCGCCCTCAGACACACACCACAGCCTTTCGCGGACGCACGGCCCTGCACAAGCGCACTGCCTCCTCCATGCACAGCCCCAACAGCCACAATCCCACCCGCAAACAAGCCCACACGTAACACAACACCCCTCAGACACACTCGAGCCCACGCAGACACAATTCCCCCCCACACACAACCTCACACAGACACAGCTCTGCACAGGCGCAGTCACACCCACGCAGTCACACCCCCCCATAAACAATCGCATACAAACATGACCCACGCAGGCACCGCATCACTCGGTTCCTCTGAGACCCAGAGACACATTCACAGCTTGCAGCCATTCACAGCTCGCAGCCAGACCCCTACACCCCGTGACATTCACACGTAGGACAGACCAGCAGTATACAGCCTCATTGATACACACACGGACTTCAACGCGCAGCCAAGAAGAGCTCACCCACCGGCTCGTAAGTCACTGGAAAAATATTAAAGCGATCCCTCCCTCCCCTTTTATCTCTGGGTAGCGCGCGCGCGCGCACACACACACGCACGGAGACATTCACCCCCACCCCCAGTCCCTAAGCGCCACCGAGCCTCCTAGCCTGTGACCCGGAGCCCCGCAGTGAGCCGTTGGAGCGTCTCCCCTGCGCCCCCTTCCTCCCTGCTCCCCCTTCCTCTCCCCTCCCCCTCGTCTG
>NW_005362033.1:1074111-1074757 GCF_000412655.1 Myotis brandtii
GAGCGCTCACATTTTTTTCTCCCAAGGATCTTCTCCGGCTGCCGAGTTCTGGAAGGAGCGAAGGGGAGCAGGCGTGCGCGGAGGAGGAGGCTGCCTGGGGAAGGGAGACGGCGAGACGCGCAGCGCCGGCGCTGGGAGACCCGGGAGGAGCCCGCAGGTATTGTTGGCGGAAGCTTTGTGCCTTCGGGGAGCCGTTCTGGGGTGCGCGGGCTCCCGGGTCCCCGACCACCGCGGCGCTCCAAACCCGGCACCCCTCCCGCACGCCGCAATCTTGGCTGGAGTTGCAGCTTTGCCTATTCGGGGGTTGGTTTTCCGTGTCGGTTGAGGGAATTGGTCTCAGGAGAAGGAATTTCTTTCCCCTTTTTTTTTTTTTTTTGCCGCAGTTTGGTTGTGCTGGAGATTCCTTCCTCCCCTTTCCTCCTCGGTCTTGGCGACAGTCGTACTGGCGGCAGGCGAGGGGCTGAGATGGAGGGCTGAGATGGAGGGGCTAGTGGCAGTGGGTGGGGAGTGAGGACACCAGCGAAGGAAGGAGTTTTTTTGCTCAAGTTCGCAATCTGCGCCCCAGAGCTGGCCAGGCCGGCGAGGGCCGTCTGCGCTCCCGGTCCTGCTCCCGGCAACCGGTGGGAAACTTCCCGAGAGCGCAGCC
>NW_005362033.1:1074983-1075242 GCF_000412655.1 Myotis brandtii
GTGCTTCCTCCGGCTGCCCGCCCGCCAGCGCTTACGGTTGTGCTCCCCACCCCCGCCTTCCTCTACCCCCAGCGGCTTCCGGATCTGCATGGAGCCGAGCTGAGCTCCGAACACTTCCCCTGGAGACCCCTCCCCACTCCTCGCGCGGCGCCTGCTGGATCTTGTGCCGAGTGGCCGGGCTGACAATGAAATCTGGCGCTTTTGCTGTCGGGGTGGGGGTTAGTGGTAGCTTGGTCTCTCCTGGGGCTGCTGACCCTGT
>NW_005362033.1:1075325-1085910 GCF_000412655.1 Myotis brandtii
ATGGGGCCTGGAGGGGTGGGGGCGAGGGCAGGTGAGCTGCAGGGAAGGCCGAGGCCTGGGTTCTGGCCCCGGGCGGTGGATTCTTGGGCTTGCTGATTGGTGACTTCAGGATCGTCGTCGAGGGGCCTCCCCAACCTCAGCCTCCTCCCTCCAACTGGGCCTCCTCCCCTCCCGTACAATGCAGGCTTCAGAGGGGATCCTGAGGGGGTGTGTGTGTGTGTGTGTGTGTGTGTGTGTGTGTGTGTGTTTCTTGCGATCCACAGCAGATGCTGCCCTGGTGACCGGCGATTCGGGCACCTCATCCCCTCCCCCAGGGTCTGGGGGTGGGAGAGAAGAGGGGGAGGGGAGTGGTGGGAACTTCTTTTCTCACTGGGGCCTTGGGAAGGGAGTGCTAGCCCAGAGAATTTCTGGGGATTGCAATCCTGAGAGGGGCTCAACTCAGAGTGGGGGCCACGAGGTCAGAGGTTTCTGGGCACTCAAAGCTCTGAGATCCGTTTGCTCCTTTTTTAAATTTTTGACGGGGGGGGGGGTAAGTTATCTGGCTTGGTCCAGGAATAGAGAGGGTTCCCCAGCTCTCTCGCCGCACATGGCAGGAACGGGGGAGCAGGACCCTTTGACTTGCTAGCAGGGAGGGAGCTAGCAGACGCCTGGCGCTGCCGAGAGCAGGACCTGGCGGGTGGAGCCTGAAATAAGAGCCAGAGAGGGTGTTGCCGTCAGGGGCCCCCTGTGGCCCTGAGGCTTTGAAAAAGGGTTAGTTGACCTGGCAGGTCCACAGGAACTGGAAGTGGAATCATAGGGACTGGGGGGGGGGCACTTCTGCACTTGCCCCCATTCCCCGCCCCACCCCCACCACCCACAGCTAGAGGCTGGGTGGTTAAGGGTGAGTTTCTGACCCTTAGGCTGGACTGTGAGACCCTAGGTGCCCAGGGCAGAGCTGGGTGAGGTCATAGGGGGGCAGGATTGATTTCTCCTCACTCCCAGGAGCAAGCACCCCGGTTAGGCACAAGCCCCTGATGTGTAGGTATTTGAGGGGCTATCTTCTCTCTTCCCCACCCACCCCGAATTTCTGAATTTCCGAATTTCTGTTTCCTGCTGGTGAGAACCAGTCCCTGGGGATCTTAGAGCCCTGAGGCCTGGCACAGGATGGGCCCTGGGCTTTGGCTAGACCAACACAGGAGTGAATGGATCAGTAATGAATGAATGAATGAATGAATGAATGAATGAGGAAGGCTTCTCAATTGGAGGGGTTTAGCCTTTTTTTTTTTTTTTTTAAGAAAAGGACCTTTTTAAAATATGGTTCATAGAACATCTGAAAAATGAAAAGAAACAAAGAGGGTACTGAGCCCCGGTGGCTGTGACGGCGGGATGTGTTGATGCAGCCTCTGCAGTCCTGTGGCTGGCGGTTGGCTTGTTGTTAAAGGCTCCGTCGTCATTCTCCGTCCGTCCGCTGTGTATCCTGCTTTCTCCTTTGGCACGCTAACAGCGGGCTTTTCCTGTTTTGCAACCAGCTCGTCATAAACACCATGTCTCCAGGCTCTTCCAATCTGGTGGATGTACCATCATTTACTTAATATTCCCCTTTTGCTCAGCATTCTGGATGCTCCTGATGAATGAGGTAGTGGATATATTTTTGTGTAGAAAGGTTTTTTTGATGTTTAAGATGATTTCCTAAAAATGATTCTGCTGATGCCAAAGGCTCCGATGTGCCTGCAGTAGAAGAAATGGGCCTCTCATTTTTCCCGGAGAAGGGGCACATGATTCTCTTTCCTTCCAGCACAATCTAGAGCCTTCTATCAGACCCAAAAGGAGCCTTGGCAGTGAATCACCTGTTTAACCCTCCTCCTTTGACAGAGGAGGGGGCAGGGGCCCAGAGAAGGGAGGGAGTCCCAAGGTCGCACCACAGTTGCTGGGCCCTGCAGCCGCCAGGAATGGGCTACTGGTCTGCCATGTTGGTTTTGCATCCTGAGAGTCCCTAGGGCTCCTGTAGCCGGACCTCGTCTACCTCACAGATGGGAACATTGAGACCCCAGAGTGGAGAGAAGCACCCAGCATGCCTCCAACTGAGATGGGCTCCCAAGCCCTTCTGTGTCACACTCGCTGGCTGTGGCCACAGGATCTGGGGTCACCCAAGTTAACAGCCTGCCATTGGCCAGCCATGCGATCCCTGTTGTCATCCCCCCCCCCACACACACACACATCTCGCCCTTCGTCTTTGCCATCCCATTTTCCAGAAGGAAAAGCCAAGAATCCAAAGCAGGTGCAGCGAGAGGGGTGAGACTTGCAGAGGTCAGAGGACCCCAGTGGTTCTGCCCCTCCCTTGTGCCTCAGTTTACTTGTCCAAAGAGCAAAGTCTGGATCTGTTAGGAGTTGGGGGCAGGTGTTGCACAGGTACCCCCTGTGGGGGAGGGGAAGGACCAGCTACATCTTAAACTCTCCCTCTGACCTTAGATTGACCCCAGGAGGCCCCCTGGGGAGGGAGAGGAAGAGAGGAGGAGACAAAGGAGAGAGAAAAGAAAGGAAGGGGAGACAATGGAGAAAAAGGAAGGGGCTAGAAAAGAGAAGGGGGAGGTTATTTAAAATGAAGAAAGAAGAGAGAAAATCCCTCCCCCAGAGGAGAAGTTGGGGGACATCCTCCCTGTATGGGTAGTGGGAGGGCCAGGGTTAGATGGCCAGGAAAGGTTAGATATTCAGGGGCTCTGCCAGGGCTGTTTGGGGGGGGGGCGGGTCCGGGCCTCAGAAAGATCCCAGGTGCACCCAGGTAACAGGGAGGCAAGACCTTGGTGACTTCTCTGTTCATGGGCTCCCCATTAGGATAGGTGGCAGGGCCTCTGAGCGTTGGGGGCTGGGGCCAGGGTGTTGGTAGGGGCAGGTCATTGTGGCTCTGACTTCCCATCACAGGGAAGGGACCTTCTGTTCGCCTCCTGCCCACATGCCCACCAGCCGTGGAGTGTAAAGCAGTCCTGTGTGAGAGTGGGTATTTGGGCATTTCTGTGATGTGCCTCTGTGCTTGGGTGTGTCCCTGAGGTGCCTGCACATCTGTGTGTGCCTTTGTGTGTGTGTCTGTGTCTGATCCTGTTTGTGTATTCTTGGGGGTTGGTGTGCCTGCCAGCCTGGGCATGTGTGTGCCCACATTTGTGTGTGTCGGATTCTGTTTGCATATTTCTTAAGGGGTCTCTGTGCCTTGCAGCTTTGGCACGTGTGCACGCATCCATGCCTGTGTGTGCGAATCTGTGTGTGTCCCTGTCTGAATGTGCCCTGTCTGTGAGTCTCTGTTCCCATTTGTGCGTTTCTGGAGAGCATGCCCCAAGCTTGGGCACGTTCCTGTGTGACTGTGTGAGCACACACTCTCCTAATGGCCCCAGAGGAACCCAGGCAGCAGGCTTTTTCAAGCTGCTTTCAAGGTTGTGCGGGGTGGGTGAAAGGGCGGGGGAGGCTTCAGTTTGGAGGGTGGATAGAGGAAGGCAAAAGAAAATCTTAAAAGACTGTCTTCCCTCTGGTCTCCAAGGAGATCAGCCTGTGAAATGATCTGCACGTTAATTAAAAATGATTATATCCTGATTGAGCCGTTCCTGCTCACATCCCCTCTAAGGGAGAGGGTGAGGCTGAGACCAGAGGATGTGAAATTGGGCAGGTCCAACTGCAGGGCACACCAGCCAGCCCACAGCGGGGCGCGGGCCTTGGAGGGGCTGAGTGGAGAGGTGTTAGGGGTATGCGTGGAGGTTGAGTTGAGCTCCTCCTTTGAATATAAAAATACCCCCTCCTGTGGGTGGTGCTCTCTGAGCTCTCAGGAGCTGGGTGGCAGCCACCAGGCCCCTTGGATCCTCACTCATGTGCTGGGCACCCGGCCTGATTGTTTACACAGATCCTGTGAGTCAGCATTTGTAGTCCTGGGTTTACAGAGAGGTAACAAGCTTGAGGTCACAGAGCCAGAAGTTGGGGGCCACAGGCTGGGCCCAGTCTTCTGACCCCCAGGCCCAGGTCCCCTTCCTAGCTTCCAGCTGTACCCAGGCTCACAATGAGGGGCCCTCCCTCTGCATGACCCTTGAGGAGCTGGAGGCTTCACGGACAGGCCCTCTCATCCTCTGTGAACCCCTGAGGTTGTTTCTTTCTGAGGGCCAAGCTCCTGGGGTCAGGGCCATGATGGCCATTCAGGTGGGGAGCCCGATGGCTTGCCGGCTGGGGCAGCTCCTGTCTGACCCAGGTCACCTTTGCCAGACTGGGGGTGGCCTTCTCCCACTCCCACCCCCCGTCCCACAAGGTGGCTGATGATTCGGCCGCAGACCAGCCACGGGTGCCCCTTGGGGCCTGCCAACTGCCACGTACTGACACTCCTGGGTATATGCCACCAAGACCTTTCTGGAAGAAGTCGGGGCCTTGCCTGGGTATCTCGCCCCCAGCCAGCCCTGGAAGGCCGGCAGAGGTAGGAGGAAGTAGTCGTAGCAATAATAACCCGGGTGGTCCTCAGCCTGTACTGGAATCGGTGTTGTGGTTCGTAGAGTGTAGGTGCGTGGTGAGCCGCTCACCATGGCTCTCGTGGAGACCTGGCTTCGGGGCAGCCACATTCAGAAGCACCTGAGCGCCCCGGCCACGTGCAAGGGCCTTCCTGCTTCTCTGAGCCTAGCTTCCCCTTGTGCAGTGGGCATCATAGCTCTTTCCTGGGAGCACTGCTGAGAAGGTCGGGAAACCAGGTCAAGTTTGTTCAAGTGCCTGGCAGCATCCGGCACACGGGTCACTCAGGGTTCACGTGTGCATCTGTCCATCACGGCACCCGTGTGGCCACGCCTGCGTTGGGTTTGCAGGCTTCGGTGGAGGGACGCACGGTACTCTCTTGGTGCTTTCTAGGAGTTTGAGGTGACTGTCATCTCAGTAGGAGCCTCCAGGGGCGAAGAAGCTCCTGGGACCCCCTTCTCCCAGAAGCTGCATTACCTGAGAATGGGAAAGGGAGGGATGTTTCTCCTGGACCAGGTTTCTTAGGGGAAACTTGACCAAGGGTAGGGCTCTGGGTCCAGAAATAGTCTTATGAAGAGTCAGAGAGCAGATGGGACCAGAAAAGTTAGCACCCACAGGCTCCCAAGGGCAGAATCGGGAGAGACACTGGCCGATGTTGGCTTATCCCACAAAAAGCCCTTTGCACTGAGGCATCAGAGCGACCCCGCCTGCCCAGGCCGTCCCTGCCAGGGGCCACCCCCAAGAGCACCTTGAGCGAGGTGGTACCTGCCTCTGCAGAAGACCCCTCCGCCTCCCCGGGGCCTAAGACCCTCCTTCCGCCCTGCGACGGGGAGGCTGGGAGGCCCTGCCTCAACGGGGATCAGAGGATGAACTCTGCCTGCATAATGCGGGTCCACCCCCGGAGGCCCTGCGCCCCGCAATGCTGGTGAGGGGCACCTGGCTCTCCTGAGGCTGCAGCTCAGCTGTGCCAGGGTGGCATATGGGGTGTCCATCATCTACCTTCTCAGGACCCGAAACCAGATGTTTGCATGACATCTGGTCTGTGTCTGTCGGATCTAACCCAGCAGCCCACCCGTGGCCCCCAAAGTGCAGACTCCGGGGCTCACTAAGACTGCCCGTGTCTGGCTTTGAGCCTCAGTCTGCAGGCCTGAGAGCTGTCAATGGTGCCGGCCTCTTGCACACCCCACACCCACCCCGGCCCTTGTTAGCTGTCTTAGAGTTGAGGGTGTGGAAGCAGAGGGCTCACACCGGTGCCAGTCCTCCTGATGGTGCCGCGTTCCTGCAGCTGTTCCCACTGACCGGGCCGCAGAGACGGGTGCGGGGCATCTGACGGGCCTGGTGTGCAGGTCCAGCTCCATTTCCCACTCCCTTCCGTCTTGTCAGCATCCAGCTTCAGCCTCGGAGGCGCTTGGAGGCTGGCTCCCGCGTCAGCGTGGGTCCGGAGGAGAGGACTTGGGCCCCAAGGCTGGGAGGGACACAGGTGGCTGCAGAAGGCAGCGTGATACGGCATGCTGGGAGGCCGGGCCGTGGGAAGGGGCCTGGAGAGTTCTAGAAGGTCAGACGGTAGGTGGGAACAGGGAAGTCATAGACAGGAGTGGAGGCTGAGTTCCCTGGGGCCTTGACTGCTGTGAAGCGATTGATCTAAAGAACGCGGGGAAAGAAGGGTCCCCCTGTGAGGATGGCAGCTGGAGCGGCGCGGAGCGGGGCCGCGTGGAGGGCGCGGAGCGGGGACGCGTGGAGGGCGGGGCCGCATGCCCTCTGCCTGCCAGTTCTCCTCAGTTTCCTCCCTCAGAAATTCATTCCTGACCTCCGAGCCCCGAGCCTCCGTCCTAACTCATTGGGCCCAGACTGGACAGGGGCTTCCTCCTTATGACCGCGCTCCCCACTGCTGTGGGTCTGGGGTGCTGCTCCAGAGGGAAGCAGGCCTGGCCCCGCCCTGCAGCTTGTCACCTAGCCCCGGGGGTGATGGTTAAGTCTCCCTGAGAAGAGGTGGTCTGTGGGGAGCAGTAAATACCCAGCAGATTGCAGTTCCCGGAAGAAGGCTTCTCACAGAGGAGGGATGCACCTGAGCCCAGGGAGGGGCAGGAGGGGAGCGGTGGGGTGGGGGCAGGAGGAGGAGGCTAGTGGTCAGGGCCATTGTCTCTCAGCTGAGATGTGCGATGGCCCTGCCGGTGTGCCTGGGCATTTCCTGCTGCACCTGCACCTGGAGCTGCGTGCGTGACCTCAGTGGTCAGGAAAGGCTGGGAGACGGGCTGAGGCCTCGGGCTGGCCGAGGGGTCTTCTGCAGAGACTGCTGGCCGAGCTCGCAGGGGGCTGTCTTTTCTGCTGTGTCCGCAGAGTCCCCGCTCAGTGGAGTGTGCCCCCGCCCAGACCTGGGTTGTCTGGCACCCCGCTTTTCCTGGACTTTGGGGCTGATTCCACAGGGTGGTGCCGGGGTCGCCCACACACGCCCCAGGCTCAGGGCCACAAGCGGGCGGGCGCCCAGCTCTCCTCGCGGGAACAAGGCTACGACCTGCTGGGCCAAGCCTGACCGCTGGCCCTGGCTAGACGGCTGGTTCCACCCAGGACCCATTCGCCATATGTCCTCACGCCGTCTGCGATAGGACAGATAGGACACCGTGTAGGGGCTTTTATGTCGCTCTCAGTGGACAAGACTGTGGGCAGCAGAGGGGTGAGGCGTGCGGCTCTGCCCCGGGGCCCCGGGCGGGCAGGGGTCTGGCCAGGAGCCCTATCCTTGACTCCCGCTTCAGTGCTCATTCTAACCCCAGCTACTGTGAAATCGGCTCTTCTGGGAGCTGCTTTCCCTGTCATTAAAGCGCTGCTGGCGTTGATATGCGGGAGGGTGCGGTGTTCTCCGGGGAACCTTTTCCTGAAGTGACAGCGGCGATGAGAGGCCCGGGAGAGGTGGGTCTGGGTGTTGAGGCAGAGAACGCCGATGCAGGCGGAGCCCGGCCCCAGCTCTCCCAGCCCAGCACGTCTGGCCATGTGGCTTTCCCCTCCCATTTTTGAGAGAGGGTCTTAGCTCCTAGAGGAGGGGGAGGTCTAGGAAGAGAAAAAAGGGGTACCCAGGACTGAGGGGGATTGAGAGTAGGGGTGAGTGAGGCAAGAGCTGGCCAGTGTGGAGCGGCAGACGGAGGAACCCGGGCTGGGGGCAAACTCAAGGGCGAGCGCAAGGTCTGTTCGCATATGCCCTTGGCCCCAGAGGACCAGAGAAGGGGGCTTCGAGGCTCCAGTTAATTAAGGCTGGTTCTAAATCGGGAAGATTAATAAATGGTAATTGTCCTCCCGCAGGAGCCGACCAGAGCTCACCGATGCCTCTGGGAGCCCAGATGATGAATTCCCCCCCCCCCCCCCTTTCTAGAGTCTCGAATTCCCACCCAGAAGTATCAGGGACAGACCTGGTGCAGACCAGGGCCACCTGCTTCCTGCCTGTGTGTAGGTTCAGGGCATGGAGGTGTGTTACCTGCCTGTCCACCTGTCGGCACCTGAGGTCCTCGGACACAGACTGCACATCTGTGTGTGTGTGTGTGTGTGTGTGTGTGCGCGCGCACGCGTGTGTGGCTGGTACCCCCACCCTCCATTCAGCTACCTCCAGGCTTCCCTCCTGAAGAACAGTGTCCCCTGACGCCTCCCACCTGTCCAAGGACAAGGAGAGAGGACCCCGCAGGAAGCTCAGCAGGGCCCGGCTTCGCACCTTCTGTGGAGAGCAGTGCCCGGCTGTTTGGACAGAGGTGACCCCAGGCTTCAGCTCCACCCAGAGAGGCCTGTGCCATCTAGAAGCTCCCGGAGGGCGGGAGTGCCCTCTGAGTAGGTGTGGGAGCAGGTGCCAGTGTGCACCCTCCTCTCTTTCTTGGTCCCTTCTAAGCCCAAAGCCCTGGAGCCCGGAGTGTCCCAGTGGCGCCACGGCCGTCGCTGAGGGCGCCGTCTTGCTGGCCTGGACTGGTCGGAGAGACCGACAGCGCTCCTGCCCCTTGGTGTCCCCAGAGCTTGACCCAGAGAGACCTGGAGAATGCGGATGAGGGGATAGTGTCAGTGCGTGTGGACCTGTGTGTGTGTCTGTGCTGTGTGTGCATTTGTGTGTGTTCTGTGCACTTGTGTGGATAGGGCTGCAAGTGTCGTGTGGACTTTCCTGCTGTGAGTGTTTGTGAGTGGCTCAGGGCTGGGAGTGCAGGGGGTGGGTGTTTCTGCGCATGTGCAGGTGTTGGCCGAACTCGCGTATGTGCACTTGGCTGGGGGCGTGCTCTGGGTGAGGTGTGTCGGGGGCTGTGCGAGGCCTGCAGTGCTTTCTGGCCTGTTCCTTCCCGCCCCAGGGCCCTCTCACCACACCTGCCTCCAGGTCAGGCCGGCTCCCGCAGCCTCAAACCCTGACTGTCCGTGCTCCCCGCAGCCAGGAATCGAAACACCTGCCAGCACAGCTCTTCCCGCTACCCTTGTTCCGGCTACAAGACGGGCCCCAGGGACAGGGAGGAGGCGAGGAGGCCACCAGCTCCTCTGGCCTCGCCCTAGGAGAGCCTGAGGAAGTGGGTTTCCGAGTTTCTGCAGCATCTAGGCCACAGGGGAGACCTTTCTGGAGACACCCCGGGCTTTTCCTGACGCGAGCTGGCGCGTTTCCAGAGACGGAACGCTTTTAGAAAGCAGGCACGGCATTTCTGGAGCTGGGTACGCTGGTTTCTAGAGACGAGATGGAAAGCACTGCTGGACGAGGGGCATTGTGGGAGATGAAATAGGACATTTCTAGAGAGTGGAGAGGACATTTTTTGGAGTAAAAGTGAGGCCTTTCTGGATTCTGATTTCAAACATTATTAGAGATGAAACATTTCTGGAAACGGACAATTTCTAAGAGAAAGTGTTGCACATCTGGAAGTGGAATGTTTTTGAGGATGATACGGAAGTATTTTTGGACATAAAATAGGGCACTTCTGGATTTGAGGTGTTTTTGGAGATGGAAAGGCACATCTCTGGAGAGGGGGCGACGTTCCTGAGCAGTGGCGCGTTTTCGGGGCGCAGGTGGAGCCTCGGTAGGGAGTCCTGGCATTGCTGGAGGTGGGTTATATTTGAAGATGAACGGGGGCTATTTCTGGAGCTAAAATGGAACATTTCTGGATACAACATTCTGGAGCTGAGAATTTCTGGACATTTTTGGATGGAGATGGGATTTCTCAGAGATGAGGGGGACACAGACCTCTTGAGTAGGTGGGGGGTCCCGCAGGGCCCAGGAACGGCCCCACCTGTGACGCTGGTTTTGCAGGAGATGGACCTGAGTCCTATAGGGGGGCTCCCACCCGCCGGGCCGGAGTGGCAGAGGCCGCCCCTCCCCGGCCTGTGCTGGATCCACCCGGGAGGCAGGCCCTCAGGCCGGCTCTGGGAGCCCCCCTCAGGCTCCCTGCAGGAACAGACAGTGACTGAGTAGTTAAATCTAATTTCTTTCCATTTCCTTGAGCCTCTGAAGCTCCCTCCCCACCCTCTGCAGGAGCCGCCCCCTTTCCCAAGCCCCCGGGGCGGGGTGGCCCGGTTCCGCAGAAGGATGGTGGGGTTACACGGCTGATTGTGGGCAGAGGCCCTGATCCTGCTCGGGTCCCTGCTGATCGGAGGGGGCTCGGGCCACCGCCCGGAAGCGGATATGGAGGCCTGTCACCCTTGAGCCTGGAGCCCTGGGGTCATTCTTTCTCTTTCTTAATTGAAATTTCAGCCTCAGTAATCCTGCCACAGAGTGTGAGGCAGGGTGAGACCTGTGCCTGGCCAGTTTGGGGGAGGAGGGGGAGCCCCTCTCCTGTCCCCAGAAGGAGCCAGGCAGTGACAGCCTCCATGCCCAGGGGCAGGGGACTGCCCAGCCAAACACATGGAGGCTGCAGAGGGTGAGCTTGGTTTTAGCTGGTGGCAAACTGCAGCTAAACAGCTGGCATGCCCACCCTGAGAATCTGGGGGGCGGGGGGCTGGCCTGCTGCAGGCGTGGGATGGGGCAGCCTGTGCTGGGAGCTTCTGAGCTAGGGTAGCAAGAGGGCGTGGCCCACCAGAACCACTGCCTCCTCCTGGGTCTGGTGGGGACCAGAGGGGTGGGCTGGCGGCTGTGAGTCAGAGCAGGTGGTGGCGCCAGGCCCAGTTCCTGGTTCAGGGCTGGGTGAGGGCTGGCCTGGCG
>NW_005362033.1:1086124-1091886 GCF_000412655.1 Myotis brandtii
GAGCCTGTTTTCCCAGCTGCGGTCAGGCAGGCTGGGTGGTGCGCTGGGCCGGGTGCTGGGTCACACCTCTGTCTGTCTGTCTGTCTGTCTGTCTGTCTCTCCTCCTGGGTGGTCCCTGCCACCACTCAGGGCCTTGGGTCTGTCTGCTAGTGAGGGCAGAGGACTCCAGGGGCCAGTAGGGAACAGGAAGAAACCATGGACTCCAGAGGGGCCCAGGGCCCCCCTTCCTGGAGCTGGGCGGCAACTCTGATGTATTGGGGCAAAATGTCGAGGCTGCCAGCTGCTACCCACATTTGTAAAGACTTAGTCAACCCCTGGCCCCGGTGCTTGCAGGAAGCCAGAGGGTCTGCTTGGGCCCCTGGGGTCCCAGTCCTCCCCATCCGGGAAATGGGATCTGTGCTCAACTTGGTGGAGTTTTGGGAGCTAAAATACCTGCAAAGTGCTCAGCTCCGCCGGTGTGGGCTGTCTTGGTCACTGTCGTGAATACGCATGCCGGGCCCGGCAGACCCAGCCCCGCGCCCACAGGAGCTGGAGGAAAGCAGCAGCTGTCTGGAGTGTCCTTACTGAGGTGTTTTCCCCAACACCCAGAAATGTTTGTGGGGTACGCTCCCTGCCCAGGGCCTTCTTCGCCCCTGGTGGGCAGGTTTTGTAACGGGAAGCTGAGGCCTTTGGCGTGAGGAAGAGGTGGGGTGGGAGGCGCCGCCTCCTCCAGGCGCACTAGCACCCGCAGGACAAGCCATCAGGTGTTCTCTGGAAAACCAGTACAATGCACTCCATGCTCAGCAAGGCCTCAGCGCTGTGCTTGCCGCCCGGCTCCTAGGAGCGCCCGGCTGGGCTTCTGCGGGGGCAGGGAGGGCGACAGAGGTGCCTGGATGAGAAGGGACAAGTTGGCCCCAGGAACTGGGGAAGCAAAGAGGGCGGAGCAAATTAAAACGCTCCATCCCCTTGCTGGGAGGGTGAGGTGGGGGGGATGGAATGCAGAGAAAATCTGGCTCCCAGGGGTCAGGCAGGGCCTGTGGCCTTGGAGCCTGCGCTGGGCCCCTCCAGCCTGCAGAGCTCCAGACACAGCCCGGCACCTGCGCCTCCCCGACATCCCGCCTCCCCATGGCCTCCCCACCCTGCTGCCGGAGTGTTCTGAGGCCTTAAGTTACCACCTGCCCTGAGCTGGGCTGGGTCCTCCCCACAGGGGGCTGGTGTTCTGGAGCCTCAGAGGCCTCCTGGGAGGGGTCCTAGGCGCCAGCCCGCCCAGCCCACTGCTGAGCTGACCTTATCACCTTGGGCCCAGGCAGAGGGCAGCCCTCCACCGTGCATGCAGCTGGCGGAGCCAACAGGGCTCACCCCACTCCCCATTGTGAGGGGCAGGGGACACCTGATGCTGCCACCCACACCCCAGGAATCACAGACCAGGCTGAACCCCTTCCAAAGGGGACAGCGGGGACCCAGACCTCACACCCCAGAGGATATGGGACAGCTCACTGCATGTGCCAGGCCCCTGCTGAGGCTCTGGGCTTGGTATCCACCAGGAGCCCTGGGAGACCTCACATCTCACATCTGGGGGGAGAGGAGCGGCATAGACACATGGACGGCCTGGGAGGGCTAGGCCAGGCCCTGCCTGTCCCCAGCGGCTCCCATGGCCTCTTTTGGGGGAGGACACTGGCCAGGGGCCCCCAGCTCCTCCATTCAGAGGAACACGAGGTCCTCAGGGCTAATGACATGCCCTCTTCCCCTGAAACACCTCCCAGAGCTCCGGTACTATACAGCCACCCTTGGAGAATGGGGTCCCGGTCCCCTCTGTGCCTTCCCTCCCGCCCTCATGGAAAGTACTTCCCCTCTCAGCTCTGCAGATGGTCAGGTGGGGGAGCCCTGACTTTGTGCTCAGACTTCCTCAGGTTGTGGGGTGTCCTGTGAGGCAGGCAAGCCAGGCCCAGAGAGTGCAGAAGCTGCCCTGCCATGGGGCCCCCAGCGGCCCCTCTGGGACCTGAACTGGCCTCCTCAGACTGAGGCTTTGTCTGCGCTGGCCTGGACCACGGCCCCTTTTGTATTAATTTCTGCCCCGACCCCTGCAGGCCCCAGGACAGACCCCATCTTGGTTTTCCCCAGAGCAAAGCTGCCTCTACTGGTCGGGCCAAGACAGAGGCTGGGGCCGAGCAGGGGAGAGGGGGTGCCTCTCGCCTTCTGTCGCGCAGGGAGGGAGGCAGAGAATGAACTGCCCTTGACAGGGAGACGCGGAGGGGGGAGGGGGGCTTTCGGGAGAGGGCAGGAGCAGACACACCTGAGACGAGCATACCCTCCCATTGGCACGTCAAGGGCGGGGTCACCATTTCAGTGTTCAGCACACATGCCGCTCCCTCTTCCCCACCCCCTTTCTGGTCCCCTCCAAACCAGGAAGGTAGCATCTGATCAGCAGAGAAAAAAGGAAAGAGAAAAAGGGGAGATTCGTGGGAAGAAAATCTGATTTTGGAGTTACCTTAGTTACCAGCTCACCCAGCCTTCCTGCACAGGGGCCCCCCCTCCGGGGCCTCTGTCACCCCCTAATGAGACATGGCCCTTGTCCGTGAGTTCTGCAGCGGGAAGGGGAGAGCCAAGGACTTTCCAGTAAGAAGGGGCTCTGGGGGGTTAAGTAGCTGCTCCTGTGTGTCTGAGGCTCTCCTCTCCTGGTGCCCTGCCTGCCCTCCCCGGGCCCTGCAGCTCCTGCCCTGGCTCCAGGTGGACCAGATAGCCGGGCTCTGGGGAGGCCCGTCCTGCATTGTTCTCATCTTTCCCTCCTGACACCCTCAGCTTAGCGGGGGCCACAGGAAGCGTCTCCGTCCTGTGCAGGGAAGCAGAGGCCTGGCCCCTGCCTCCGGTGCTGCGCCTGCCCCTTGGCCGGGCTCCAGGCGGCCGTGGCTTTGGGGCCGTTGGGAGGGGTGCAGAGGAAAGGCTGGTGGGGAGATGATGCTGGAGGGGGAGGGAGACAAGCAAAACCATTTGATAAGACGCTGCATATCTTAGGAGAGCGCATTTCAGCTCTTTTGGCAAGCTGGTCCTGTCCTTTAATTTTCTAATAAAAAGGAATTATGTTTGCTGAAAAGGCAGTAGTAGTAACCAGCTTGTAGCGACCGTAATTCCTGTCTTGGGTGTCTGCCGGCTTGGAGCAGGGGGTGGCCTCCTGTGACCACAGGGGACACTGTGCAGGGGCCAAGGAACAGGAACACTGGGGCCTCCCTGGGCAGCAGGCTGCAGGCAGTGCACGTGGCTCCGCTCTGCTCTGCTCACCTGTCCTGGGCTGTCCACCCCCAGCCCAGCCTCAAGCCATGGCTCCAAGCTTACTGCCCAGGCCCGAGACCCACAGCAGACACTTACTAAATGTCTGTGGCAGCATGAATGAGTGAAATCTTACAGCCTGGGTAGCTGCAGGCCGATTCTAGCAGGATCTTTGTTGAATGAATGGATGCGTGAAGGCATGTCTGCCTGCTCTCCGAATCTGTCTGCAAGGGCTTGCCAACCTTGCATACCCTCCCCCCAAGCCCCTGGCCCTGAATTGACTGGAAACTTTGCCAAAAATCCTATCATTTAAAAAAACATAACGTGTTCATTGTTGAGAGAGAGAGAGAGAAGCAGTATGTGCAGTCGGAAGTTTCCATCCCACAGCTCTAGGCCTGAGTCTGAGGAGTCCCGCCGGAATCCCGCCTTTAGCTCTTCCTCTCACCAGGAACTCTGTGTTTCTCGTGAGACTGGAGTTTTACTCCGTGGGACACTTCCACACGCACTGTTCTGCAACTCCACGGGCCTCCTCCATCACCCCGCGCCCCGCGCCCCGGGGCCAGGACACACAGTGCGTTCCGTGGGGTGCCCGCGTGGCCAGCTCCTCTGCTGTCACAAATGCCTTCGTCCCAGTCCCAGCTCCGAGCTCGTGTGGGCGGAACACTTACCGCGGCGGGCACGCCTTGCGGCAGTCCTGTGACTTGGAAGGAATCTGCTCCGTTCCATGCCCCAACACTTCTTGTGCCCCTTCTGTGCACAGGCGGCGGGCACAGGCCCTCCGTGGTTCTGGAGGGGCGAGGGAGCGCGTCCAGGAGCCCATCGCTGCTGGCACCAGCTGCCATCAGACTAGTTTGTGCCACTGCAGATGCCAGGGCTCGTGGGGCAGCAGAGCTCACCCACAGCGTTCTCTCTGGAGCTGCCTCCTGCCCCCACCCCACAACCCGCTACCAGACTCTTCAACCAGCAGACGAGGGAGCAGCCTGGGGCTCGTCTGGCTAGGCACTTGGGAGGACAAGCAGACATGCCCAGCACCCCGCTCCTGTCCTCGGGCTCCTGAACCCCAGTCCCAGGGGGTGGCCCAGGAGTCAGAATTTAACAAGCCCCTTGGGTGCTGCGGGGCCTGCAAGGACCCAGGACCAGCCCGAGGCGTAGTGGGGGCAGGGACATCTTTTAGGCGGCCCAGGGACCAATCCTCTGTGGCCCTGGCTGGGCAGCGAGAGACCCGTGTGCTGGAAGAGGGGAGGGCAAGGGGCCGGCAGGAGGCGCTGTTTCCGAAGATTCTGGTTGGGCAGTGGGGCTGGTACCCCATGTCCCCTGCCTATTCTTGGCACGTAGTAAATGCTTCAGAGACGTTGCCTACAGAATGGTGATCGTGTGAATGGGCGCTGGCGTCTGTGCTGACTGTGGGCTACCTGTGGGATGGCCGGGGTCAGCCCCACTTGCTGGCACAGAGCTTGGCGGGGGGAGACCCAGCCGCTGCCTGCGGCAGCTTGGAGTTCAGTTCCAGTGCCCACCCGTCTGCCCTGCGTGTGGCTGCTCCGTTCAGTGGCTCGCACCCGCCCAGCACAGCGCATCAGCGGCTGTGAGGGTTAGTGGCCAGGAGGCAAGGGCCCTGAACAGCCGGGGATAGTTTTTATTCAAAATCATTTTGTAATTGCAAAAGAAGAGAGACGATGGTTATGAATAGAAAAGGGAAAGATGATGGAGGGACATAAAATAATAGGACAGCCCAGCCGGTGTGGCTCAGTGGTGGAGCGTTGACCAGGAGCCTGCCCGTCCGATCCCCGATCAGGGCACATGCCCAGGTTGCAGGCTCCATCCCCGCAGGGGGCGTGCAGGAGGCAGCCCCTTGGTGTTGATGTTTCTCTCTCATCCACGTTTCTGTCTCTTTCTCCCTCTCCTGTCCTCTCTGAAATCAATAAAAAATAGGTCACAGTCCTCCCCACGCTTCCCCGAGGCCCCTGCTTGTACTAGCTCCGTGTGGGCCTTTGGGTTGTTTCTGGTGCTTCTGGGCCCTGCCTTTAGGGGGTGCTCTCTGACCTGCTGGGGAGGCTGAGAGCTGGTACATGACCTTTGCTGGGGAGCTGGCTCTCGGTGCTGAGGTGAGGAGGGCACCTGGATGGGCAGTGAGGCGGCCCTGGCAGGGCTGTGCCGTCTGCTCTGGGCCTGCACAGGCGCCTGGAACTCGTTCCGTAGAGAGAGGGAGGGGGAGATGGGAAGCATTCAGGGAAGGGGGGGTCTTGGGACATGAGGACTTGCAACTCCAGGTCAGCCCCCCGCGAGGCCGTGTCTGCGTGTCTGTGTTGGGGCAGCTGGGGGACTGGGCCCCAGAGGCCTGGCCCCGAGATCCCGTTCTATTCTTAAGTGATTGGAGCCAGTGGCCTGGGTCGGTGTGTTTGAAACTGTCTCTCCAGCAGAGCTTGCAGGAGGGCGAGGGGGTCAGGGAGTCTCCCCCACAGGCTAGGGAGGTGGACATGTGGTGCTGGTGGCCCCCATACCTCATCAGGCCCCCACCCCCC
>NW_005362033.1:1092432-1098988 GCF_000412655.1 Myotis brandtii
CGCTCTCCACCCGGAACAGCAGGGGCAGGAGCCTTCGTGCTTCCCAAGTCCTCCAGGGACTCAGAGAGGCCCTGCTGGTGCCACTGCCCACCCTCTGACACTCAGCTGCTCCCCAAAGAAAGACCTTGTCACAGAGGGAGGAGGGAGATCTGGGAGCCAACGTTCTTTTCCTGATCCAAGGAAACATCTGTTCACACCCCTGCTAGAGGCAGGCCCAGGCCCAGGGCAGGAGCTGCGGGCGGGGAGACCAGTGCTGCCTCCTGGCTGCGCTGCTGTTCCTCTGGCCTCCTGGTCAGTGCTCCTGCCACCTCCTTACTACTGTCACTGCCTGCCCCCAAGTCCAGGGCCCAGGGCAAAAACCACAGCCTCCCGGAGTGTCTATAGAGGGGGAGCTCCCTGCATTATGTCAGGAACACACACACACACACACACACACACACACACACACACACGCCATGTTTTTGGAAGATAGGGCTGCCCAACAAACTGCATTTATTACAAAATGATTAATTCATTACCCATTTCTTATTAATCAGGGACATCCCTAACTGCTTATCTGAGATTTGGGAGAGGTGCCCTAGCCAGGGCCCAGCTGACCGCCTGCGGCCAGAGCAGGACCCTGCTGTGTGCGTGTCGGCGTGGCCTCACTCGGGTAAATGCACGTACCCCTGAGGTTTCTAGAAGAAACAGACAGCTCATGCACCCCACACACCACCTCCCCAAACCCCTGGGCCCCCTGGGAGGTGCTATTACCCGCCCCCCCCCAGCCGGCCCTGAGCTCAGGCTGACCGGCGGCTTGGCAGAGGATGAAGAGAGGGAGTGGGCCTGTTCCCATCCCCGAAGCTGCTATTAGTGGCGGCCTGGGAGCCTGGCAGAGGTCAGGGCTGTCTGGGCAGAGCTGGAGGGCAGCTGACAGGACCTCCTGCCAAGCTGGTCCTGAGGGCAGAGGCTGGGCACCGGGGTGCGGGCATGTGTGAGGCTCATCCTCCTGCCTCCCGCAGGCCCGGGACACGAGGAGGCTGAGGTGGGGCCCGCGGCACCCACCCCTGCTGTACTCATCCGACACTGCCCCTGCGGCCCGGCGCCCACCAGCAACGCCCTGCCCTCCAGCTGCTACGTGCAGGTGGGAGAGGGGCAGACGCTCAAATACGTCATTGTCCCGTGTGTCGTGCAGGGCTTGCCAGGGAACGAGGGACCAGCAAGAAGGCACCTCACCCACCCCGGGGTGTGTGCCAGGGAAGGCTTCCTGGAGGAAGTGCTATTATAAGAAGATTGGCTGATGGGGGGGGGGACTTTTTAAATAAGTGCTTCATGCCACATGCCATTCGGTGCTGTTCACATAAGTCGTGTTTAATTTGCACCAACAACCTTGTGAGGGAGGAAATCGCTTCCACGTGTTTTCGGTGAATCAGCTGAGGGTCAGCAGGGAGGTGGCCTGGCCACCTTGTTCCTCCAGGATTAGAACCCAATTGAGAAGGACATGGGCGGCGCATTGGGCAAAGCAGTGGATGCAAAAGCCTGGAGTGGGCTGGGCCAGAGAGCCCCGGGCAGGTATAGAATTGAGGGAGAGACGTGGTGCCCTCCACGTCACTGGGGCTCCACTCTCCTGGGCAGACTCCTGCCACGCACACCTGCCTGCGCTTCCAGGCACCTGGGGGCAAGCACACCTCCCAGACCCCCTGCATGTTTTCACGTCCGACCTCAGGAGACGGCATGCAGGCTGGCACCGAGCATTAGGCAGGGCCCCACACGTCAGCCCCTCCGACCGCCCCAAGTCCTGCCGTGCCCAGGCCCACCTCCCGTCCTGTCGGGAAGAGGACATGGCAGCCGGCATCTGCTGGGCCGCAGAGAGTTCCAGTTCTTAGCACCAGCTCGCCCGCCCACCTGCCTCCAGCGCGTCCTGCCGCCTCCCCCGGAGCCAGCACCCCTGCTGCCCAATAGCTGGCCTGGCGACGTGCTGATGTTTCACCTGTGCGGCCGGGGCCTGCACACCAGGAGCTTTCTCTCCTGCTCCTGCCTCCCGAGCCCCAGAGAGGGCCCGGCTCACCTCCCGAGCAGACATTACCGCCCCCCTTCCTGCCCCCCAGTCAGAGCGGGAGGAGCCAGCACCCGGAGCTCCTCACGGGAGCGCCGTCCCCTGAGCTCGAGATGCTCTGTGAGAGTGTTGTTAGCATCACCTCCATTTTAAAGAGGAGAAAACGGGCTTAGAAAGGGGACATGAGGAAAACAGACCACGTGGCCTATCTTCCCTCTCCGTTCCCGGAAGTGGAGCCGTGGCCCTGCCCACCTGACCGGCCCCACTGCTGACCTCTCTGACCAGGGCTCCGCTTCTCCCTTTGTTCCCTTTAGATCCCATCTCAGGAGGGTCCTGCCCAGGACCCCGCCTGGGGGTCACTCAGGGTGGCCTTTCTCCCACACTGAGCCCCGGGAGGGCAGAGCTCACCCCGCCCCTCGCACCCACGAGGCCTGTGGCGCCACAGGCCCTCAGCATTGACCGAGTGAGCACATGAGTGAACGGGTCCGTGAATTCCTGCGCCACTGAGAAGAAGGCTAGTTGCAGTAACTACAAACTCTAAATTTTTAGGAGTTCGTTCTTCACGTGGGACAGCAGTGAGAGGTTCTGGTGGGGAGGCGGTTTCTTCCATGTGGTGCGCGGCTCTGCTCTGCCTTCCCCGGCAGCCTTAGCAAACACTCCCGTCACTGCCACTCACACTCCAATGGCTAGGACTCAGTCAAATGACCCGGCTCCGTTGCAAGGGAGGCTGGGAAATGTAGTCCAGCTGTGGCCCCAAGGAGCAGACACTGGTTTTGTTGACTCCAAAGGCTCCAATATTGACCTCTCCATCCACCAGAGCCAACCTTTACCGAGTCCTTCACATAGTTCTAAACACTTTGCTCACCTTGGCCCCTTTAGTTGTCACAACAGTTTTGCGAGGTGGGTGTTATTGTATTAACTCTGTTTACAAATGAGGCTGCAGCTCAGGTGACCTTAAGGGGCCAAGCTGATGGAAGGACCGTGTTGTTGAGCACTGGCCTGCCCTTCTTCCCTAGAGTCCACCTGCCCGAAGGACTTTCTAGAGACAACCCCCTGGTCCAGGCCGGATTCTTCCCCCGGAATCTGCAACCAGACGTCACGGTATGTGCACGGCAGGCCCACACCCAGCTGCGCACTTGTTTTCCTGGTTGGCCTCAAGGCTTTGCCTTGGCCCTGGGCAGGGGTGCATCTCTCTGGGGGCTCAGCACCCCATCGTTTCAGCCGTCCGTTTTGGAGGGCTCTGTGCTTTTCTGCCTCCTCAGCTCTGGCCTGTGCCGGGCACCTGGAGGTGATGGGCAAGGCAGGAACCCCACCCCCCCCCCACCCCCGTGGCCATTTACTCCAGGTTTTGTCTTCCTGGCCCCTTATGATTGACAGGTGTTCTCCTACTGGCCTTTCTGCCATGTAGCAGCTGTCCCATCCTCCTCCGTGCCAGGAGAGGAATTACCCCCACAGAAAGCTGCTGGGTGGGTGGGGGTCAGTGGGCGACAGGGTCCGTATGGAGGAGTGGTGCCTCACTAAGCCAGGTAGCCAGGCTTTCTGGAAAAGGCGACATTTGATTGGCCCTTGAAGGTGAAGGCGGAGTTTGTCAGATTAAGAGCTGGGAAGGGCACTCCAGGCAGAGGGAACAGCTTGTGCAAAGGCTGAGCGAGCCTCGGTCTTGGCTCCTACCTCTCTGCAGCCCCTAGAGCCAGGCCAGTGATCCCGGTCCTTCCGACCTACGCTGAAGACAGAATGTCTCCTAGTCTGCGGGGAGGAGAGGAGGCATGGGAAGAGAGGAGGGGAAAGGAGCAGATATTGAGCGGGCCAAGTACCTGCTGAGGCCTCAAAGGGGCCTGGATCCTTTTGCCGTCACCTCTCACGCCTCATCTCCTCTGCTCCCCTTGTATCTCAGCTGTGGACCCAGTGGCCTTCCTCCTCCCCCTGCACACTGATGCCTCAGGGCCTTTGCATGGCCTTTCCCCTGATGCCAGTGCTCTTCCCGCAGATGGCTGATCCCTCTCCCCATTAGTCTCCCTCAGACAGCACTTCCTTTTTTTTAAAGTTTTAAAATACATTTTTATTGATTTCAGAGAGGAAGGGAGAGAGAGAGAGAGAGAGAGATGAAACATCAATGATGACAGAGAATCATCGATCCCCTGCCTTCTGCACACCCCACACTGGGGATCCAGTGGCAACCCAGGCATGTGCTCTGACCCGCAATCAAACCGTGACCTCCTGGTCCATGCTCAACTGCTGAGCACACCAGCCGGCAGACATCACTTCCCGATGAGGCCTCCCAGGTCACCATGGTTGTCCCTCACTCTCCTTACTCCAATCTGTTTTTCCAGAGCACTAGTTCCCTGTAACGTTCTGTACAATTTACTTATGTTTTTGCTAATTGGCTTCCCCCCTTCCGAATTCCCTCTCCCCCAGTATAAGCCATGCCAGGGCAGGATTTTAATATATATATATATATATATTTCTGAGAGGAAGGGAGAGGGAGAGAGATAAAACATCAATGATGAGAGCGAATCATTGATCTGCTGCCTCCTGCACGCCCCACACTGGAGACCCAGCCTGCAACCAGGCTGGGAATCAAACGGTGACCTCCTGGTTCATAGGTAAACACTCAACCACTGAGCCACACCAGCTGGATTTTTGGGTCTGCTTTGTTCAGTGGTGAATCTCTAGCCCCTGAACATAGTAGGCTAACATTAATGAGTGAATTCAGCCCTGGGCAAAAGGTGAACCCATTTCATAGAGGAAGGAGTGGAGGCCTGGGTCTCGCAGCCATGTGGTGGGGACCGCATAGTGCACACCAGAGGGTTATCGACTAGTCTCCAGCCTCGAGCATCCGACTGGGCACCCTGCCGGTTACATCCTGGGAGACTCTGTATTTCCTTCGCACAGAACTCGGCCGCCACTCTTGATTGGCCATCATGCTGTGTAGGGTGGGCCCCCAGAGATGAAACATCAATGATGACAGAGAATCATCGATCACCTGCCTTCTGCACACCCCACACTGGGGATCCAGTGGCAACCCAGGCATGTGCTCTGACCCGCAATCAAACCGTGACCTCCTGGTCCATGCTCAACTGCTGAGCACACCAGCCGGCAGACATCACTTCCCGATGAGGCCTCCCAGGTCACCATGGTTGTCCCTCACTCTCCTTACTCCAATCTGTTTTTCCAGAGCACTAGTTCCCTGTAACGTTCTGTACAATTTACTTATGTTTTTGCTAATTGGCTTCCCCCCTTCCGAATTCCCTCTCCCCCAGTATAAGCCATGCCAGGGCAGGATTTTAATATATATATATATATATATATTTCTGAGAGGAAGGGAGAGGGAGAGAGATAAAACATCAATGATGAGAGCGAATCATTGATCTGCTGCCTCCTGCACGCCCCACACTGGAGACCCAGCCTGCAACCAGGCTGGGAATCAAACGGTGACCTCCTGGTTCATAGGTAAACACTCAACCACTGAGCCACACCAGCTGGATTTTTGGGTCTGCTTTGTTCAGTGGTGAATCTCTAGCCCCTGAACATAGTAGGCTAACATTAATGAGTGAATTCAGCCCTGGGCAAAAGGTGAACCCATTTCATAGAGGAAGGAGTGGAGGCCTGGGTCTCGCAGCCATGTGGTGGGGACCGCATAGTGCACACCAGAGGGTTATCGACTAGTCTCCAGCCTCGAGCATCCGACTGGGCACCCTGCCGGTTACATCCTGGGAGACTCTGTATTTCCTTCGCACAGAACTCGGCCGCCACTCTTGATTGGCCATCATGCTGTGTAGGGTGGGCCCCCCAGGAGTCCCACCCGGCCCAGGAAATGGCCACGCTGCATGGGCAGGGCATCCAGAGCGAGGTGTGTCCCTGCCCAGAGGGTTGGCTGGGCTTATGAATTCCCTCCTGTGTGTAAGCCTGAAAGCCGTGGGGGTTCGGAGACAGCCGCCACCTGAGCGTGTTGGGGGTGAGTGCGCACTGACTGCGGTTCCCGAGCAAAGGAGGACGCCTCATGCCAGCTCAGTCTCTGTGGTGTTTCTGGTCCCCGGGTCAGTTCCCCTAACCCTAACGTCAGCTCCTGTGCCTGCCAGTCCCCTCCCTGCTCTGCCAGCACGGTCTCCCTTGTCATTGTGCCTTTCTCTGTGTGCCCTCTTTCCACAGCAGACCGAGTGCCGTCGGGGCGGGGCCTGCCTGAGGCCTGGCACACAGTAGGTGCTCAGTTTATATTGCTGAATGAGCCCATTCATCCAGCTGCCCTGTAGGCCTCCTTGGCAGGCCCAGTGCTGGGCCCGGGACTTGGAGAAAGGGAGACAGATGCCCCTTCACTCCCAGACACAGAGGAGCTTGTGTCCCAGGCCAGGCCATGGGGTGAGTGTCTGGCCCAGACCCCGGGCCAGAGGAGCCTCACTTGGTGTGTACCCCTGGTGAATGGTCCACTGTGCTGTCCAGATGGGGACCGGGGCTGGCCCTGCCTCGAGAGGCAGCAGAGACCCCAGGGAGGCCCCGCCATCTGACTCCTTACTGTGCCTTTCC
>NW_005362033.1:1099028-1112699 GCF_000412655.1 Myotis brandtii
CACAGCGCCGACCCCTGTGGTACTTGTGCAACAGACAGGGAGCTAGTCATGCAATCAGCTACACAGTCCCACATGGGTATCCCTTTTGGGGTTTTGATGGGCTTTAGAGCATATATTGTTCCCCACCAAGACCCCCAAAAAATGTACAGCAAGGCCAGTGGCAGTATATTAAATCATGGCGTGGGAGCTTTGGCACATTTCACAAACCACCCTGCATTTGTACAGGGGAAATTCTTGGACTCGGGCCACCCCCAAATCACAGATTTTAAGGGGTGTGGTCCAGAAATCTGCCCTTTTTCAAGCTTATGTGGTTTTGATGCTCAGAATCTTCAGTCCAGCTTTTGAGGAATGGAATGACTAGTGACTGTTCCCAGACACGTTTGAACCCCTTCCCAGGCTCTCGCAGGGCCTCTCCACCGCTCTCCATCCTGGACTCGGGGCTCAGGGTCAGTCTAGGGTGCTGGGACCATGGACCCTTTGGGAACTGGTACGAAAGGCCTGCATCCTCTTCAGAAAAAATGTGCTGTACACACACCCCAGACTTGGCATCTGACTTCAGGAAGTTCTCACGCCTGGGCCGAGAGATCTGAAGTCAGGGAGCCCTGTCTGGGGAAAGGCCTCCATGTTCCGCTCACCTGGACCCAGGGCCAGAGTGTACAGCTGTATAGCTGTGCGCTGCACGGGCTCCTGGCGGGAGCCTAACCTACATGCTGCTGCCCCGTGCTGCCCGGCACCGGGCGCCTGTGCCTTTTGTACAGACACAGTGCACGGCCTGGCCCAGCCCGGTCTTCCTTGCCCTCCTGCCTCCATGACGGCTCAGGCTGGCAGGACTAATGAGTTACAGAAATCTGCACGTTTTCACTGACGAGCTGACCCTCCACGGGCTCCGGGATTGAAGCCACCCGCCGCCCTGGCGGCCTCACCCGGGGATGCTGGTTCCTGGTGCTCCGCTTTCATCGGGCAGTGGTTGGGGCTGCCCACGGGCCTCACTGGGTGAGGAAAGTGGTCCAGGCAGCTTGGCCCGTCTCTCAGCAGAGTGGGAAACGTTTGCATTTACCATGTAAATATTTGTCCAATCAACCTGAGCCGTTCATTGGGTCCATTTTGTAGACCAGGAAACGGGTGTGTCTGGAGTGAGTGTGGGTCCATGTGTCCCAGCTCCCCTTGGGCCCAGAGCTCCGGGCGCCATCTGAGGGTACTCTGGAGCCTGGCATCGAGGGTCCCTGGGGCTGCCTGAGCACAGCCAGAGAGGCTGAGTGGATGGATGAACGAGTGTTGCGGGAGGGGGGAGGGGGAGACCCAGTGACTATACGCAGACACCCCCCTAAGTGCCGGCCCCATGCCTGCAGGTGGCCCTATTCACGGGAGGCTGGATGCACAGCCAGAGGCACAATTTACTCACTTTTTAAAATTTACTTAGCCTTTAGCAAGCACCAGTTGAGCACCTACTATGTTCCAGGCTGTCCTAGGTGCCAGGGCACAGTGGTGACTAAAGACAGACAAAAATCCTTGTTTGTGAAGCTTGAGTTGGGGACACTGAGCAAAGCAGATCAGCCCGTTGGTGATGAAGCTGCGGGGGCGGGGGGGGGGGGCCAAGCAGGCCTTTCTGAGGGGCGGGAAGAGTGTGCGCCGTCCTCCCTGGTGGTCGTGGTTAGCAGCGTGCCACAGCCTCTGAGGCAGTGGCCTCAGACAGCTCGAGGGGTGTTGGGGGGCAGGTGGGTGGGGGCCTTGGTCACTGTCATCCTGCAGGCCTCATGGCTGCTTGGGGTCCACCTAGGCCTGTGCTGGCGCCAAGGCCCTGTGAAAACTGCTCCTTGTCCCTGAGGGGCGAGCGGAGGCAGAGGGGGTGAGGGTCCTCCCTGCTGGGAGCCAGGCCGCAGGGGCTCCTGGGTGTTCAGAGCCTGAGGGGTGAGGCAGGAGGACCCTGGGCCCGCCCCCCACCCTCCATTAGTAAATGTGGCTTTGGGGGACAGCTGTTGAGGTAAAGGTGAATATTGCTGTCTGGGCATTGGGGTGCCCAGCCCTGGGCCCAGTGTCTCTTGCCCAAAGGCTGGGGTTTAGGGGATCCAGAGAAAAGAGTGCCCATCTGGCTGCACAATCAGATTTCCTGGCCGGGGCTGGAGCAGGCAGAAGAGAACCCAGTGGAAGACCCGCCAGGGTGAAGGCTCGGAGGGGGCAGAGGGTGGGGAGTCCAAGGGAAGGCCCCCTGCCCAGGACAGATCAGCGTGGAGCCCCTCAGAGTGGGCGCAGGTGCCCGCTCAGGGTGTCCGCGGGCCTCTCTGAGGGGCGGGAAGAGTGTGCGCCGTCCTCCCTGGTGGTCGTGGTTAGCAGCGTGCCACAGCCTCTGAGGCAGTGGCCTCAGACAGCTCGAGGGGTGTTGGGGGGCAGGTGGGTGGGGGCCTTGGTCACTGTCATCCTGCAGGCCTCATGGCTGCTTGGGGTCCACCTAGGCCTGTGCTGGCGCCAAGGCCCTGTGAAAACTGCTCCTTGTCCCTGAGGGGCGAGCGGAGGCAGAGGGGGTGAGGGTCCTCCCTGCTGGGAGCCAGGCCGCAGGGGCTCCTGGGTGTTCAGAGCCTGAGGGGTGAGGCAGGAGGACCCTGGGCCCGCCCCCCACCCTCCATTAGTAAATGTGGCTTTGGGGGACAGCTGTTGAGGTAAAGGTGAATATTGCTGTCTGGGCATTGGGGTGCCCAGCCCTGGGCCCAGTGTCTCTTGCCCAAAGGCTGGGGTTTAGGGGATCCAGAGAAAAGAGTGCCCATCTGGCTGCACAATCAGATTTCCTGGCCGGGGCTGGAGCAGGCAGAAGAGAACCCAGTGGAAGACCCGCCAGGGTGAAGGCTCGGAGGGGGCAGAGGGTGGGGAGTCCAAGGGAAGGCCCCCTGCCCAGGACAGATCAGCGTGGAGCCCCTCAGAGTGGGCGCAGGTGCCCGCTCAGGGTGTCCGCGTGGTGTATCCAGTCATGTGGGTGGGGGTATATAGCTGTGGTGGGGCTTGGCCCAGGGGAGACGCTCTCCCATCGGCGTTCCACACCTAGGACAGCCTGGGGACCCCCACCCACAGCCCTGCTTCCTGCCCAGCTGCGCGCCTGCTCCCCAAGGACTCCACAGCAGCCACCGCTGGTGGCTCAGCGCTAGGACTTGCATTTTGCCTCTGCAGAGCCTGTAATCAGCCCCACGGAGCCGCTCCCCCCTCCCCCCGGGAGCCTGCAGGGCCACTTCCGTAACTGCTTGAGCTACACCTGCTTGGGCTCAGAGGAGAAGCAGGAATCCATCGCAGCAGCCCTGGCTCCTGCTCCTGTGGCCCTGGCAGGGCTGGGCATCTGAAGCCCCAGGGTCCTGGCCTTCTGGGGACATGTGACCCCATGGCTTCCCCCTCAGGCCTCCGTTTCCCCGTCTGTCACAGGTGCAGGGTGTGGAGCTCCCATCCCTGCTCAGAGCCTCCTCCCTTGCCCCGCCTCATCGCTCCCTTTCCAGAGACATTATAAATCAAACAGCTTAGAACGTAAGGCATCAAAAATCCTGAAACCTTCATCTATTATTAACGCTGACAGTAAACTCCCCCTCTGAGCGTTTTACATAGCAACTGTTACCAAGACTCGCTGGTGCCGCTGCCACTCCAGCCCGCCGCAGCCCACAGCTCTGGGCGGGACGCGGCCGCCACCATGCCGCACTGGCTGGCCGCCACCTGGGCACCCACCGGGCTCTCCCTCAGGGTGGGTGGGAGAGAGCCCTTGTTGGGGAACTGGTGGCTTCCTGCTGAAAGGGGTCCCGCCCGCTCTTGGTGAGCCCTGCGGACCTCAGCTCCGGCCCAGGAGGAGAGAAGGGCCCAGGCTCTTTGGAGCTCCTGTGGGCAGGGACAGGGTCCTGGAGCCCCCTCCTCGCTGCCCTGGTGAGGAGCCGCGAGAGGAGGAGGGAGACCGTGAAGCGCTGTGCAGATGTTGTTTACTGACTCCCCCACCTGCCAGCCAGGCCTTCCTGGTGCCTGTTTGTTCGCTGGCAGTATCTGGGCACCAGGGATTTAAAACAAAGACAAAGGCCCTGTCCCTGTCGCATCCGGTCTGGTAGGAGACAGACACGGCAGCTCCTAATTGCATTGAGTGCGATGATCAATGCGCGCACCAGGAGCAGGCTGGGGAGGGGGAGGGGGTTCTTCATGGAGGCAGGCGCCTGGGCAGGGTTTTGAAGGATGAACATGGGTGGGTCTGACTGTTCTGGACCTAGGGACAAGCATGTGCAAAGGCCCAGGGGCATGAAGCCGCCTGTTGGCAGGTGGGTTGTAGACTGACTTGTTTTGGTGGGGAAGGGGACCTGGAAGAGGGATCAAGGGTCAGAGGATGCAAGACCTTGGATGCAAAGCTTGGGGGCGTTATTTGGGGACATTGGGGAGCCATGGGAGGTTTTAAACTGGAGAGAAATAAGGTCAGATTTTGGTTGTAGAAGAGCCATCCATGTTCCCTCTTTTTCCAGTGTTTAGGGATCCTGGGGTGGCGGGGAGGGGCTGACCCCTGCAGGTGCTGTTAGTAGCATCTCATTGGCCTGGAGAGGGGAGAGCACTGCCCAGGTGGGAGGCAGAGGAGGCAGTCCTCTCCGCAAGCTGTTCTCATGACCTGCGGTGTGCCCAGCCCCCGTGGGCCCGTGGGCTCTGCCCTGGGGAAGTCGCTGTCGCAGCTGGGGGCAGCCCAGTACAGACCCATGAGGGCACAGCAGCCTGGGCGGGGGGCGGGGGGGGGGGCTGGCTGATCACCTGGAGAAGCAGCAGGGCACAGGGCACCAGTGAGGAGGCGTCTCGCTCTCTCCCTGCCCCGCCAGGAAGGACACACACGGGCACAGCCGTGGGCCCGGCGCAGTGCAGGCTGTGGTTGGCAGGCTTTCCCCCGGTGGCTGATAGCTGTTCATTGTGGAAAACTCAGCAAATAGACACAAGTCCCAAGAAAGCGAGGCTCCTGTGGGATCTCGCCCCCACCAATGGCTGGATCACTTTTTGGGCCCATTTGCTCTGGAACCAGGCCTGGTTCTGGATTTTTAAAAACAGAAGTAGCCCCAGTCTGTCTGCATCCATCGGTGACTTGCTTTTCTCGCTTAATGCGTTGGGAATGGTTCCCCGAGTCCCAAGAGCTGAGCTGCCCGGAGGGGACCCGGCCTCCTGCTGCTTTATGCAGCGCCCAGCGCCGAGGCCGGCACCCCTAGGTGCACAGTGAAGAGCTGAGAAAGAAGAAAGCACTCGTCCCTGGAGATGAGTGGGCAGAAGCCGGGCGGAGCCCATGGGAAGGCTGCAGTTTGGATCTGCGGCTCCATCTCTGGGTGAGAGCTGTGTGTACTAAGGGTTCTGGATGATTGGGGTGGAGGACGTCCTGGAGGAGCAGGCCCTGGGACATGATAGAAGGGAGTCATGCATAATGGTCCAGGCACTCATCTGACAGACACCTGCGGAGGGTCCCCTCCTGGTCAGAGCCCTGTGTGGGCAGTGCTGCCAGGCTTGGGGGAGACAGACAGCTGCCCAAGACATGCAGGTGTACGCTCAGCCGATGCTGGTCGAAGGTAGCCAGTGACGGCTCAGTGGCCCTGAAGAAGCCTTAGAAGCCAGAGACCCAGAGTGGGCCTGGCGGCGGGTCAGTCACCTGCACTTTGCCCAGGAGTTTGGCTCTGTCTGCCCTTGGCCTTCCGAGAGCTTCTGGGTGCTGGGAGTTGATGGCAGCTCAGTGGGTGCCCTGGCCCGCTTCTTCTGCTTCGGAGAGGGACCACTGTAGCCCGGTACCTACTACCCGAGGCCCACACCCTCCACCCAGAAGCCGCTCAGCTTCCCAGAGCCCAGCCAGAGTTGGAACCCAGCTGTGCAGCCTGCTGTGCCCACCCTGCACGGCCCGCCACCCGAGCCATGCTGAGAAAGTCTCCAGGGAGAAGCCCCCCCTCCCAGCCAAAGAATTCAGGGATTGACTGGCAGAGGAGCAGTTTGGCAGCAGGTGTGGCTGCAGAGAGAGGTGGGCGGGCCTCGGGAGACGCCACAGGAGCCCTGTGCCTGAGCCTCCGCACACGCACGCCCGGGGCGGCAGCTGGCCACAGTTGATGGGCAGGTGTTTTGGAGTCAGACACCTGGGTTCAAGTTTCACTTATTGGCTGTGTGATCTTGGGCTAGTTCCTTGTCTTCTCTGTGCTCAATGTCCTCATCTCTACAAGGACAATAGCACCAGTGTTGTCCGGAGGGTTGGAGAAGGTGACCCATAAGTGAATGGCCTCAGCACAGTGTCTGGTGCCTAGAGGCCAGTGAACGCTGCTGTCATCATGTTACAGGTGCCCAGGGGACAGGTGGCAGTTTCCTCGTCGGCCTCTTACATCTCTGGCTCGTGTCCAGCCACCAGCTTCACCTCTGGAATCGCATGGCGCCTGCTCACTCTGCAGCCCACATCACTCACTTGCTCACACCTGCTGGGGGCACCGCGAGGGGCCAGAAGCTGGAGGCTCGCTGGAAGCACAGCAGCAGCTCCCGACAGGCCGAGTGACAGGCCGAGTGACTGCGGGGGGGGGCGGCGGGGGAAGCAGGCACCTGTCAGAGAGTCATGGCGAGTTGAGAGGCGGTCCTGAGCTGAAGTTAGAAGCCTGCGAGCATATTGCCAGGCAGACAGGAGGGAGGGTGCACCCCGGTTGTGCCTGGTGTGTACAAAGTTGGGGCACAAAAGAGCTGGTGGCAGGTGCAGGTAGTTCCTCGGGGTTTCGTGTCACTGGGACATGAGGTCTGGGAGCTGGGAGGTCGGCAGTGGTCACACCGAGTGTCATGCTGGGGAGGCAGGGACAGTGTCTCGGGGGCGATGGGGCTGGACTGGGGGTCTGCGTGGGGGGCAGGTTGGGTAAGAGAAATATGGTGGGTCCAGAGGGCAAGGGAGGGGCAGGAGAGGCGGAGAGGGCTGAGCAGGTGGGCCAGCAGGTGCCGGGCGAGTGAGACCAGGAGCCTCCCCGTTCCACGGACCCGGTGCCACACTGAGGTTGGCATGCGTCACAGTGCCACCAGCGGGTGCGCCCTCTCCTCCCTGCTCGGTGACAGGCGTGCCCGGGGCACGGGCCCTCCTCCTGGGACACCCTTGTCATCCCCACCCCTGACTGGAACCACGTCAGCCTTCCATGCCTCACCTAGAGCGGCAGCGGCAGCTTCTGTGGCAGCTTCTGTGGCGCATGCTTCCCATTAAAGGGACGAAGTTCATCGTCCACTTCAGTGTGTTTCTGGCAGCAACGGGCTGGGAAAGGCCCTCAGCTTCATCCTGAGGCTGCCAAGCAGTTCCAAGGCGCCACGGGGAAGAATGCCATGTGTCTTGATAAGACAGGCAGGGCCTGCCTTCATGGAGTTCCCACCCACAGGGTGGACAGACAAAAGGCCAGTCAACAAACACACGAGGGAGGTGATTTCAGAGAGCGGCAAGAGCTGTGAGAGTGGGGGCTCCCCTAGGCAGGCAGTCAGGGAGGGCCTCTGGGAGGAGGTGGCTTTTGGGGGCAATGAGAAGGTCCAGGGGGTGGTGGCCCAGGCAAAGAGAATGGCATGAGCAAAGGCCTGGCATGTACAGGAGCCGGTGGGAGCCGGGTGGCTGGAGAACGTGTGGGAGGAGGGGGAGACACGCTACTGCAGATGGCGCCCCTCGCTTAGAGCAGGCGGCGCTGAGGGGAAGCTGTACCCTCCGGGCTGGCAGTGAGGGAGCCCCCCCCGCCCAGGCAGGAGAGCAGCCTCCATGCAGAGGAGGGGAGGGACTTGCTCAGAATACTCTTGGGGGAGGGGGCTGGTGGGGAGGAGCAGGTGGAGGTGACTCAGTGGAACCAAGAGCCCTCTGGACCCGGGGCCCATGCCTTTCGTGGCCAACTTATTCCTTGGTCACCCCAGCCCCTGCCCACACCACCCCATTCAGCCCTCGCCCCTCCCAGGACTGGAAGCAGGTCCCGTCCAGGCGCCCCTGGGCCACTCGGAAACCCTGCTGCTCCAGCAGGGCCGCTGGCGCATTTGTAGCTGGGAATCCATGCCCAGTGCTGAGCTGGGGCCATTTACCACCGGCCTCAAACCGAAGCCTTTCTGGAAAAGTTCCTTCCCTGGGGCTCCGATCAGCATTGTTTAAAGCAGGTTGATCAGGCACCGTCTCCCTGAGTGCCCCCAAGTCCTTCCTTGCACCTCCCCCCATTTCCCAGCCAGTAGGAGACTCTCAGGTGGGGTGATGCCCCCAGAAACGTGAGGAGGAAGGAAGGTGTGAGCCAGGCGTGTTCTCTGAGCCCGCAGAGCTGCGGGAGGCAGTGCAGGAGCCGGGGACACTGCTGGAGGGTCCCAGAGACCAGCCTGCTGCCCACGGCCTCCGGGCTGCACCTGGCTTTGTGGTCTGAGGAGGAGAAGCCGGAGGTCAGGCCCCTGTGCCGTTACCCCTGTCCTGACCAGTGCCTGCCCTCGAGGGGCTGCTGGCAGGCTGGGGCTGGGGCGCACGAGCTCTGCCTGAGGCTCAGGGGCAAGTGGCCGCCTTCCCGGGAGGCAGGGTGGGGAGAGGAGTGTGCGGGAGGCTCAGAGGCCCAGGACACAGAAGAACAGGGTTTGTTGAAACAGCTGAGATCCCAGCATGCCTGGAGCATGGAATCCATGGGGCTCATAGCCAGAGAGCCTGTCAGGAACCAGGCCACAAAAAGCCTTGAATGCCTTGGTGTCCTAGTCAGGCTGGGCTAGTTGTGCTGCATAACAAACATCCCCTAAAGATCAGCACCTTAACACAGGGTCTATCCCTCACTGGTTCTGAGACGGACAATAGAGGGGCAGCTCGCTGCTGTCACCCAGGGGCCCAGGAGGACGCCCAGCAGCCTCTGGAAGACTTGCACGTCACAGAGGGAGACACACCTGGGCTTGGGGCTTCTCCCCTAAAGCAGCTTGTCACTGTCACTCGGTTCCAGTGAGCAGAGCGGGCCTCACGGCACCTGACTTGTTTTGGGTGCAGGTGTGCGCGCTGCCCTGGGCGGCGGAGAGCAGCTGGTGTTTGGTGTGGGTGCTCGCTGGCCGCACTGGCTGCGAGGCTCCTGTGCTTCGCCGGGAGCAGTGAAGAGCCTCAGGAGGCGCTGCGCACGGGGAGCGGAGATCCTTGTTTTACTTCTTAACTTTTTATTGACTTACATACCGAGAAGGGCCTGGATCCTAAGTGAACAGCCACTGACTTGCTACAAACGGAACACGCTGTGTGTAGCCAGCACTCAGATCAAGAGGAGAGAGAGACGGAAACATCAACGATGAGAGAGAATCACTGACTGGCTGCCTCCTGCACGCCCCACACTTGGGATCAAGCCCGCAACCCAGGCGTGTGCCCTGACCGGGAATCGAACTGTGACCTCCTGGTTCATGGGTCCACGTTCAACCACTGGGCCACACAGGCCAGGCCGTTGGTCAGCTCTGAGGTTTCTCCGCGTGCGTCTGTGCACGGCGTCCATTTCTGGGACTCACCGTGCCGTGTGGTGGCTGTTACTTCCCATAGCTGTGGTGTCCACTGTCTGCATACACTGTGGTCTGTGTCTTCCTTCTCCTTTGACGAATGTCTAGGCGGTTTACAGTTTGAAGGTCTTACGAGTAAACCTGCCGCTAACATCTGGAACACCTGGTTTGGTGCTAGTGCGCAGCATTCCCATTGGCCACGTGCCCCCAGTGGGGTCACCACGGTCTCATGTGCTCAAAGGCTCCCCTGGACAGGGAGACTGAGGCAGTGGTCCAGCCAGGAGAGGCCAGGGTGGCAGGCCCTCGCCCTTCAGCCTCAGCCTCCGGAAACTTCCTTGGTACAGTCTTGTCTGCCTTGGGATTTGCAAGACGAAAATCACATGTAGTTAGTACCACCGACGCCCCAGAAGCAAGACCCAGACACTAACTGTAGCTGTAGGCTTTGCTGTGCCGTCATGCGGGACGCGGCCGGCGCGGCGGCAGGAGAGGCGGCTTCACCCGCAGCTCGCGCAGACTCCCATCTGACCCCGGTGATGGCCCGTCCAGGGCGGCGGCCTGCTTGAGCCCCACTCTGGGCCCAGCTCTGGGCCGGCAGCAGGAAGGGCCTGCGGTCATTCCCTTGGGGTGTGGTGACACTTGCCCTGTTACGTCTGGGGTGGCATTTCTTAATAAAGGGGCCAAGAGAGGGTAAGTCTTTGCCTAAATGAGGCCAGAGCAGTGGGGCTTTAGGCTTTGGCCTTGGGGAGAAAGGCACCTGGAGCCTGCCCAGGTCCCCGCAAGGTCCGTCCCCGCGAGAACCAAGCAGAAAAGGCCATGGGCCTGCGACCTCGAGCCTCATGGCCAGGAAGGCCTGGCCCCCAGGCTGGTGGCCGTGCGGGACAGGTGACCTGCCCAGTGGGGCCGCCTCCCGGGTGAACTCGGGTGCACGTGAGCTGTGTGGCCAGCCCGTGCTGCGAGGAGGCAGGGCGAGGCCTGCTGAGGTGCTGAGATCCCTGTGGTGGATGCGCGGCCCAGCCCCCAAGCCGGCGAGGGCCGGTCGGTTTGGGTTGTTTAATAAGGGTCGCAGCATGGTGGTTCTTTGACGGCCTCTCCTGGCCCTGTGTCTGGGTGACCCAGGCACAGGGTGGTCCCTGAGACCAGCCCCGCTCCGGGGAAGCAGGCCAGGCCTCAGCCTGGGGAGATGCTGCGTGAGAAAATACAGCTTTTCACAGACACACGTGGGGCTTGTTATGAAGATTGTGTCAGTGTCTAACAGGAAGAGGAAAAAGGAGGCTTTGATGCCAGCCGCCACCTCTCAGCCGGGCGGGCGCGTGTCACTCGGCGAGTCTGTGGCCTGCTTTTATGAAGGAGCTGTCAGCTCTCCTCAGGCCAGAGGCAGGGGCGTGGGGACAGGGACAGCTTGGGGCAGTCTGCAGAGGCCAGTATCAGCCTGGGGCGTGCTGGGGGCCGCAGCCTGCCCACCTCCAGGGCAGAGGGCTGTGGTGAGGGACAGAGCACTGTGCGAGGCCCCTGGGGAGCAGGGACGCCCGGCCCCGAGGTCCTGAGGAGCCTTTTGAACCTTCAACATGAGGGAAGAGCCTTCCAGACCAGCATGGGCTGAGACCAGTGCGCTGTGCTCTGGTTCTTAGGGAGCGTGGAAATCCCTGTTTGGTATCTATGGCAACTCTCTTAACCAGAACTCGGTGCCACAAACTCCCGTCCCCATTCATTCTAAAGCACTCAGAGCTGTTGGTCTTTTAAAAAAATCTTCTCTCACTGGAGAAAATGCAGACATTACCAAAGAATATACAGAAGGAAAGGAAGTCACCGCCGCTCCCGGACGAGGCACCAGTGCCAGCATTTCTTTGTTTCTACCCCGTTTGGCAAAATTGGGATCATGCTGAAGCCCTGCTGTTCTGCCTGAGGGGCGGAGGAGGGCTGGTTGCTGAGGCTGGGGCTGGGGGTCCTCTGTGCTGAGCTCCTTGCAGGAGCTGTCCCTCTCTGAGCCTCGTGGCTGCCTCTGCAGGGAGGCTGGGTGGTTCTCGGCGCCGTCGGAGCCCGCAGCAGGTCTCGGGGTTTGCCCTGCAGTAGTGGCCCTATTGTTCTGGCTTCTCTCCCAGGAGGAGCCTGGTAATGTTTGTGGCGGGGTGGGCACCAGGCTGGCACTGCCGCCTGGCGAGCGGTTCAGTTGGGAACCTGGGCTCACTCCCACCTCTGGCACGTTCCCACTTTGTGATCTTGAGCAAATTACATTGCCTTGTGACCCCCTGTCTCTAAGCCACAGAACTGACTCGCTGTGATCGTGTGCTGACATGGTGTGTCCACAGCACTCAGCACACAGGGTCACCGCTCCCTGTGCCCTGGCAGGCGGGGCTGTGGGTTACGTTGGGCTCTTCCTTCGGTGCCCAGCAGAGTAGCGAGGACGTAGGGGGCACCGAGGGGTGGGTGGCAGCTGCTCCGTGACCCTGCGCTGATCAAATGCCCTGTCACAGTCTGGGGAGCAATACGCTTGAGCAGGGGCCCCGCTGTTCACTTTGCAATGGGCCCCACACATGTGGAAACGTCCCTGGTCTTAACAACAGGATCCCTGGCAGGAACTCACAGGACGCCGGTCTCAGCACCCGCGGAGTCTGTGCTCGAGAACTGCTTGTGAGGTCAAGGCGGGTGCCGTGCCCGAGGCCCGTGTGGAGGCAGGTGCCAAACCGGGTTCCGGCCGTCACTCCAGGAACTACCAGTGGAGCGGTGAAGCCTGCCAAGGGCAGGAATTGTCAGGGTGGAATGCCAGCCAGGCGCGCGGGGCAGCGTGGAGGGCCTGCGGAGCTCTGGCCAGGCGCGCGGGGCAGGCACAGGACGACTCAGGCTGCAATCGATTGAAACTGAGCCACGTGCTGGGCTGCCAAGCCCATGTGAGGTGGAGGACGGGCAGCAGCGTGGGCATCGGGCCTGCCCCCTCCCTCTGCCCTCGGAGGAGGCCTGGACATGCCCAGCACCACCCATGGGGGGGAGAGGAGAGGAGCCGAGATCAGGCCACGTGGTGTCCAGACTGTGACAGTGACCGGAGAAAGGGCAGCAGTGGAGGCCAGAGCAGCATCCGGGGCAGGTGGGGCTCGGGCCACCTGCACGTGCAGGGAGGTGTAGGCAGGCGGGCGGCAGGCCGGGCCTCTGGCTGACAAGGCGGCTCAGCAGGCTCAGCAGAGAAGAGAGTGGAGGGCAGGGCTCTGCCTTCACGGTGCACAGGCCCTCGGGGAAGAGGGGATCTGCTGGAGGGAGGCCGGCCTCCCTGCCGAGTCACCCATGGCGGGGGGGCGGGGGTTGCTGGGCCCCAGAATGGAGTGGTGGAGGGTGTCCCTGGGGAGAAAAAGCAGTTCAAGACGAGGCTGTTCCTTTAAACTTTCCGTGCCAGCCTTTGTGGGTGATTCTGACGCAGGAAGCCAGGCGTCCCGTCAGAGAGCCCATGGACTCCACCAGCTGTAGGGGCCAGGAAGGGGGTTGTGTGGGTCCAGAAGAAAAGGAAGAATTGCTTCTCACTGAGGGAATCGGGAAAGGGCCTCAGAGGCCCTGCTGCCTTGGGTTTGGACCTGCAGAGACAGGGAGGGGCACCCCAGGAGGCAGGACTGGCCAGGAAATGGGGAGCCTGGTAGGGACACTCGGGTCTGATCTCCGAGAGCTCGGGGGCAGCAGGAGGTGTGGGCTGGGAGGCTGAGCACCGCACTGAGCTGGGAGCTCAAGTCGGTGGAAGCAATGGGAGCCTTTTCAGGCTTCAGAGCAAAAGAAGGCCCTGAGCGGAGCTCGTGAGAGCCACGTGGGCCCAAGGCCAGGATCCAGCAAGCCCAGCTTGGAGGCGCCCGCTTCCCTGTGGGAGGTGAAGAGGCCAGATGATGGGCTGTGGCTGTGAGGTGGGGGGGTGTCTGGTGAGGAGACCTGGGGGGGTGGAGGGGGGACTTGGGGCCCCCTCGGAGGCGGCCACAGGAGGACAGCAGAGGGCAGGTTAGCGGAGCAGGACTCGGTGTGTGGAAGAGAGCGGGGCTTGCCGCAGGAGGTGACCAGGGCTCTGGGAAGAGAAAGGTCAGCAGGATGGAAAGCCAAAGGGTGGGGCTGAGGCATCTCCACCCTGGGAGGGGCCCGCCAGGGGCTGTGCTGGGCCCTCAGACCTGCTGTGGCCCGGCTGCGTGAGATTTGTGCTGGGAGGACAGGGAGGCGGTGTCCGGAGGTCCTGGCCACCAGGAGTCCCACCTGCAGGGCTCTCAGAGGCCTCCTGCTGCG
>NW_005362033.1:1112716-1113033 GCF_000412655.1 Myotis brandtii
AGGGCAGGGGCTGCTGGGCCTCAAGGAGGAAGGGGGGCGGGGGCAGGGGAAGGAGCGTGTGGCTGGGCTTAATGGCCCTGAAGAAAAAAAAACATAAAATTGGAGAATTATGGGGAGACATAAACAGAGTTGTCAGGCATTAGCTGCAAGCCGGCCCAGCTGGGGAGATGCCGGTGCTGAGCGGGTGCTGGTGCGCACAAAGACAGAAGTTATAAAAGGGAGGGATCAGGAGGTTCTGCCTCCACACTGGGGCTCCTGCCTCCTTTTCTCACGCCCTGGCAGAGGCCCTGGCCACACACTGACAGGGGTGGGTAGGG
>NW_005362033.1:1113044-1122062 GCF_000412655.1 Myotis brandtii
CAGGGGCAGGGCCTGCCAGCTATGCAGAGACCCGTGGGGGGAGGAGGGACTCAGAGCCCAGGCTGGTGCAAGTACCAGGGAGCCAGGCCCAAGAACGAGAATTTATGGTGCTCACACACCTGCCATCATCATTTTCGCTGTCGCTGCTGATGCCATTAGTCAAGCACTAATGGGCTTAAATTTCACCTTAAACTCTCCCCACTGTCCTCAGCAGATGACAAACGCCGTGTGTCCTGCTGTGCGAGCTGCTGGGGGCTCTGCAGACACTGCCCCTCCTCTTCTGACAGCCTCTGGCCCCAGGGAGAGGCTCTCAGCCGCCCAGGCCTGGGGACACGCACAGGTCAGGGGAATTCCTGGGGGTCTCTGGGAGCCCCGGGGGGCAGGGTGCAGGAAAGGGGGCTTCTAGGGGTGCTTCGGAGGATCTGGAGTGACGTGGCATGGGAGGTGGGCTCCAGGGCCCAGTGCCCCCCCCATGTGGTGTGAGCAGGCTGTGCCACTCCGGTTCCCCAGCCCAGGGCATGAGAGGCAGCGGCAGAGCGGACCCCAAGAACCAGCTGCACTTTTCTGAAAAGTCTGGGGAATCGCGTTTGCTCAGACCAACGGAAACAGCAGTGGCTTTCCTTGGGGGTGGAATTCCATTCCACCCGCCCACCAGCCACCCGGGCGCTCATTCAGCTGACAAACCTGGCCCACAAGCCCCTGGTTGCTCTTGTCCATCAAAGGCTCCAGTGGCTGTTGGAGCCGCATCAGAGAAGACAAGTGGGTGATCTCTAAACGTAGTTTGCTTGGGAGACAGAATCCTTCCAGGGTGGCTGGTGGGGTGGAAGGGACGTGACCAAGGCGCTCGGGCCGTGGGCGTGGCGTGGACTGCTGGCCCATCTGGTCCATGAGGGCTGTGTTTGCCGGGAAAGGAGGGGACGGGACAGGAATGCAGATGGAGCTACAGCAGAAGAAATACAGGTCAGGCTGTGGGGTTTCCCTGCTGTTGGCTCACGTCCATGGCCACTGCCCACAGCCCTTGGTTCCCATGGGGGGCCAGTGGCCTGGGATCTCGCGGGACCTTATTTGCCATCAAAGCCGGCCGTAGGGACTGGTGCTCAGCGCCCTTTTCCATGGGAATCTCCCTCCCAGGCCTCCAGCATTGGCCTCTCATCACTTGAACAGGAGGCCTGTCCCTGTCCCCGCAGGGAGGAGGGAGGAGGCTGGCTCAGGTCTGGGGGGAGGGGGGGGTTCAGAGGTGCGACCTGCCCCCTAAGGGTGTTGACCCTGCCCTTAGGAACTGGAGGTTTGGGAGAGGCAGCCCCTCCGGCCAGTTGGAAGCTGGGGCTCAGAGAAGCCCTGAGGGTCTTCCTCTTCGCCCACCAGTATTAGGACTGGCTGTGGAGCCCCGAGGGGCTCTGCCTGACATTCCTCTGCAGCTCTCACCCCTGCCTGGCTTCCTGGCTGTTCTCTGGGAAACTGTCCCAGCGACTCCTCACTGGCTCCTCCGGCCTCCATTCTCCGTCGCTGAGCACCGTCTGTTGGTGCCGCTCATGCCCTAGCCTACCCTCGATGGCTTCCCACGCTCACAGCACAGAACATCACCGTGAACTTCACCGTGGCCTCCAGAGCCTCGCACCACGTGGACCTGCCCAGTGGTTATCTCCTGCCCCTCACATTCCCCTTGCGAACCACATTTATTGCCCTCCCTCTCCTTCTCTCCTGCCTCCCAGGGCCTTTCCCTTTTCCCTCACTAATTCCTCCCCTCTCTCAGGTCTCGGGTGAAGACCTTGGGAAGCCCCCTCTGGGAAGCTCTCTCTGAGCCCGTTCCCACTCAGGCGTGACTCGGGGACCTTCCCCACGCGCCAGGAGGCTCAGCCACAGCTACCTCGCTGTTCAGTCCTAGCACTTGTGTGGCACACGGGAGGCACTTAGTAACTGCGCCAAATGGATGGATAGGAGGATGGATGGATGGATGGATGGATGGATGGATGGATGGGTGGGTGGGTGGATGGATGGATGGATGGATGGATGGATGGATGGATGGATGGATGGATGGATGGATGGATGGATGGATGGATGGATGGATGGATGGATGGATGGATGGATGGATGGATGGATGGATGGATGGATGGATGGATGGATGGATGGGTGGGTGGATGGATGATGGGTGGATGGATGGATGGGTGGGTGGGTGGTTATGTGGGAAGGTAGATGAAGAGGCCATGTGATGTGTGAGGAGAACCCGTAGGCACCAGGAAGTAGAGTTGTGAGCCTTAGGCAAGTCCATGCCTCAGTGAGCCTCAACTTCCCTGTCTATAAAATGGTCTGCCAGTCCGATGGCTAGAAAGGAGGTTCAGAGTGAGCTGAGTGAAGGCGGAGGCCGGGGGGTCAGGTGCTCCAAGGACAGACAGAGTCTGGGACAACACACATGTTCCCCGAGTTCCGCAGTCCCCAAAGTTCCCTATCTCCAGGGGAACACTGATGCCCACCGTTTTAAAAATCTCCACCCAAGGATATGTTCTTATTGATTTTTTAAAAAATATATATTTTATTGATTTTTTACAGAGGGGAAGGGAGAGGGATAGAGAGTTAGAAACATCGATGAGAGAGAAACATCGATCAGCTGCCTCCTGCACACCCCCCACTGGGGATGTGCCCGAAACCAAGGTACATGCCCTTGACTGGAATCGAACCTGGGACCCTTGAGTCTGCAGGCTGACGCTCTATCCACTGAGCCAAACCGGTTAGGGCTGTTCTTATTGTTTTTAAGAGAGAGAGGAAGGGAGGGGGGGAGAGAGAGACATCAATGTGAGAGAAACATTGATCGGTTGCACCTCGAACCTGCAACCCAGGTATGTGCCCTGACTGAGAATCGAACCCGCAACCTTTTGGTGCACAGGACAGTGCTCCACCAGCTGAGCCCCCGGCCGGGCTGATGGCCCCGTTCTTGCTTGTGCCCAGGACCCCTGCCCCAAGGAACAGACTTCATCCCAGATGCCGCTGCTCACCAAGAACCCCTGGCCTGCAGGCCTGGATGTGCCGTCTGCACAGTGGGGTGCTCATGTGTTCCTGCAGTTCCTCGGGATTAAGATGAGGCAGAGCAGGAGGCACTCTGGATGCCCAGACACAGAGGGACCCAGGAGATATGGCCTAAGAGTGACTGATGCCCTAATGCAGCGGTTCTCAACCTGTGGGTCGCGACCCCTTTGGCGGTCGAACGACCCTTTCACGGGGGTCGCCTAAGACCATCCTGCATATCAGATATTTACATGACGATTCATAACAGTAGCAACATTACAGTTATGAAGTAGCAACGAAAATAATTTTATGGTTGGGTCACAACATGAGGAACTGTATTTAAAGGGCCAGAAGGTTGAGAACCACTGCTAATGCCTGCCATGAGGGTCGCCCTCAACCACAACACAGTGCTCCCCCTGGGCCTTCCTACTTTGGCCAAAGTTGCCTCCAGAACTGAGTGTGAAGCTTCCAAATCCCAGGCCTGGCCCCACAGCCGTGGATAATAATAATAATAATAATAATAATAATAATAACAACATTAGGCCTTTCCTTACCTACCTGTCCCAGGGCTTCCCTGCAGGCAGGTTACAACGTGCGGCCTGCGGAGAAGGGAGCGGGCTCTCTCACAGAAGCGGAGTGTGAGGCGTGGCCGTGAGCGTGATGACGACACAGGGTGCTTATGTCCATTTTCTCACTGGTTCTCTGGTCAACCCTGTGAGGTGGATACTGACCACTCTCCCCGGCGAGGGGGGCGACTCACCGGAGGTCACACAGAACGTCCGTGGCAGGGCCTCGGGGACTGGATGTTCTTTCCAAAGACCCAGGAGGCTCTGGTCTGGAAAAGCCAGCATGAGACAGGGTGGACACAGGTGCCTTTCTGAGCCTCTTTCCACGGGCCTGGGGCTGCAGGGGCCTCCTGCCAGCTGGCCAAGTCTGTCCCACCGACGTGCCAGCTCGGGAACACAGGTGCTCGGGCCTGCTCTGGCCACCGCCCGCTGGGCCTCGGGGCCAGGATAGCCGGGGAGGAGGCCAGAGCCAGGTTCCTGCCGCTCCAAGGAGCCCCGCCTTCCTGGCCCCACCACGACCAGCTAGGACCAGGACAAGGATTTTCCTGAACTTTCTCTGTGTTATAAAAAGGTATATTTACTTTTTAAGACCAGCAGCTCACTTATTGGCCTTTCTCTGCCAGGCATGGCTCGGATGACTCTGTCCATGATCTCATCTAATCCTTACACCCCCTCTGAGGGACAGACTCTCACTCCTGTTTCACAGATAAGGAAACTGGGGCATGGATGCTGGGGTCACCTGCCCAGGCACCACAGTTTGGGGGTGTCCAGCAAGGGTTTGGCCCCAGATATTCCTGCACTGTCTATCAGCCGCGCCCTTACAGCCCGAGCCCCAGGCCCGGGGTGGCCTCTGCTGTTAAACTGCATAAGGGTGGCCTCTGTTCCGATGACTCAAGGGAAATGTGTAACAGAGAGGATGGTGACCTGTAAGAGCAAAAGCAGGCCCCGAGCGCTGGGGCTGTGGTTGTCAACAGCCCTGGTGGCAACGGCTGGCCATACAGCTCAGGGCTCGAGCCAGTCCTGGCTTGTGTGTCCCCCAAGACTGTGCCCCGGGAGTGAGGCCACAGCCTGTGTGGGGTGGGGCCTCAGTTTCCTCACCTGTGAAATGGGGGATGGCTCCTGTCCTGCCCGTTGTCCCGTGCAGGATGAAGGTGGGTTGACTCCTCTTGGCATCTGGGACTCCTCCCTTCTTACCCGTGAAGAAACAGGTCCCCCCTGGCCTAGAGCCAGACAGCTGTCCGGTGGCTGTGCCAGAGGGGAGCCTGAAGCAGCCTCCTTCTTCAACCATTTGTCCATCGAAGTGTTGAAACCTTTACCAGGTGTCAGGTGGTCATGATTCAAAAAAGATCAAGGTCCCTCCTCTTTCACGCAGTGGGGCCTCTGCACTTTCTACACTGCGCCCCTCACCCACCTCGAGGGTGCACCCGGCGATGCCCGAAGCCCTGCCTCCCTCACCAGCACTTCACTGTGAGGGACCCCCGAACGCACTTCCCTCCGCCTCTCAGTGGCCGTCGGGGACACCTGATTTCTGCTTCATCGCAACCGCAGTTCATCGCCCTGTGCCGGCGTCTGTGTCTGGCTGGGAGCAGGCCTGCTGGGTAGAGGCATCTGTAGTTTTTGGGGGTCCATATGGCCAAAAACTCTCCGAAGAGATTTACTGGTGTACCCCCACATCCCCAACTGGACCAGCCTAGCCCGGTAGATGCAGGATGCGTATCCGTACCCAGTCTATGCCCAGAAAAATCAAATGGGTCATTTCCCCAAAGGAAATCCTCCAAGGCCGGCACGCTTAGGGGCCAGGCCAGGGAGCACCGGAGTCTGGCCCTTCGCCCTGCACCCCGACCAATGACGGGGCTCGGCACTGGGCTTCAGGTCTCTTCGTCATAAATCAAGGGCGCTAACGCTGCCTGCCCCACGGCTGTCATGAGGATGAGATTTGTAGACGCAAAGCGCTGACCAGGACAGTGCCTGGCACCTACGGCGAGTGTGAACTGGCTGCTACTCATTTAGTCTGGGTAAGCCTTGTCCCCCAGGACCGGGGCCTGGGTCAGAGGTGTGACACCTTCTAAAGGGGTCAGGGAAGGGGAGAGGGGATGGGGAACCAGCAAGAAAAAGCGTGGGATCATCGTTTCCCAGCTTCCCACTCTCCTGATGGGGACACAGAACCAGGAGGCATGGACATGACGTGATTGCAAGCTTCCCAGAGTGATGCTGCCAGGAAGCTGTGCCGAATGCAGAGTCCCAGGCACCACACAACCAGCTGTGAGGGATGCTGAGCCCAGCCCCCAGGACGCAGGGGCCCGAGGGCCGGATGGTTGAGATCTTGCGGCCCGTAGTGACCCACAGGCCAGCAGTGTCGCCTTCCCTGGGAGCTTTTTAGATTGCAGAACCCCAGGCCTGACTCCACAGCAGTCTGCCCCGCACTAAGATGTGCGCACTAGCTGTGAGCAACACTGACTCCAGTGGGAGAGGGGCCTTAACCTTCAGTCCCAGCAGCCCTCCCCAGCTCTGGGGTGTCATGTCCCTTCTAAAGCCCTCCGGAAGACCTGCTCTGTCCCAGACACCTGCCGGCCCTGGGAGTCAGAGTACAAGACTGGGTCCTCGCCTCCAGCCCCCACTGGAGCGCCGAAAGGTACTGCCCTTCACTGAGCCTCCACCAGGTGCCAAGCACAGTGCCTCATTCCGGCTCAGGATAACCTGTCAGCGTGGTGGTAATCAGCAGGTTTTGGCTGAGGAACAACATGACACTCAGAGAGGTGAAGCAATAGTGTGCAGAGCCGGGATTTGAACCCAGAGCTGTGTGGCTTCGAGGCTTTCGGCAGAGTTAGGGTTAGGGTTAGGGTTAGGGTTAGGGTTAGGGATGCAGCAGGGGGCAAATGAGCCTCCCCTCATGTCTCATGTCTCGCGACAACCAGCACCTGTCAGTCCTCACAACTGGCCGGCCTGGCGGTGGTGAATCTGACATCTCTATGGCTCCCGGTCCCACAGGCCTGCCACTCTCCTGCCAGCACCACGGCACCAGCCAGGAGGGGACATCCTGCACCTGTTCAGAGCAAGTGAGCCCTGGGGGCAGGCGGCGTCCGCAGGCAGCTGGAGAGGCTCCCCCAGATGTGGAGTGACTGGAAGCCGGGGAAGGGGGGGGGGAGCTTCTGGAGGTTTGGTGCAGTTGGAGATGGGCCTGGGAAGAGCGAACAGCCTTTAGCTGGGGACAAACACCACTGCACGGGATGCTAGCAGGACCCGTCACCTGGGTCAGACAGCCGGACGGACGCACGCCCCCGCCTGTGCTCTGAAGCACCTCCACACTGCACTGCTCTGAGCAACCCGCCAGGAGGAGGCGGCAGCCGAAACCCAAGGCTCCCGCTGCCTCTGGAACAGCTGCTAGTGGTTCGCTTTCCCCAAGGGTTAGTGCTTCTGGGCACCAGGCTGCATGTCTGGGGGGCTGGCAGGGTCCACCCCCACCCAGGAGAGCCGGGGGCAGGCCTTCGCTGCAGCGGGTGGGCGAGGGAGCCAGGAGGACGAGGTCCCAGCTGCTCAGGGACAGGGTCCTCCCCCCCTGAACGCAGCTGAGACGGAGAACCCTTCCCAGAATAGTGGCCGTCTCAGTCTCTGTGGGGGGAGGAGGTAGATGCCCACCCAAAGCTGCTCAATGTACATGGCTTGTAATTTCGTCATCAGAACAGCTGCACATTTGGAAGGGGGTGGTGCATGGCTGGGGGGCTCCCATTTGGGCTGCAGATGACGAATGGGCCTGTGTGGCTTCACACCGTGCCTGCCTGCGACCCAGGAGCCAGCCCCTGGCTGGGACGCTCCTGGGGGCAGGAGAGGTGCCTCAGGCAACTAGATCTGCAAGAGGACGCAGGTGGGGAGTGTGGCCGTGACGCCTCTCTCCAGCTCCCCACCACACCAAACACCCTGCCCCCCAACCAGTTTTCTTAAATTTCCGAAGGAGCAAACCAGAACCTCACTGTCCTCTACCTGCCTCCCTCAAGCCCCAGGCACCTCCCTGATGCCCAGCTGCTGAAAGAGCAAACAAGCTTGAGGCCCTACGCACAGGGCCCAGAGCGGCCCCTTCCCACTGTGGCACTGTTCCAGGTCTGGGATGAGAGGTGACGTCACCTCCTAGAAGGGCAGTTTGAGGATTAGAAATAAAATCTATCAAGGCACCTTGGCTGCAGGAGAGGACCAGACAGTATGCTGACGCTGCTGCTGCTGCTGTTATACCCACAGTCTGAGGGTTACTGAGAACTTTCTAGATCCGAGGGAGGCCCCAGGCTGGTGTGTGGGCTGGCTGGGGGTTGGAGCCCCCTGAGAACCTACCAGCCCGCCTATGTGCTCAGGGGCCCTCTCTCCCCCTCTCTCCTGACCCACCTTGCCTTCAGAGCCGCTGGGCCCAGCAGGTGGCCCAAGGGTGTCACCAGACAAGCCCAGTGCAGCTGCTGTTCTCACATCTGTATTCCACATGCCTCTCTCCTGCCCCCAACCCATCAGGCTTCTTGCCTCTGGCAATCCAGGCCAGAGGCCTTGGGGGGTGCCCTCCCCGCCTCCCTCCCCCCAGCAGCTAAGCTGGGGAGAGAAATCTAGGTTCCCAAGAAGGTTGTGTTCTTTCCTGCCACTGAGCCAGGCAGCCCTTTGCGGCTGGAATGCCTTTTTCCTTCCTTCGCAGCCCACACTTCCTCCGTCCCCCTTTCGCAGTGGGTGTCTCTCACCCCACCTCGTTCAGGAGGGAGGTGCTTAGGGGCCAGGCTGTGGGTCGCCAGCATCGGGCACGTAACAGAGTCTGGGAAATGTCAAGCGACTGATTGAGTCAAAGCCTGCAGGGGTTCTGCTGGCCCTCCTTGGGGAGGACGGGCTGGGGTTTGGGTGGGTGGCCTTTGGCGAGCAGGGTAATGGGAGTGGACATGAACTTCCTGCTGTCTCATTCCCCTGAGGAAGGGGGCGGAGCCTGAGCTGCGGGGCCTGAAGGGGAAGGGGCTGGGAGGGAGGGTCGAAGGTGGGCAAAGAAGGAGAAGCGGGGGAGAGGCCTCCCCGTGCGCCCGGGCGCGGCGCGGTCGGTGTTGGCCTTCGAGCTGGTGTGCCAGCCGCTGCTGTTCAAATGCTGTTTGTTTGGAGCAGCTTAGGGAGGAGGCTGGAGGTGGGGGAGGCAGCGCCCCACTTGGTGGCGCCGCCTGAGGGTCCTTGTGGTAGAAGCTCCAGCTTCGTTGATGACTGAAGGGTGGGCGTAGAAGAGAAAAGACCAGGAACCAGAGGGCTTCTCGGCGCCCAGGGCCGGCAGCCCCCGTGTGCGGAGCTAGAGCCAGAGCCGCCTCTCGCAGCCATGCGAGCGGGAAGGGAAGCGAGGGGACCACAGCGCTCTGCTCCCCGCCCCCAACCACTCGGTTCCAATATTTCGCAGAAAGGCACGCGGCTCCTAATCGGTCCTTTCCGGGCTGAGATTTAGCCGCGCGATGCC
>NW_005362033.1:1123682-1131818 GCF_000412655.1 Myotis brandtii
CCGTGGGGGCCCGGTGGCCCGCGCCCACCTTCCAAGGAGCCCGTGGTATCGACCGGGACGGGAGGGTTCATGGCCTCGTTGCGCACCCTCAGTTGTCAGGCCCGAGCCGCTCCGTCCCCGTTACCCCGAGTGGAGACAGTGCGCCGTGAACAGAGTCAGCTGCCAACTGGAGCGCGGGCCGGCTCCACACTGAGCAGAACCCTCCCCCGCGGACTTGGACGCAGCCATTTCCTCCCCCTCTCCCTTCTCTCTCTTTCTTCCAACCTCCTCCCTTTTTCTCTCTCCTTAATAATAAAATTATTCCGAGCAGTTTGCGGTGTGGCGGGCGGCCAGAAAAGCGTTTCTTTAAATGCCGCTGTCTCACAATTAGGCAGCGAGAGGATTTGACACTCTGTGGCGGCCTGACCGGCGGCTTCCTCCCCCGGGACCGGGAGGGAGGCGACGCCAATTCCCCTGGCTCCTCCCGCAGTTGGAACGGAAGGGTCTGGCGTGCTGTGCCTCTCGGGCTGTCAGGCTGCTGCAGGGGGATGTCGGCCGGGAAGCACCCCCGCCCCGCCAGGCTGGGGCGGGGGGGGGCTCTTCCCGACTCCTCCGGGAAGCGGGGTCCAGGAGGAGGACCTCCCCACCACCCTTTCTGGCCTCCAGCTCAGCGCTTCCTGTCGGACAGAAGAGCGCTGGGGAGGAGCTGGAGGGTCTCAGCCTGCTGGCCTCCGGCAGGTCGCCCTCTCTAGGCCTTCATTCATTCCCTGCAGGTGACGGGAGGCTTGTCTTAGAATCTGCTCTGCACACAGTGGCTTCCTCAGATCAGGCAGTTCCCCTTCTCCCAGCTTCCCCTGACTGCCTGCTCTCCCCACTCCCACAGCCTCCTGGTGTCACACGGGCAGCTGTCTGTGTGTCTGTCTGCCTCTGGAGGGCAGGGCCATGTGCTTTTCCCTCTGCACCCTCAGCACCCAGCTTGCTCCTCCCCAAACCCCCAGCAGACTGTAAGCCGAGCAGAAGTGAACTTGACAGATGAGTGGGCACAGGCGCCGGAGGGACGATGACCCAGGGGCTGTAGAGGGCCGACTGTAAGTTGATTGGCTACAGTTGATTCCGGCCTCCAGGCCTGGCATCATCAGCCCTCTCTCTGGGTGGCATCCTTTAGACTGTGATGAGGGTTAAGTGATGAACCCAGCCAGGAGCTGACCACGCGTCCCATCTGCCCGTCCATCCGGGCAGTAGGCGGTATGAAACAGGCACCTACTTGGGCCAATGTCTGGGCGTAGAGCTGGGGACCCAGCAGATGGAGCCCCGCCCTCCTCAGGCTGCACTCTGGGGAAGGCGGCACAGCACACCTGTGGTCCTACCATTCCTTACGCAGTTACTGCTGCAGTGAGCGCCACCAAGGAGCCCTGCGGGGGCCAGCAAGGTGGTGGGCACTGGGGCCTCATCCAGGTGCCTCTCACTTCTCTGCCCTCCTTCTCCAGGCTGCCCAGCTCCTCCCTGCCACTGGCCAGCTGCACGGCCAGCCCTGCCTCCCGGCCGGCAGCACTCACCTGCTGCCCCACCCCGCAGTCTGCTGGACTCGGGGCTTCTCCCGTTCCCCTCCTGCTCTCGTGCCTTCTCATCGAGTGCCTCCCAAGGGCCTGCGCACTTACATGTGGAGATTCCTGCCCACAAGGCCCTGCCTGTGACCATGGAAAGTTCTGTGTCAGTTCCATCAGCGGGCGACACCTGGGAGCTTGTGATCAGATACAGCACAGCCAGCTTTTCTTGAAATCTGGCGTGTTAAATTTTTTACTTGGTTGATAACATTTTTTAAAAAGAGATTTATCTTTTTATAAAATCCTGATTTCTGGCGTTTTAAAGGGAAAAATTCAAGTTCTGGCACCTGGGCCTTCCTTCCCAGAAGGCAGCAGCTCACTGGAGGCGAGTGGGGCTGCCCCGTGCTCCCCCTCCATTCACCCGCCCACTTCACGTCAGCACATCACCCGGCTGGAGGGAGCGTGTTCTTCGTTGGATGAGTGAGGGGCTGTGGCCACAGATTCCTGTCCCCACCCAAATGGGCTCTGTCCCGCCACCTGGCCGCTCGCTCCGGATACTTTCATAGGCCAATACGACACTTTACACATTATTTAACAGATATTTATTGTTATGGGAAATGGAGGTATAGCTGTGAACAAAACAAACCAAAACACCCTGCTCTCACAGAATCTTTGTTATCATGAGGAGAGACCAATGCGGAGCCAGCCAGCTGGCCACGTGGCTTATCGCAGGAGCTGAGCACGGGGTGGAGGAGCTGCCGGGGTGCCGTTTCCGGGCTGCTTGGGGAGGCCACCTGAGAGGGTGAGGCCAGTGCCGGCTCTGGGAGGAGCCCTGCCGAGGTCTGAGAACAGTGTTCCAGCAGAGGAGGCAGCAGGTGCAAAGGCCCTGAGACTCGGCGATGAAAATGCTGGCCCAAGGCCACCAAGTCAGTCAGCAGCCAGACAAGCCATAGGCTTGGTGCCTTGGTGCTTCCACTTCCCAAGGGAAGTCCTGGTCTCTGGGCACATGGGGTGAGGAGGACAAGACCCGGGTGAGAGGCTGGGCTCTCCTCGCCTCTGCCTCCTCTCCTAACCAGCAGACAGATCCTAGCTCAACCACACTGTGCAGTCGCCTGCAAGGCCCGGACCTGGGAGTGTGGGGGAGGGATCATGCCCTCCGTGGGTCCCCTCGAGCCCCCAAGTCAGCCTCTTGATCTCGCTGGCCTGGGGCCCCAGAGCCCCCCGCCTGAGTGTCTGCCTCCCAGCAGTCGGCCCCACCATCCTTAGTCTTTCCCTCATTTTGACAGACGGGGAGAAGTGCTGATGTTCTTTGTTGAATAAAAATCTAAAGACAATTATGTCCACAAGAGCCTGATAAGTCTGAGCTGACAACAGGTGAGTTCTCCCCGACACACCCCTCTCTGCCCCCTGAGAGGCCTTGGATGCCAGCACAGCTGCTTTGGGAATTTCTTCTTGTTCTTCCCCAAGCCCCGCCCCCAGCACTTCACAGCAGGGAAGCCCCATTGGCCAGCTGCCCCTCACTCAGACTGTGGACGCCTCTGGCTTAAGTGGCTCAAGTCTCGGGCTTGTTGGCCTCTGCATCCCAGAGAGTCACCGTGGAGGGGCCGGGACACAGCCTGCGCTGTGGGAGCCTTCCAGTCCTGACCCTCCTGGGAACGGGTGGTGGTTTTCTAACAGGACGGAGTGCTTCCGAACCAGCACAGCATCACCCGGCAAGCGGTGCCCCGGCGAGCATCGAAGGACCAGGAGGGGTCCTTGGTGGGTGGGGCCTGAGGGAGGGCCTCATTCAGGGGGCCCCGTGGGTGTCTGCTGCCTCTGCCTCTGGTCCTTGCAGAGATGCCATCGGCAGGCTCCCAGGAGGGCTTCCCACCATCTGTAGAGTCCAGAAGCCCCTACTCCCGTTCAGGCACCCTCCAGAGACGCCCGCCTCGCCTGGGCTCCCTCACCTGGGCATCTGGAGGGGGGCTGGGTGGTCTGCCTGCTTCCCCTCCCACTCACCCCAGTGCTTGCCTCAGTATCCAGGCCCTCGCACCTGCCTCCCGTGCTGGGCCCACGGGGCCATGAATGAGGAGAGGCGCATGCCAAGTGTGCCGTTTGTGAGGGACGGTCTCAGGAGGCCATACTTCGGGGTGGGGGCTTCCTTGTTCCCTGGGATGCCTTCCTCTGCCCCATGCAGGGCTCCCTCGCTGGCTCTGGTCCCCACCTCATCACTAGCCGCTGGCCCAAAGACCCTCCCTGTCCCAGAGGCCTGTGGGTCCTGGGCTGTTTGTCTTGTGGGTCCTTGAAAGCTCCTCTCTTTCCCCAATTCAAGCCAGGCCTTTAGGATTCAAAATAGACCTCACAGATCAGCAGTCAACCTGGCGAATGATTTACCATTTTAATGGAGGTCTCTTACTAGTGTTCATCACCTGCCTCTAGTGGCCCCTCAGCTCCTCCTTGGACACCCCCAGCTTCCTGACTTCGGGGACTTTCCCCTTCCCGTTCCCAGGCTTGAATGGGTTGGGTTTAAAAATACTTTTCCTGTAGCTACAAATGAGAACGCAGGGGAGCAGAATGGCCCCCACCCCCAACTTCTTCTCCCCCCTTTCCTCTCTCTGTCTGTCTGTCCCTTTTCTGTCTGCCACTATCCCTGTGTCTCAGGAAAACCTTCAGCCAGCCTCCTGGCTGCGCCCCACCCGGGGGGCTCAGCAGCTGCGGGGCCTGGAGAGGCTGTGGGCCCAGTGACCTCTCTGAGGCTGCCATGGTGACAGCAGGCGGCCGTAGCCACTGTTGCCCGTAAGTGGACCTCCCTCAGGTGGGTCTGGCTCCTTGAGGAGAAGCGGGCCCTGACCTGGCTGACGGGCCTGGGAATGTGAGCACCCGGTGCCGCTCCCTGCACACCCTCCTGCTGTCACGCTCCGAGGTGCCTCCTCTAAAATTGAAATTTTTTTAAATTAAAAAAATATTTTTATTGATTTCAGAGAGAGAAATGGAGATAGAAACATCAATGATGAGAGAGAATCATTGATTGGCTGCCTCCTGCACGCCCCACACTGGGGATTGAGCCCGCAACCCCAGCTTGTGCCCTTGTCTGGAATCAAGGCCTGCGCTCTACCCACTGGGTCAGCCCGGCCAGGGCTAACATGGGGATTCTGGTGGGGGCCAGGTGGGGGCGCCACCCTCGCTCTGGGCAGGGCTCGCGCTGCAGGTCGCAGAAGGCTCTCCCTTGGGGCCACTCGTACGCAGGCCTCTCCTCTCCATCTCACCTCTTCCTGTAAAAGGCAGAGCAGTCAGCACTCACTGAGGCACGCACAGCCAGGGGTGCCCTTCACTCTACAGCACCTTTGGGGGAGGGCGGGGTTGGGGTCTTTGCCTGAAGGGACTGCTGAGGCCAGCAGCTGCCAAAGGCCCTTGAGGGCTGAGGACCGCTGGCCTTGCACCATGGGAGGGTCTGTTCACGTCCCAGCTCTCTCTCCCCCCTGGTGATGGCTGTCAGGGGCTGGGGGAGCCATGAGGGGACTCCTGTGGCCTTGGAGGCAAGGGCTGGACCCTGAGCCAGCCTCCAGTGCACGCCCCCGAGCGGGCCTGCTCCTGGCCAGTGGCCTGGGAAGACCAGTGTCCCGGAGTTGGGAGTTGTCATACGTGTGCAAATGTGCCTAATGCACGGCTGACTTCCTCTTCCTTCCTCCTTCAGAGACAAGGCCTGGCCTAGTGTCTGGAAGAAGAGGCAGGTGGGGGAGCTGGGCTGGGCCAGGAGACCTGGGAGGCTGTGTTAGGGGTGTACTCCCCTGACCTCCACCCCGTCTCCCTCCAGCTGGACCCACAGAGGTCAAACCCCCGGTCTGCCCGGCTCTGCCCCCTCCTGGGAAGCAGCCCCTGTGCCTGCCTCTTTCCTTGTCTTTTCCTAGTCTTCTCGAAAAGTCATCCTAATCGTAACGATGAATAACAGAGCCCCGTGGCAGCTCTTAAAGACGCAGAGCACCATTCTCTCCTGGCAGAGCCGGCTGTCTCTGAGCCGGGCCTTTGATGCCATGCCTTTGTTCCCGTGTCCCTGCCCCACCCTGCATCTGGGGTTGGAGGTGGGTGTTGGGGTGAGCATTTCGGCTGCTTCTCCATCAGGCGCTGGGCTTTCGCATTTTAATTGAACTGTCTTTGCTCAGAGATAGATGCTCTCACCACATCCAGCTGCTCGTGTGGATTGGGAACCCGCCTGCAGTGCAGCGCGGCTAAATGAAAAGATGCAGCAGCTGGACTGATTAGAGCGGGGGGAGGGTTGGACACTGGTCATAGCACTTTCTCTTTGTAAATAATGTTTCTGGGTAATGCATTTTGGAGAATGTGAAAAAAATAAAAGCTGCAGAAATGTTAATGATATCCACAGGACACAGCAGGAAATGAGAGCGATCTGGGACTAATAAAAGCTGAAATAGAATCTGTGCAGATATACAAGGCGCAGCCTTCAGAATGGGCTTGGCTTTGCGCATCTGGGCTCATAGCACAGCGTGGGGGTGGGGAGGGCAGCGCTGGGGCTGCAGGGGTGGCTTCCACCTGCTGGCCCCGCTGTGGGGAGGCAGCCAGGGTGCCTGCCCGGGACGGAGGGGGCCACCTGGGTGGGCCTCCTACCGTGGTTGGGTCAGGAGGTACAGGGCTGCCCACCTGTCAGGAGCCTCCAGGCCAGAACTGAACTCGGCCCCCGCGCCTCTGGGCTGGCGTGTGGCAGCAGGCACCGCCTGTGATGTTTGATCCCAGCGCCAGAGATGGGAGTGCAGTGGCAGAAGGGCAGGCACGTCTCGCATTGTCGGGGGCCTGAGATAAATCGGGGAGGCCAGAGGGCGTCTGGCTTTGCCGGGCCTGGTGGGCAGGAGCTCGCCACAGGACACGGGTCCCCTCTGCAGCCGGGGTCTCCAGCGCTGAGCCAGCACCAGCTGCCGGCGAGGGCCACGGAGGCGGGCTCCGGCGCTGTCTGGCTGCCCTGGGCTCGCTGGGTCAGCCCCAGCAGTGAATGAGGACGGGGCCTAGGTGGGGTCCTGGAGAAGAGGAGGGGTGAGCGGGGCCTCTTGGGGCAGCCCCTCCCCTCACTCCACATCTTCCCCTTCTCCCACCTGCATGTCTCTCTTCCCTGTGCTTCTGTACTTCCTCTGGTTTCTCCTGGAATCCTGTCGCCCACGCGGGCCACCCTCGCTCCGTGCTGGCCATGGAAGTCCCCGTGCTTTCCTGGAGACCTAGGATGTGCAGGCCGAGCTGAGTCAGGGTCTTCCTGTCCCCTCCCCGCCTCCAAACCCCAGCCCTGGTTGTGGGTAAATCCTGAGCCCCCTGGGCTCCCCAGCCTGGAGCGTACCGTGCTCCTCCCTCTGCGAAGGGCCTTCTGAGGTGACCAGGCCTCCAGGCAGATGGGAGCCCTGCAGCCTGGACGCTGAAGGCTGGTGTTTTCTGAATCCAGTTGCTCTGCCCAGAGGGCCTTCACCCCAGGGTCATTTCCTGACCCGAATCCTGCTTTGTGGTAGGCTAGGCCCCGCCAGGGCCCCAGCCCCTAAAATCACAAACAGATGGGCTCTTGGCTTGGTGTGACCTGGCCCTGACCCCGTGGAGGCCAAAGGGGCCTGTCAGGAGGGCCTGGGCTGCTTCACACACACACACGCACACGCGCGCACACGCACACGCGCACACACACACACACTGCACTTGGGTGCTGTCCCGTCAGCGTGCACTCGCTCACTCTGGGCCATGAACTCTGTTTCCCCACCTATCACATCAACAAGAGGCAGGGCCCTGTCCTGCGCCCCTGGGAGTCAGGGAGGGGGTGCGTTGGGCCGACAGTGGTTCAGAGGCCCCTAATGGACATCTGCTAGAAGGACGGCAGGGTCCCGATGGCGTGGCAGCGATGGCGGTGTGTGGTAGCCGTGCGAGCAGCTTCTCCAGCAGGGCAGGCCTTCCTGTTCCCGGCTCGGCCGGATCTGCTGACCCGCAAGACTGAGGCTGGGTTCCAGGATCCAGTGCCCTGGGGACAGGGGCGCGGGAGTTGCTGTGCTGAATGATTTCAAGCTCAGGAAAGGGCTGAAAGGGATGGGGGAGAGAATGGGGAGCCCCCCGGGGGCATCTCCCAGGTGACCTGGAGATTGGGCAGCTGGGTTTGCACCTCCCTCCCTCTCCCCTTTGGAGGGCAGCCACTTGGCCTGGCTCAGCAGCAGGTGATGGGGTGGGAATGGCAGAGCCCCTCCCTGCACCGAGCCGGTGTGTGCGCAGCTGGGGAAGGGGGGAGTGGCGCCGGCAAGGGGGCTTTCGGATCTGTGGGGAGAGGGCAGGCTGGGTGATGGGGGCAGGCAGGTTTTCTGCGGTGAAAGGAAATGGCCCATCTGAATTGCTCTCCCCCCGCCCCTTCCATGCCCATCTTCCCTCCCCGGCCCCCTTCTCTTTTCGCAGATAACCAGCCCAAGTCATGCAGTCTTTCCGAGAAAGGTGCGGTTTCCATGGCAAACAACAGAACTACCAGCAGACCTCACAGGAGACACCGCGCCTGGAGGACTACAGGCAGCCGAGCCAGGCCGGGCTGAGCTGTGACCGGCAGAGGCTGCTAGCCAAGGACTATTACAGCCCGCAGCCGTACCCGGGCTACGAGGGCGGAGCTGGCGCAGCT
>NW_005362033.1:1132175-1133044 GCF_000412655.1 Myotis brandtii
ACCTGCACGCGCAGCCCCAGCCGCCCCTGGCCTACCCCAAGCTCCAGAGGCAGAAACTGCAGAACGACATCGCCTCACCGCTGCCCTTCCCCCCGGGCAGCCACTTCGCCCAGCAGTCGCCCTCCTTCCCCACCTCCTCCACCTACTCTCCCGCCGGCCAGGGCAGCGGGCAGGGGACCCACTCCTTTAAAAGCTGCACAGTGCCACCTGCCCAGCCCCACGATCGGCCGCTGGCGGCCAGCACCAGCCTGGCCCCGGGGCAGGGAGCCCAGAACCTGCATGCCTATCCGCCTGGCCGCCTCAGCTACAACCAGCAGAAGCCGCCGCCGCAGCAAGCCCTTCAGAGCCGACACCACGCTCAGGAAACCCTCCATTACCAAAACCTTGCCAAGTACCAACACTACGGGCAGCAAGGTCCGGGCTACTGCCAGCCAGAGGCGGCCCTCAGGACCCCGGAGCAGTACTACCAGACCTTCAGTCCCAGCTCCAGCCACTCGCCCGCACGCTCCATGGGCCGCTCACCCTCCTACAGCTCCACCCCGTCACCGCTGATGCCAAACCTTGAGAACTTCCCCTATAACCAGCAGCCGCTCAGCACCGGGGCTTTTCCCGCAGGCGTCGCTGACCATAGCCACTTCATGCCCCTGCTCAACCCCTCCCCGACCGACGCCACCAGCTCCGTGGACACACAGGCCAGCAACTGCAAGCCGCTGCAGAAGGACAAGCTCCCCGAGAGCCTGCTGTCGGACCTCAGCCTGCAGAGCCTCACGGCCCTGACCTCGCAGGTGGCCAGCATCTCCAGCACCGTCCAGCAGCTGCTGCTCTCGAGGGCCGCGCCGCACAGGAAGGCCGCCAAGAGCCTGGCTTCC
>NW_005362033.1:1133180-1138386 GCF_000412655.1 Myotis brandtii
GCTCTGAGGACCCGCTGGAGCGCGGCTTCCTGTACTGCGGCCAGGCTCGAGGCAGCCCCGCCAGGGTCAGCAGCAACGCCAAGGCCAAGCCCGAGTCCGTGTCCACCTGCTCCGTGACCTCACCTGACGACATGTCCACCAAGTCGGATGACTCCTTCCACAGCCTGCACGGCAGCTTGCCGCTCGACAGCTTCTCCAAGTTCGTGGCGGGCGAGCAGGACTGCCCGCGGCTGCTGCTCAGCGCCCTGGCGCAGGAGGACCTGGCCTCCGAGATCCTGGGGCTGCAGGAGGCCATCGGCGAGAAGGCCGACAAGGCGTGGGCCCCGCTGCCCGGCCTCGCCAAGGATGCCAGCAAGCCCTTCTCGCTGGAGAGCCACGGCGCCTGCCTGGACTCCGTGGCCAAGAGCGCGTGGCCACGGCCAGGGGAGCCCGAGGCCGTGCCCGAGGCCTTACAGCTGGACAAGGGTGGCAACGCCAAGGACTTCAGCCCAGGGCTGTTTGAAGACCCTTCTGTGGGTGTCGTCACCCCGGACCCCAAGAAGACAACTGGCCCCCTCTCCTTTGGCCCCGGGCCCAGCCTCGGGGCTGCCACTTCAGACCCCACAGCAGCTTTTGACTGCTTCCCCGATACAGCCGCCACCGGCTCAGCGGACAGTGCCAACCCCTTCTCCTGGCCCGAGGAGAACCTGGGGGATGCTTGTCCTCGGTGGGGGCTGCACCCCAGCGAGCTCCCCAAGGCTCTGGAGCAGGGTGGGAAGGCCTCGGATGGCGTCGGCAAGGAGAATGCCCACGAGGCCTCAGCCTGCCTGGGCTTCCGGGAGGAGGAGCCGGGGGAGAAGGCCACAGTGCCCCAGGACTCCAAGCAGGAGGAGGCGGGTGGGGTGAAGGAGGAGGCGGGCGGGCTGCTGCAGTGCCCTGAGGTAGGCAAAGCCGACGCGTGGCTGGAGGACAGCCGGCACTGCTGCGCCGCCACAGACTTCGGGGACCTCCCGCTGCTGCCGGCCCCTGGCAGGAAGGAGGACCTGGAGGCTGAGGAGGAGTACTCGTCCCTGTGTGAGCTCCTGGGCAGCCCCGGGCAGAGGCCCAGCGTGCAGGACCCGCTGTCGCCGAAGGCTCCGCTGATGTGCACCAAGGAGGAGGTGGAGGAGGTGCTGGACCCCAAGGCCGGCTGGGGCTCTCCCTGCCACCTCTCCGGAGAGTCTGTCCTCCTGCTGGGTCCCACCGTGGGCGCCGAGTCGAAGGTGCAGAGCTGGTTTGAGTCCTCCTTGTCCCACATGAAGCCCGGGGAAGAGGGGCCCAATGGGGCATTGACTCGGGGTGATCCCGCCACCCTGGCCCCCGAGACCTCCTTGGTCCAGAAGCCAAACAAGCCCGCTGTCCCCGAGGCGCCCATTGCTAAGAGAGAGCCCGTGCCACGGGGCAAAAGCTTGCGGAGCCGGCGGGTGCATCGGGGGCTCCCCGAGGCTGAGGACTCCCCGTGCAGGGCGCCAGTTCTGCCCAAAGACTTCCTGCTTCCAGAATCCTGCATGGGGCCCCCCCAGGGACAGATGGAAGGGGCAGGGGCCCCGGGCCGGGGGGCCTCGGAAGGGCTCCCCCGGATGTGCACCCGCTCCTTCACAGCCCTGAGTGAGCCCCGCACACCTGGACCCCCAGGACTGACCACCACTCCTGCCCCCCCAGACAAACTGGGGGGCAAGCAGCGAGCTGCCTTCAAGTCTGGCAAGCGGGTCGGGAAGCCCTCCCCCAAGGCAGCGTCCAGCCCCAGTAACCCTGCTGCCCTGCCCGTCGCGTCCGACAGCAGCCCCCTGGGCTCCAAGACCAAGGAGACGGACTCACCCAGCACGCCCGGCAGAGACCAGCGCTCCATGATCCTGCGGTCCCGCAGCAAGACCCAGGAGGCCTTCCCCTGCAAGCGGCGGCCCTCGGAGAGCCGGGTCCCCAGCTGCCGTGCCACCAAGAGGCTCCTTGCCAGCAGCCACCTGCCTGCCACATTCAAGGTCTCTGGCAACTCCCAGAAGGAGGGCCGGGCCAGCCCGCGGGCGAGGGCCCCCAAGCCCAGTGCAGGTGGCAAGCTGTCTGACCGGCCCCTCCACGCACTCAAAAGGAAGTCGGCCTTCATGGCGCCAGTCCCCACCAAGAGGCGGAACCTGGCCTTACGGAGCAGCGGCGGCGATGCCGGTGGCGGCCGGGGGGACATGAAGGAGGAACAGGCTGAGGGCTCCCCCACCCTCTTCAAGAGGATGTCTTCTCCCAAGAAAGCCAAGCCCGCCAAGGGCACTAGCGAGCTCACCCCGAAGCCCCCGCCCCCGGAGACCCCTGACACCTGTCCGAAGCTGGCCTCGCGGGTGGCCTGCCAGGGAGCCATGAAGACCAAGGTGCTGCCGCCCCGGAAAGGCCGGGGCCTGAAGCTGGAGGCCATTGTGCAGAAGATCACCTCGCCCAACCTGAAAAAGTTTGCCTGCAAAGTGCCAGGGGCCACCCCTGGGAGCCCCCTGAGCCCGCCCCTCCCTGAGAAGGACTGTGGGCTCAAGGGCGCCAGGGGCAGCCCGGGCGGGGCGGGAGGACTCCTGAGTGTGGGCACCGGGCAGAAGCTCCTGGCAGCTTCAGGGACCGACCCGTTTTGCAGAAATACATCCAACAGATCCTTCAAAGGCAAACTCATCAATAGTAAGAAACTGTCCTCAACTGACTGTTTCAAAACCGAGGACTTCACGTCCCCAGAGGCCCTGCCCCTCAGCAGGACGGTCCTGGCGCCGAAGAAGAGAAGCCGGAAAGGCAGGGCCGGAGCCCTGGGGCTCCCCAAAGGCCCCCCGGAGAAGCAGCCCCATGCAGGCCCTGCTCTGCTCTTGACTCCCCGAGACAGGGCCAGCAGCATGCAGGGTGGCGGTGAGGACAGCCCTGGTGGAGGAAGCAAGAAGCCAAAGGTGGAGGAGCTGGGCCTGGCCCCCCAGCCCCCTGAGAGCAGGTCCTGCCAGCCCCAGATGAGGGCGCAGAAGCAGCCGGGCCACGCCAACTGCAGCAACTATTCCAAGCGAAAGCGCCTCACTCGGGGCCGCGCCAAGAATACCAGCTCCTCACCCTGTAAGGGGCGTGCCAAGCGGCGGCGGCAGCAGCAGCAGGCGCTGCCTCTGGATCCTGCAGAGCCTGAAATCCGCCTCAAGTACATTTCCGCGTGCAAGCGGCTGCGGGCAGACAGCCGCGCCCCGGCCTTCTCGCCTTTCGTGCGGGTGGAGAAGCGAGATGCATTCACCACTGTATGCACTGTTGTCAACTCCCCTGGGGAGGAGCCCAAGCCCCACAGGAAACCTGCCTCCTCTGCCTCCTCGTCCTCGTCCTCGTCCTCCCTGGACGCAGCTGGGGCCTCCCTGGCCACGCTCCCGGGAGGCTCTGTCCTGCAGCCCCGGCCCTCTCTGCCTCTCTCCTCCACCATGCGTCTGGGGCCCGTGGTCTCCAAGGCCCTGAGTACCTCTTGCCTTGTTTGCTGCCTCTGCCAAAACCCGGCCAACTTCAAGGACCTCGGGGACCTCTGTGGGCCCTACTACCCCGAACACTGCCTCCCCAAAAAGAAGCCAAAACTCAAGGAGAAGGTGCGGCTGGAGGGCACCTGTGAGGAGGCCTCGCTGCCCCTCGAGAGAACACTCAAGGGCCTTGAGTGTGCAGCCGCCGTCGCTGCCAGCAAAGCCCCCAGGCCCGACGGCTCTGCTGACCTGGCCAAGCAGGGTTCGCTGCGCACCAGTGCCCGGGGCCTGTCCCGGAGGCTGCAGAGCTGCTACTGCTGTGACGGGCGAGGGGACGGCGGTGAGGAGGTGGCCCCAGTGGCTGACAAGACCCGCAAGCATGAGTGCAGCAAGGAGGCCCCCGCAGAGCCTGGCGGGGACACCCAGGAGCACTGGGTGCACGAGGCCTGCGCTGTGTGGACGGGTGGGGTCTACCTGGTGGCCGGGAAGCTCTTTGGGCTGCAGGAGGCCATGAAGGTGGCCTTGGACATGGTAAGAGGCCAGCCCCACCGGGGTGGGGGGGCCCGGGTCCCACAGGACAGGCAGTCAGGGAGCCCCTGCCTCTCCAGCACAACGACTGGGGCCGATCAGCACATGACCAAGTATTCGGAGGAGCTGGGGCAGTTGGAGCACCCATGAGGCCGAGCACTGCCCCGCCTTGCCCAGGCTTGCCACTGCGGCCCCTCGCTGCCCAGTGCCCAGCTCTGGGCCCGGCTGGCCTCACATGCTCATGGAATCAGCCGAGATGCTGAGGCTCAGAGGATGGGGCGCCTCCCAGAATTGAATGTCAGGGTGCCCACAGAGCAGGCCCCCCTGGCACCAGCACCTCAGGCAGCGGGTGGGGACTTGGGGACAAGCCCCTCAGACAACATGAGATGGGGCGTGTCCCTCCGCGAGCCCCCCAGGCAGGTCCAGGGACCCCATAAACGGGGCTCAGAGCCCCTTGGCTGACACCTTGGTTCCGGTCCCAGCACTGCCCTCGACGTCACCTGGCTCTCCCCAGCGCGTCTCCAGGGCGGGAGGATGAAGTGAGTCAGTGGCGGTGAAGGTTGCACAAGCCACGCCCGGCCTGTCTGAGTGCCCTTGACGTTCCTGGGCTAGAACTAGGGACAGCAGCGGGAGCCCGGTCCCCTCAGGGTGACGCCCGCTTGGGGTGCCCGGGGCTGCTTGCACTCCCCTCCGAGGGCTGCAGAGGGCATGAGAGACTTGGCAGCCGTCAGCAGAAGGCACCTGGGCCAGGGCCAGGGCCAGGGCCGGGGCTCAGCATTCTCTCCCTGAGGCCGAGCTCCAGCCCAGCCCCGGGCTCTCGCCCTCACCTCCTCGGCCCACCTCCACGCGGCCTGCCCCTCCCCGCCGGCTCACCTGCCCTTTGCCGCCCCTCTCGTGCCCACCCCTGGCTGTGGGCCAGCCGCTGCCGCTGCCTCCTGTGCCTGGGCTCCCCCTGCGTGGGGACACAGGCGGCTGCGCGCCCAGAGGTCCTGCCACTGGCCTCCATCCTCACGGAGGACACCTGGCCCCACAGGACACCGCTGCTCCCTTCTCGGCTGTGGACAGCGGCCGCCCTGGCGCCCCCTCCCTCCTCACGCGTTACTTCCTCCTCCTGCTGTCTGGGCATCGGCTCCTCGCAGCGTCCTGAAGTAGGTCCAGGCCTCCTGGTGCTGGAAAGAATACCAGCCTCAGGCCCCAGGCCCGCCCGCCCTCCCGCCCTG
>NW_005362033.1:1138539-1139876 GCF_000412655.1 Myotis brandtii
AGCTCTGCTGGGGCTGGCCTGCGACCCCGGGCACGTCACTGCCTTCTGAGTCTTGGTGCCCAGCCAGCCGGCAGGCGGGTCAGCGCTCGCCTCGCTTCTCTCTGGAGGAACAGAGCTGTGGCCCCGGGGACACCCTTCGTCTCTGTCCCCTCCCGGGAGACACCCAACCTGCTGCTCTGAGCCCTGCCACCTCCTGGGACCTGCTTCCGGTGTGCACAGTCCAGCCCTTGCTCAGAACTGCGGCCCGGCTCCTCTCCGAGGCCTGGCTGGGCGCTGAGGGAGCGGGGCCATAGCTGGACCCGTGGGCCCTCCAGCCTGGGCTTCTGCCGCAGGGCCGCACCCCTCTTGGCGGGTCAGAGGCCCGAGTGCCTGTCCCTCCTTGCTCCGCATCTAAAGCGTCTGCCCAGGCCTGCCGGGTGGCTGCCTGCCAGGAGCCCCTGGCCTTACCCTTTGCCCGTCCCAGCACCCGAGGGCTCCTTGTGGGCTGGACATGAGCCTAGTCTGGGGCCTCCACTCCTGCTTCCTCTCCCCTTTTGGGATAGGAACTGGCGTGGGGGGCACCCTGAGCAGAAGGAAACCGCCTGGCAGAGGCCCGTGTGAAGCAGCCCAGCCTCCACCCTGCAGCCCCTGCTCCCACTTGGCACAGAGGGCACCTTCCCCACTGGGTCTCCCCCGCCTCCCAGCTGCTGGGCTGGGTCCCCCTCACCCCACCCGAGCATTACAGCCTTACGGGTGGTCTTTATCAGCCCAGCTATTCATGAGCTGTGTACCCTCAGGCCAGTTGCTTAGCCTCTCTGAGCTCATTGGTAACCGGGGTCATAATCTGTAGTTCTCTGTGTCAGCAGCTTAGCACTGGGCATGGGCCTCCACCCTCTGCCTCTCTCCTGAGCGTCCCTCCCCCACCCCTGCAGCCTGTGGTCTGGACAAGTCTGCACCGTTTGGGGCCCCACTTGTCCCTCCCCAGGCCCCATTTCGCTCCACTTCCAAGGGCCTCCTGGCCTGGTCGTCCTGTCCGGGCGACCTTTTCCCTGGCAGCGTGGGCGTGGGCAGCCCCGCTCAGCAGACCGCTGTTTTGAGACCCACAGTGGGCCGGCCCTCAGGATTGGCTGTCTCCTCCCTGGTCCCAGGGAGGGCGAAGGCTCACCCTAGGGTGGCCTGACTCCCAGCCCAGTGCTTGTCGCTGCCAGCGAGGGAGGAAGGGATGCGCACGCCTCACTCGCCTGAAGGGCGGCGCTTTCGTGGCCATGTGGTCCGTGCTGTCACCGCCTCCCGCGCTGCTCGGCGGAGTTGGTGGGAGAGGACACGTTCCACATGCGGGAGCCCCGCCCGCTGGCGGC
>NW_005362033.1:1140136-1141085 GCF_000412655.1 Myotis brandtii
TGAGTGGCTCGGCCATCCCGGAAAGGGTTCCCCACCGAGGCGGCAGCCAGGGCCGCCACAGAATCAACCCTGTGGGCATTCGCACCCCATTCTGAGCCTCCTTCCAGCTAATTTTCAGGGGCCATTTTGTGGGCAGGAGGCGGGAACCATGCAGGGCCTGTCTGTCAGGCCCTGCCCAGCCCTCGGGGGCGCTCACCATCTCTGCTTTCCTCACCAGACGTGTTCCAGCTGCCAGGAAGCCGGGGCCACCATCGGGTGCTGCCACAAAGGGTGCGTGCACACCTACCACTACCCGTGTGCCAGCGATGCAGGTGAGAGCCCTCGGGCGCCCTGGGCACAGCTCCTTGGCCCCCGCCGCTTGGCTTCCCTCCGCTCCTGCCCGCAGTCCTTTCTCTCTCCATCCCTCTCCGATCAGAACCTGCGCTAGGCAGCACTAGGGCGTGGACACAGCGCGAGGGGTGCTCAGAGGTATAAAGCACAAGATGGAGAGCTGTTTGAAAAGCCGCATGGCCAAGGGGCGGGGCGGGTGTCAGATCTCAGGGCGACGTTGTACCTGGGCGGGGGCTGTGAGGCTGAATAGAAGCTCACTGGGGAGGAAAAGGGAAGGACGTACGTCAATGACAAAACCCGCGTGGGAGGGAACGAGGTTCAAAACAGTGTTTACGGAGCAGCTGGAGAGGTTCTGACCGGGGCCCGGAGGCCTTAGTTCATCTGAGGAAAGACACTGCTCGTGTGCAGTCAGTCGTGGGGGAGGCTTGGATCCCAGCCTGGTGGCAGGGCCACTGGCATCTCTGCACTCGGTTTCCCATCTATAAACTGGAGTCCGCGTACCTTCTTTCCCAAGCTGCTTGGAGCCGGACAAGGAGCCCTGCCCACCAAGTGCAGCCTCACTCCTGTTTTGGAGCCAGCCCCCATGACCCCTGACCCCACCCCCTGCTCCCCACGGCCT
>NW_005362033.1:1141268-1141702 GCF_000412655.1 Myotis brandtii
GGGCTGGGGGGTGAGCCCCTCAGGGGGGAGGGAGCTGGAGCGGGGACGGGGCCTCGCTGGCTCTAACCTTCCACTCAGCACGGAGCTGGATTTTAACGTGGGCTCTGCCACTTCCCCAGCCCGTGGCCTCATTCACAGTCAGAGCTGCTGCGCGGTGTATCCCACTCTGAATCGGGAGCCCACGCTTGCCGGCCCGTCAGCCCTCACATCTTCACAGACACGCTCCCTCGCCCGTGGCCACAGCGTGCGGCACAGACAGACCTGGCGTGCTCCCTGGGTCTCCCATCTCGTACTCTTTCTCCACCCAGCATTGTCCAGCCCCTCGCGGCTTCCATTTGAGAGGGACAGACAGGAAACCACGATCCTTGTGCAAAATTACGGAGACTAGACAAGGAGAGAGTGTATGCTGTGGGAGGTCCATTCTTTCTGAGCTG
>NW_005362033.1:1141720-1144643 GCF_000412655.1 Myotis brandtii
TTTCAGGAGGAGGCAACCTGTGAGCCTTGCTTGGAAAGGAGGTGGGCCCAGCTGGTGAGTGTGGGATGTGTGTGCCAGGCTGTGAAGTCGTCAAAGGAGCTCAGCAAAGGAGGGCTCTGCAGCCCGAAGCCGCGACTGGAGAGGCTGAGGCTGGGAGGAAGAGACACTGGCAGCATAGAGAGCTAACGGGCACTCAGTCACCCGGCACCCGGGCAGGGGAGGAGGGTTGCCGGGTCCAGTAGAACCTGCGTCCCAGAGACTCAGCACAGAGCCCACACCTGGGTGTGGGTGAGGGAGAGGCGGCGGGGCCCGCTGGCCACCCTCCCGGGGCGGGCAGGGCTGAGGCGGGTGCCATAGTGCATTAGGCACTGCTGCCAACTTCATTGCTCAGACATCAGCCCTCCTTCTTTCTCAGGAGGGCACGGGCCACTGGCAGGCTGTGCTGAGCTCGCAGGGGCCACGGTCCATGCTGGGCCAGCTCAGGCAGGACGCCCTCGGGCCCCGCCGGCCGCTCCTCCCGGTCATGTGGCCTCTGTCCTCCTGCGGCCTCTGCCTGGGACCCATCACTGCAGCCTGTAGCCAGAGCAGGCCGCGTGCAGAGCCTCCCGGCACAGGCCGGGTACAGGCAGGGGCAACCATCCCCACACGCAGGTGGCATTGGAGGGTCTGCAGACGTGCACGGGAGCTGCCAGGCTCAGGGGATGGGCACCATCATGCAATAGTCGGCAGAGGAGGGGGAGCCCTGGGCACCCCAGGAACAGCAGCCGGAGCCAGCAGGTGAGGCTCCAAGCACAGGGAGGGCAGCCCTCGGGCACAGGGGGGCTCCAGGCACAGGGAGGTGGCCCTTGGGCCATGGCAACTCGGCTGGCAGGGGGCTGGGAGGAGGGGACTAGCCAGGGAGCTGGGCAGCCTTTGTCAGCACCTGACACCTGCCCGACCCCGGGTCTGCCAAGTCGGGGTACGCGGGGCTCTCCAGGAATCTGGGTCAGGCTCAGACCACAGGGCACCAGGGCTGCCCGCTCACTGCCCTGCCCCATTGGATCTCCTTAAGGAGCACCACTCGGGACTAAGCCGCGACCCCAAGGACTGGCAGGGACAGGACCCCACGGCTGCCTTTCCACACTCAGGCCAGGGCCACCGTGCCAGCGAGGTCGCAGGCTCCCCTGGCGCAGCCACCGAGAGGGCCCGGGAGGGGGCTCGGGTTCTGGAGGGCTCTGGGCAAGCTGGCTGTGGAAGGGCAACCTTCCCTTGGCTTCTGACGACTCAAGCTCTGGGCTGCAGGGCCTCAAGCAGGCGGTCTGTGTGTGTGGGGGGGGGGGCGTTTTGTGTGCTGTGGGGGAGCCTGGGGTTTTAGCCTGAAGCCCTTTGGAAAGAGTGAATTCAGCCCCAGCACCGGTCTGGCTTACCTGAGCTCAGGAGACACGGGACCCACTTCCAGTTGCTGGCCCTGCCGTGCAGAAACTCGTGGCTGTTTTCAGAACGTGGGCCCCCAGCTTCGGGGCGGGGTGGGGGGCGGTGGAAAAAGAAGAGGCAGCCTCAGAGAGGCCTGGAGCCTTCCAGGCTGCAGACCTGCCCCACCTCCCCCTCCGCCTACGAGCCACCACGCTGTCCTGGTGCCACTGCCCAGAGCCACCACCGCTGGCCACGCCAGCAGGAGGACTCCCTGTGGCCAGCTTGGGCTGGCTGTAGGTTTAGGGCAGGGGTCCTCAAACTTTTTAAACAGGGGGCCAGTTCACTGTCCCTCAGACCGTTGGAGGGCCGGACTATAGTTTAAAAAAAAACTGTGAACAAATTCCTATGCAGCACACACATATCTTATTTTGAAGTAAAAAGAACAAAACGGGAACAAAATACAATATTTGTATTTGCATGTGGCCCGCGGGCCGTAGTATGAGGACCCCTGGTTTAGGGTTTATTCTGAACAGTGTCAGGTGGGGCATGGGAGGGAGGGGAATGAGCCCAGGACTAGGCTCACCAGGGTGTGGGGGTGGGTGGGGAGGGGTCCAGGGAAAAGCCAGGGTCTCCCTAGGTGGCAGCAGGTGAGGAGTGCGGACAACAGCACTGCCCTGGCCTGAGGGCATCAAGGACTGGCCATGCTCAGCCACCTCTCTGCTCCCCCAGGGTGGGCAGTGCCCTGGCACTCAGATGCCTCGGGCATGTGCTCAGCCCCACGCCAGGCCTGCCTCCCCCCGGGCCCCGCAGGAGCAAGTCCACACCCACCCCTGGCGGGAGCCTGCACACGCCTCCTCGCTGCCCCACGTGGACACAGTGCCCCAGTGCCCTGTTCCGATGTGGAGACCAAGGCTCAGAGGAGGAGCCGATGCTCGAATCCAGACCCCTGGCTGCACCACCCAGTCCCTTAACATTCGTTCAGTGAGCATCGCTGGGCATCAGAGCCTCTTCTAGGGACGCAGCGCCCCCCCCCCCCCACCCCCGAGGGCGCGGGGAGAGCCGGGGTGGGGCCTGCTACATCTAGGGAGTCGGGAAGGCCTCCGGAACAAGAGGTGGCCGGTAAGAGGACAGGAAGGCCAGCAGGGCAGAGGGGGGCAGAGGCCCAGCAGCGAGGTTGCCTGGGGAGGACTTCAAATGGGTCTGGCTCTCTCCCTCTTTGCAAAGAACCCCTGTAGCCTGGGGCCTGGGGGCGCCAGCGGCTGCCCTAACCACACCCACTTCTCTTGGCCACAGGTTGCGCGTTCACCGAAGATAACTTTTCTTTGAAATGCCCCAAGCATAAGGTAGGTGGCCACAGGCCTCTGGAGGCTCTGGGCTGGAGAGGGGCCTCCCTTCCCTCACGCCCTTCCATGCTCTTCGGACCAATGGAGGGAGTGCTTGCCCCGCCCCCAGATGCCAGCCCCACAGGCCCACGGCGGCCCCAGCCCTGGGCCTGGGCAGGTCGGCACTTGCTGCCCATAAAGATGCTTTA
>NW_005362033.1:1145702-1147131 GCF_000412655.1 Myotis brandtii
CGAGCGGCCCCCCAGCCCAGGCCAGCCCCTGGGCCCCCTGCCCTCAGCTCTGTCCGTGCTTCAATAGGCCTGAGGCAGCCCCAGACTGGGGCACCTAGCAACTTCCTGTACATAGACTGTAAAATGGTAAACGTGTGTATTATATCTGGCCTCGTTATATAGTGTATATATATGTATACATATACATATATATAATATATATGAAGACTGTAAATGTTAAGACTAGTGTTCTTATTAGTATATTGCTTCACACTGAAGATTGTGTGTATCGAGCTGTTTCTAAAAGATGTTTATTTTCCTTAAGAGTAAAAAACAGTCATTGCATTCAGAAAAAAGTCAATAAAGATACGATTGTTTTGGAAGTCTGCAGCCCGTGGGTTCGGAGCAGATCCGCCGGGCCGGGCCGGGCCGGCTGGAGGAGCAGGTGGGTGTGGGGGGAAGCTCAGGGCGCCAGCGGAGTCGGGCTTCCGGCTGTTTCTCAGGACCAGAACGCAAGGCCCTGCTGCCGAATTAACACCGCCCGCAGCCAGGGCAGAGGGTGCAGGCCCCGCAGGTGCCTGGATGACGGGGAAAGGTGGGCGCTCCCCAGACATTCAGGGGGACTGGCTTGTAGATTTGTCAGCAGATCCTCAAGGACACTGAGCTGTCCTCCATGCCACCTGGGAGTGGGCGTGGCCCAGAGGTCAGTGGGGTCCAGGCCTATGTCGGGGGGAGACCCCGGACCCCTCTGGTCGGCACCGCGGAAGCACACACCCTCCCCAAAGAAACAAAACCCAGATTATAAATAATTTCATTTTTTATTCTGTACAAAACTTCTCAACCTATGAAAATAAAGTTTATAAATGGCAAAGTAACACTTGAGCCTCAGAGGCCAGGAAAGCCATCGGCCCCTCAGCTAAGGGACATGCGCCCTCTTCCCTCCACCGGGTGCCTGCAGAGCAGCGGCGACAGACCCGACCGGCTCCTGCAATTCCCCGACCGGCCACCAGAGGCCAGCACCATTCCGGCCTCGGTGCCTCGGCTTGGCGAGTGGGCAGGGGGTGTCGGGGTCCCGCTCCCTCGGGCCTCCCAGGTCAAGAGGAAAAGCTCCCAAGGATCTCCCCTTCGTCCCCATCTCCTGCCGATACAGTGCGGCCCCTGGGTGCATCGTCGGCACTGGGGTCTCTGGCGCTGCCGTTGGCCTGCGAGGCTCCAGCCGCGACACAGCCCAAGGGCAACAAGGCCCTTCACACGGGGCGTGGGGGGGTCTAGCTGGAGGTGACGGTGGTCCCGCCGCCCAGGCGCATGAGCATCTGCTGGCAGTCGTGCAGCAGCCGGCGGTCCCCGAGCTTCTCCGCCCTTCACAGGCGTGGGGGGGTCTAGCTGGAGGTGACGGTGGTCCCGCCGCCCAGGCGCATGAGCATCTGCTGGCAGTCGTCCAGCAGCCGCC
>NW_005362033.1:1148526-1150534 GCF_000412655.1 Myotis brandtii
CCTCACACATGCAATGCAACAGCAATGCACCTCGGGGCCGCCCGCTCTCCAGGCCCCACGCCCACCGCCTGCCAACTGCGCACCCAGCCCTCAGCGGGCGGGAACCTGAGGCTAAACACGGGTAACCACTGTCCCCTGGACCCAAGCCTTAGCCAGGCAGCAAAGCCCGCTGGGCCCCCAGTCCTGCTCCTTTGGGCTACCCCGTCTTCTGCAGCCCGGAGGGGAGGGCCAAGGAGTGGAAAGGCCGCCACCCGCAGACCCGCAGGGCCCTGGCCCCGCCCCTCACCTTGTCAATGGAGCTGCCGGCTGTGGTGGTGGCCAGGCTGTCCTGCAGGTACCCACTGACACAGAGGCCCAGGCTGGCCGGGCTGGCCTCGGTCTTCCTGCGGCCCAGCAGGGCCCGGGCAGCCTTGAAGGAGAGCAGAGCTGCCCTGGGCAAGGGTCTCCTGTGGGGGCCAGGGCGGAGAAGTGGGGGTCAGAGCAGGGGCAGGCCCTCAGAGCCCCCACCCTGGTTCCAGCTTCATGGCAAAGACCGTGGCGATCCCCACCGCACAGAACAGGGCTGGGGGCTGGCCGCACTCACTCGGACTCCTGCAGGGCACGGGGCAGGCGCTCCACCAGTGGGTACAGCTGCGCCGCAGCCTCCTCGTCCCGCCGCAGCCAGTGCGTCACCACAGCCGTCAGCGAGGCCCACCACTTGGCCACCGGGTCTGTGCCTGAGGGAGCAGGGGTGCAGATGGGAGCGTCCCTGAAACGGCCCCCCTGCACCGGAGGCCGCCCTGCTGTGTAGCAGGGGCTGGGTGGGCAGGCACGGGGCAGGGCCAGGGCTCACCGGTGGTGGTGGCCATGCTGGAGCCCACGGAGAAGCTGCACGCCGGGGCCCCGGCCGCATCAGAGCAGCTGTGCAGCAGCTGGAGGTACCCCAGGGCATCCGAGAACTCCCTGTGGTGGGAGACTGGTGTTAGGGCAGGCGGCCAGGCCCCGGCGTCCGGAGGGCACTGGCCCTTCACCCCTCCCCCACAGCACAGCCTGCTGTCCTGGCTCTGAGTGGCACTATCACCTCCTGCCCGGCTGGTGGGAAACACGCCCAGAGAGGAGCTGAGACCCACTGGAGGCCACCATGGTGAGTGGACAGTCACCTGCTCTGGCCACCTCCACAAGCCCCCAGACATAGCCATTCCCAGACCACACAGTGGAGGGCTCCTGCCTCCTGGGGGGTGAGGACGGGGCACTCACCTGTCCCCGTCAGCTGGTGCAGGGCTGGGGCTGGGCTGGGCCACACAATTCAGTGCTCGCTCCAAGAGGTGTTCTCGGAACAGCTGGGTCACCTGGGCCAAGGGGTCCACTGTGGGGAGGAGCGGGTGAGTGGGGAACTGCCTCGTCTCCACATTCCCCTCTCCTGGGCACACGGGGCTTGGCTCTGGGACGGTAAGTGGGTGGATAAATACCCTGCCCCTGGCCTTTGACAGCATCACCTCCCTGGGCCAGTGGAGCCAGCTCCCTGAGCTCCCTCACCTGCTCCGCCCTCCCGCACAGGTCACCGCCCACATTCGCCACCTGCCCCACACCCCACTCGTGTCCTTCTGAAGAGGCCTGAGAGACCAGCCCCAAAGCAACAACAGCCAGCTAGGGAACGGGCGGGGTGGCCAGGGACACCTGAAATGCAGGGACAGGGACGCGGCAGGAGTGAGGCTAGGAAATGGCAGTGGAGAACAAAGGCTGAGGAGGGCGGGGCTGGGGGGGCGGGGAGGGCACCTGGGTTCCCGGCCGAGCTGTACAGGCTCTCCCTCGGGGGGCTGCACACGGCCCAGTCCCCATCCACGAAGAAACGGTGGCCCACAGGGTGGCAGAGCCACTGCAGGGCAATGGGCACTGTGCCACTCTGTGCCAGGCAGGCCTGGCGGGCACTGCTCAGGAAGAAGCGCTGTGGGGAAGGAGGTGGGCTGTCACTCTGCCCCGGGCAGTGCCCGCGGGCCGCATCCTGTGCAGCCCCCCAGGAGCCGGTCAG
>NW_005362033.1:1151193-1155945 GCF_000412655.1 Myotis brandtii
GGGGCAGGTGGGCAGGGGCCGGCCCAGTGCCCGGAGGGCCAGCTGCAGCTGCTGGGAGGCCTGGGCGCAGTCCCCCTGGGAATAAGGTTTCCCGGTGAAGCCAGGTCAGAGCGCCCTGAGCACAACATCCCTCCAGCTCTGACGGTCCCTCCAGCTGGGGTCCCCGCAGCGCTGAGCTGGGCCCCGAGGGTCAGGGGGAGAGTGAGCAGCGGACAAGAGCGGAGAGGACAGGCTAGGTTCCTGGCCCGCCCGGAGGGCAGGGAGGAGTGGGTGATGCCAGTGCCCACCCGTTCCGGGCAGCCCTTACCCTGGCCAGGTCCAGGTCCGCCTGCTTGCGGTGCCTCCAGAAGTGCACGGCGGGGCCCGAGTGGGGCCGCGTGACTGGCTCTCCATAGACAAAGAGAAGCGCCAAGGAGCCCAGCGCCAGCAGCCCGTTAGTCAGCCAGACCAGTGGGGGCAGCAGCCGCGGCGCCCAGCCAGGGCCCTCTGCGGGCAGACAGAGGCTGGGGGCAGAGCTCCCAAGGCATGCAGAGCCCAAGCCCACAGGCCTAGAGTCTGCATCCCCAGGGTCCCCCCCCCACTGCCGAAGACACCCATGCCAGCCTGTCCTACCTCTGTCCTCAGTGCCCAGCACGCTGCGCCCAGAGCCCTGGTGGGTGCTGGTGGTATCCAAGGGGCCAGGGAGAGCCCAGCTGCCCAGCAGGGAGGCCAAAGGGTTGCAGGAGAGACAGAGGAAGAGGAGTGCGCACAGGGCCAGGCGGGAGCGGTCCAGCAGGCCCCGGCTGTGGGCGGGTGGCGGCTCCGGCTTCGCCTGCGGGGCGGGCAGGGTGAGGACAGCGGAGGGTCTGGGGAGCGTGGCTGGGGCAGGAGGGACAGCGCTCTTCCCACCCTCACTAGGGGACCCCATGTGCCCGGGCCTCAGGCTTTCTCTCTATAAAATGGGAGGTGGGACATGTTGGGCTTCTTCTGACCCAGTCCTGGGGTCAGAGGGTATCGCTGGGAGCCAGGCAGGGGCCACCCCGCAGGCCCCACCTGGCTGTCCTCAAAGACGGGGCTGTCGGGCTCCGAGTCACTGCTGCTGCCGCCGCCGCCCTTGCTGCCGAGGGACAGCGGGCTGCTCCGGGAGGGCGAGCCTGCGTCTGACGGCGGTGGGCTCAGCGTGTCCACCTCAGGCTTTATGCCCTCCATGGGCACGTCGGCGTCTCCTCCACCGCCACAGGCTGACACCAGGTCCCTCAGAGGTTCTACAGGCAGGAGAGGAGCGGGGTGGGGGTTAAGGTAGAGACCCCGCCCCATCCACATCAACTTAGGGCCCTGGGGGAGGGAACTGGGAGCTGGCCTAGCTTCTGAGGGCTAATTTAGGGGAAAAGAGAAGCTAAGGGCCTAGGGTCCTTGTAGGGTCAGAGCTTAAGGCGAGACGGGGTGGGGCAGGGCCAGAGCGAGGGGCCCTGGGAGGCCAGGACTCACTGCTTTTATGCGCAGCAGCGCGCAGACTCAAGTTTTCCTGCTTGAGTTTCTGGTTGCTCTGCTGTAGAAAGCGAATGTAGTCAATGGCCTTGCGCAGGACAGCAGATTTATTCAGCTGCAGGAGACAGCACAGTGGCCAGTCAGGCCTGGCAGGTGGGCACCTGAGCAGGGGGTGGGGCTGCTGGTGGGACAGCTGCCCCAGGGCCTTTGCACTGGCTGTTCCTGCTACATGGAATGCTCCTCCCCAGGTGCACCCAACCTCACAGGAGGGGCATGAGGGTTAGTATGTAAAATGCCACAACAGTGCCTCACTAACCGCTGGTAGCAGCATTATTGCCACCTTCATGGCTCACTCCCTCACCCCCAAGTCCCTGCCTTACACCTGACACTTGGTGAGGCTTTTCCTGACCTGATTCTCGTTGGCACCTCCCAGTCCTCTCCCTGCGTAACGTGAGCCATTGGGGCCGTCTACCCGTCACTCATCTCTCATTTATTGTCATCCCAACTAGGACATCAGCTCCTCGACAGGAGGGTTTTGTGTCTGTTCTCTTTATCCCTGGTGCTTAGAATAGCCCCGGGGCACAGGGAGCCCCCTCAACGTTTAGCTGAATAAATAAAGTGGCCAGACCAGCAGACTGATGCCCCAGTCAGGCCCAGTCCTCCTCCTCCCCCAGCAGCCTCCCTCCCGAGCGCCCTCTGCCTGTGCTGGCACCTTCGCCTCAGCGCCCACCACCAGGTCCTTGAGCTCGATGATCTTGTCATTGATGGAGGAGCGGTAGCGCTTCTCAATCGCATTGTGGGCTGTCCGCTTCTCGCCGCGGCTCTGGGCCGCACCCAGGGCCTTCCCACTGGCCACCAGCCGACTGATGGGCAGCTTGTCAGCGTCCACGACCAGCGGCACTGTCGCCAAGATGGCCCCGCCACTCACCAGGGTCTGCGGAGCCAGGCAGGGGTAGCCAGGCAGGGGTTACCGGGAGGGCCTGCGTGTGTAGACCCACTACCCTTCTGCCCTGCCCATGCCACCCACCTGCAAGGGCCCGGTCTGCACAGCCGTGCCAGCAGCCAGGGAGCCAACACCCGCCGCCTTCGCAGGGGCTCCCAGGTCTGCCTTCACGGCCGTCAGGAGCAGCGAGTCGGCCTTGATGAAGTGGGGCTGCAGCAGGACCTGCGACAGGGAGGCCCCCGCTCTCAACTGTGCCTGGGCCAGAAGCTGCCACCCCCAACGCCTGGCCAAACCCCTTACCGGGACCTGCTGGATCTGTGAGGTCACAGTGGCTGTTCCAGGGGCCACTGTGGTGGGGGCTGTGGCTGTCAACAGTGGCTGGGGGGCTGCACTCTGAACCTGGGCGTGCAAGGAGACTGGCGGGCCACCTGGCGAGCCAGGCAGAGGCTGTGGGGTGATCCCTGGAGGGGTCCCTGCAGAAATAAAGTCTGGGCTGTGGGGACCAGCTGCTCTCACCCACTCTCAGCCCTGCCTCAGGGCCGGTCACTGTGTGACCGTGGAGGAGTCATTACTCTGTGGCCTGTTTCCTCCCCAGCGCCCCTGCTGGGCTCTGAGTGAAGGTGCTCGCCCGCGGGGCAGGTGAGTCTGGAAGGCGGCGTTGAAGTGCCGCCCAGCAGAGTGAGAGGCAAAGCTTATTAACCCAACAGAACCCAGTGCTGAGACCACCCACGTCTCCCCCTGCGAATCCTCTACCGACACCCACACCGCAGCCATCCGCCCCCCGCCCTGCTCCCCTCCCTCCCACGCCCTCACCTGTGGAAAAGCCTCCCGCGGGGCTGGGATAGCCCGGCACAGGGCTGGGGCTCGAGTTGAGCTGCAGTGGGGCTGAGGCCGGAAAGCTCTGGGGCGGGAGGGCCCCTGGCAGGGGTTGTGGGGTGGGGGGCTGCAGGATGGTCAGTGGCACTGGCTCCTCCTTGATCCCAGGCCCGGGGGAGAAGGCAGGCCCAGGTGGGTACATCTTCAATGCGGGCACAGGCTGGGGAGGGGACAACAGTGGGGGGATGGCCTTGGGCCCCCCCAGAAAGCCTTCCAGCGGGGAGCCCATAGAGGCATGTGGTGGAGAGGAGCCGTCCGGGGAGCGGGCTTCGGGACGCGCGGGGTCTGCGCCCGCCGCTCCGCCCCCAGCGTAGGGCGGGTCGAACAGGCCTGGAAAGTCCGCGTCTTGGTTGCTGAGGAGCTGGAGCATGTCTGGGGAGGAGAAGAGACGTGAGGACAGGAGCGGGGCTGGCGCGGGAAGAACGTCACGCCTGTGCGCGCCCATCCACACGGCTGCCATGTGAAGGCAGTGCACCCCATGGGCCGCGCTCCCCGGCACCCATGACAGAAGCAGTAGTGGTGCCTCCCCTTATCAGAAAGTCGCTGCACCACGGGCAGTCGGGGCGACGCACGGCCAGGGCCCCGAGGCCCCTTAACTCAGCCCACACTCGGCTGAGACAGAACGGGGACCTGGGCACGAGGCTGCAGACTGCAGAGCGGCCCTCACCACCCCTCCCTCCATCCGACAGACAGCTCGGAGCAGAGGCAGCTGCCGGCCACGTGCCCAGCGAGTGTCCGCATGTTCCGGGCAAAGCCCAGCCCCTGTCGCACCGAGCACGCTGGGACCCTGGTCTGGGCTTGGTTTCCCTCCATGACAGCAACAGTGTCTGACCTGACGCCTCCTCCTGCACAGAGGGGACACCCTCTCCCCCAGCTGGGGAGCAGCAGGCTGGCTGGGTCCGCCCGGGGCCCTCTCACCCACTATGGGCAGCTACCCACTGGGTCCAAGTTCCCTGCAGGACCCAAGAGCACAACCCTGGGGCCCCCAAAGCCCCTGAGACCCTCAGCCTGAGCTCTCCGGCCGTCCACACTGCGGTGAGGTGGGCCCGGGCCTGGGCCTCCCTCCTGGCCTGTGGTCTCATCCCTTGGCCACACCCGGAGGGGAAGGGAGGGGAGGGGACCCCAGGCCTCGCAGCCGGCAGCCGGCACAGCTGCCCTCAGGCTGCCTGGCTCCTTCCTCCGGCAGGTGCCCAGGCCCAGGTTACTGCGGGGGCTCCCTAAGGCCTCCAACAGAGCGAGATGGGGTGCCGCTCAGCCCCCCAAATAGACACACGTTGTGGGCCCCGAGGCTGTGAGGGTCGTCACACACTGTCCCTTGCAGGCTCCCCCATCCCTCACCGACCTCACTGCGCCTCCTTGACAGACGGGGAAACTGAGGCCCCAAAGGAAAGCGGACGGGACCCAGGATGGGGTTGGGGCGAGGCACCCAGCGCTCCCGCCGCGACAGAAAGACCATCCTGGGCGGG
>NW_005362033.1:1156452-1157913 GCF_000412655.1 Myotis brandtii
GCGCCCAGGCTTACCGACTCTGATAGGCCGGGCGGCGCGGGCAGGCGTCACCCAACACCCCGAGTTCTGGGCTGGAAACCAGGCTCCCTGACACCCCACAGGCCTCCACCCCTCCAAGCCTGTTTCACCCTCTAGACCAGCGGTTCTCAACCTTCCTCATGCCGCAACCCTTTAATACAGTTCCTCATGTTGTGGTGACCCCCAACCATAAAATTATTTTCGTTGCTACTTCATAACTGTAATTTTGCTACTGTTATGAATCGTCATGTAAATATCTGATATGCAGGATGTATTTTCATCGTTACAAATTGAACATAATTAAAGCATAGTGATTAATCACAAAAACAATATGTAATTATATCTGTGTTTTCCGATGGTCTTAGGCGACCCCTGTGAAAGGGTCGTTCAACCCCCAAAGGGGTCGCGACCCACAGGTTGAGAACCGCTGCTCTAGAGACTTGGGACAACCACGACCTTGGCAGGAAAGAAGGAAAGGAGATACGGTCGCGCTTAAGTGAGGCCCAAGTGGGACCTCCCCTTCCAGGGGTTCCGAGTGAGGACACCCCGCCCCCAGATGCACACCCAGAGAACACTGCGGCTCCTGACCCCACACAAACGCCCCTGCACAGAGGGACCTGCTGGGTCTGGGAGGGGTGAGTGTGTGTGTGTGTGTGGTCAGTGAAGTCTTCTGTGTCCCCCAAAGTCTCCTAGCCCCCGAGCAGTCCAGGGAAGGCCTGATTCACGCACTGGAGGGTCCCTATGACAGGTGAGGAGGGCAGGGTGTCAGCCCAGGGTGACAGGCTCTGGGGGTCCTTGAGGGGGTACCTAGGCCCATCTCTCTCCTGTGCGAGGTCAGAGTTGAACAGATGAACAGAGCCTGGCCAGCAGTGCAGCCACCGCAAGGCCTGGTCAGCCGGCACCGGCCCAGCCCTCCTGCTCCCGGGCTCCTGCCAATTTAGAGGGGGCCACCCTGGGCAGGCAGCATGGCGACGGGGCAGGTGGTGCTGGGGCTAGAGCCTCTCCAGGAGCCTCCATGAGGAAACTCGACTCACCTCGCCGCCTCACACACACCCAGCCCTCGCATGGCCGTGCGGGGGGCCAAGGCCAGCAGCATGCTCCCCCTCCCCTCCCCTGCCTGTGCTCCGCTCTCCCTCACTCAAAAGCACACACCCAGACAGCTGGGCATGGCACCCCCTCGCGGGGCCATTCTGTCCTTACTGGGTCCCGTGTCCAGCCCTCACTCTCCTGCCCCATCCTCTTCACCAGTTTCTTGCCTCGTTTTGTTTCCGTTTCTCACACCTTTGTGCTCGGCTCCGGGGACCGCACTCAGTGGCCCTCCCAGAGGAGGGCTGGCCTGGGAAAGGACTCAGACTGAGCGAGGACTCAGGGAGACGGGGCCTGGGGGCCGCGAGGCCGCGGGGAGGCCGGCCAGCCCTGAGCCCCTGCCCGCCCTGCCCCATC
>NW_005362033.1:1157973-1166594 GCF_000412655.1 Myotis brandtii
CCGCCCCTCACTTGCTGTGCGATCCTGGGCAGGTCGCCCCGCCCCGCCTCTCCCCTGGTCTCCAGAGGAGACTCTGAGAGCAAGTGTGGGAAGCACCGCCACCCACAAAGGCTGGTCCCTCTGCAGCAGGGATGGTCTGGCCCTGGCAGATGGTGAGCCGGGCACGGATGGTCAAGTTGGAAACCCATATCCATTTGGAGAGTTCAGGGTGAGGCAGGAGAGGCAGCAGGGTGCGCAGTTTAAGGCCGCTCCTCTCCCGCCTCACCTGGCCCGCCTCTGGGAGCCAGGACAGTGCGCCCAGGAGGCTGCCCGCTCCCAAACTGTGCAGCAACCTTGAGCCCTCGGAGCACTGGGCCTCCTGCCGGAAGGCAGGCTCAAAGGCACAGAGGCTCCTGTGCGCACCCTCGGAACTTAGGGGAAGAGAAGGAGGTGCAGACTCGGCCTCAGTGCCCCCCCCCCCCCCTATCTCGCCTTCCCTGCCTCCTCCTCCAGCCTGAATCCCGCCTTTTTCCTCTCCTTCCTCCTCTTCTGCCCTGATTCTATCAGGGCCCAACAGGAAACCTGAAACTCCTCCCTCCCTGCTCTGCCTTCAAGCCTCCCTCTGAAGGCAGATGTGGGTCAGCCTTTTATTCTCTGGCCTGTTTATTCTGTGAGGCCACAATAGAAACCCTGGGAGGCCCCAGACCATAAACTTGCAGGAGCCCAGCTATGACCATCACAGAAGCCTACAGCGCATCCAACCTGCATGAGGCCTCAAATCCCAAACTCTGCTTACATGCCTCCCAGGACAGGAGGCTCACCACCTCTGTGACGTGGCCTGGTTCAGGAAGCCCAGATCTGTATCTGGTAACAACTACTGTCCTTCCCTGTGTCTGCTGTGTGTCAGGCCCGGGCCAGGCACTGAAGATACAGGGACGCCGCCCGAAGGCCTTCCCCCATCGGGGGAGATGGACAGTTTGCAGGTCCGTGGAGGAAGGCGGGTGCAGGGTGATGAGCACAGGAAGAAACTGAGGCAGGGTAGAGTGTGAAGGGCCACTGGGGATGCGCAGGCAGGGCAGGCCTCTCTGAGGAAGTGACCCCGAGTAAAGCGAGGGAGTGGGCCACAGGGAGGAGGGTGTCCTGGGCAGATGGAACAGCAAGTGCAAATGCCCTGGGGTGGGTGCAAGTGGTGCCGACAGGAGGCCAGTGTGGCTGTAGCGGGCGTGAGGTGGAGGTCAGGGAGGCAGCGAGGAGCTGGGATTCCAACCCCAGCTGCCCGTCACCTGCAAGGTCGCCAATCCTCCAGGGCACAGGCAGGAAAGGGATCTGCACACTGTCCTGTGCAGCCCAGATCGTGAGGTGGCACCGCGTGACGCATGCGCAACAGCATAAAGCAGCCTCCCATGCGGAGACCTGAGGCAGCTCGGGCCCCAGCGGTCACCTCTGCCTCCTGGACGGAGGATGCAGGGCCGGGTGGGCGCTCCCCAATACTGCAGGGAGTGGGGCTGCCCTGGGCTCCCACCAGCACTGCCTCACCATCCCGAGGACTCAGGTAGAGGCTCAGTCCTCAGGGCACGGGCTGCCAGGGGTGCGAGCGGGCGCTGGCTTTTCCTGGATGCGGTGGGCCCTGCAGATGATGAGGAAACTAAGACTCAGAGGGCAGCCACGTGCCAGGTCCCACAGCTGCCACGTGGAGAATCTGGGCACAGACCCAGGCGCCCAGCCCTAGAACCCACCCCGCCAGCCCCGCTGCCCGGAGCCCCGACTCCTGCCTGACTTGCCGGCACAGTCTCAGCAGGAAAGCAGCACACGGCTCTCTAAGGCTGGGCGCGTGGCCTCCCTGCCCAGCCCCCAGGAGACGCCCTCCGAGACGAAGGCCACGGCCTGCACCAGCTGTACCCCCACAGCTCTCAGCACCGGGCTGAGCCAAGGAGCAAGCCAGACGGCATGGGCTGCCCGCGCCCATGGCTGCTCTCTGCACCGGGTTCCTCTGCCCAGCGCCAGCTGAGCCTCACTCTCGTTTTCTGAACCCATCGTGCTATTTAGTGCCACCGTGCATTTGCCAGACTATTCCCTCTGCCAGGGATGCCCTCGTCACTATCCTTTGTCCACCTGGCAACCTCCGATTCCTGCTCCAAAACTTCAGAGACCCTCCCTCATCGGTGCCACTCCATACACCAGCTCAAGGGACCCTGGGCCTGACCTGTGCGCTGGGCGTGATACAAGATGCCGCCCGGCACGGATTCCCACACAGGGTCCTAGTGTGGCTCAGCACATGCTGATGACGGCAGCTGAAAACCAACCCGCGGGCCTGAGGCAGTGGCATTTCGGAGGGTGGTCCTCTACTGCTGAGCCACTGGTCCCGTCTGAGCCAGAGCTGCTCCTGTCTGAGCCAATGCTGAGCGGCCACGTAGATCTCAGCCAGCGTGGCCGCAGACACGGCGTCCCCCGCACATTCCGCCAGGTTCAGTGCGCTCAGCGCCAGGTTGGCAGCAGTGAGGCGCCCGCCGGTGTACTTCCCTGGGAAGCGGACAGGGCATGAGGCTGGGGTGTGGTACAAAGGTGGCAGGAGCCCCCAGCCCAGCTCCTTGCCCACTGTACCCGTGGCGTGCAGCTGGTGCAGCCTGTGGTAGACCAGGGCCGCGTCCCCGCCTGAGCCAGTGCTGCTCCTGCTCCCGTCTGAGCCAGTGCTCCCGTCTGAGCCAGTGCTGCTCCCGCCTGAGCCAGTGCTCCCGCCGCCTGAGCCACTGCTCCCGCCGTCTGAGCCAGTGCTCCCGTATGAGCCACTGCTCCCGCCTGAGCCAGTGCTCCCGTATGAGCCAGTGCTGCTCCCGTCTGAGCCAGTGCTCCCGCCTGAGCCAGTGCTCCCGCCTGAGCCAGTGCTCCCGCCTGAGCCAGTGCTCCCGCCTGAGCCAGTGCTCCCGCCTGAGCCAGTGCTCCCGCCTGAGCCAGTGCTCCCGCCTGAGCCAGTGCTCCCGCCTGAGCCAGTGCTCCCGCCTGAGCCAGTGCTCCCGCCTGAGCCAGTGCTCCCGCCTGAGCCAGTGCTCCCGCCTGAGCCAGTGCTCCCGCCTGAGCCAGTGCTCCCGCCTGAGCCAGTGCTCCCGCCTGAGCCAGTGCTCCCGCCTGAGCCAGTGCTCCCGCCTGAGCCAGTGCTCCCGCCTGAGCCAGTGCTCCCGCCTGAGCCAGTGCTCCCGCCTGAGCCAGTGCTCCCGCCTGAGCCAGTGCTCCCGCCTGAGCCAGTGCTCCCGCCTGAGCCAGTGCTCCCGCCTGAGCCAGTGCTCCCGCCTGAGCCAGTGCTCCCGCCTGAGCCAGTGCTCCCGCCTGAGCCAGTGCTCCCGCCTGAGCCAGTGCTCCCGCCTGAGCCAGTGCTCCCGCCTGAGCCAGTGCTCCCGCCTGAGCCAGTGCTCCCGCCTGAGCCAGTGCTCCCGCCTGAGCCAGTGCTCCCGCCTGAGCCAGTGCTCCCGCCTGAGCCAGTGCTGCTCCCGCCTGAGCCACTGCTCCCGCCTGAGCCAGTGCTCCCGCCTGAGTCAGTGCTGCTCCCGCCTGAGCCACTGCCGTCTTTAGGTCAGTCATCTGCTCCTCTCCTCGGGCTGCTTCCCGCAGCGTTTTAGATGTGAGTGGGTGTGGTCTGAGGCTGCTCTCTGCAGCCTCCAGGCGACGTGTCCCACTTCCTCTCAGCGTCCCAAGCATATGGGGTTTTATTGTTTGCATTTACTTTTGGTTGTTTTTGCTTTTTTAAAAAATATGTTTTTATTGATTTCAGAGGAAGGGAGAGGGAGAGAGAGATAGAAACATCAATGATGAGAGAGAATCACTGATCGGCTGCCTCCTGCTCGCCCCCCACTGGGGACGGAGCCTGCAACTGGCCAACCAGGATCAACCCAGGACCCTTCAGTCGGCAGGTCGATGCTCTACCCACTGGGAAAAACCAGCCAGGGCGACTACTTTCGGGGTTTTGTTCAGTCCCCAGAGCTGTGTTTAGTCCCCAAAAAAAGTGCTCTCATTTGCATTTCCAAAACGGCACTGGGCTGCCCTTCGGGGACCAGCAGTCCCACTGGGTCCCTAGCTCCTCCACCCCCTCCCCTGGCTGGACGCCCAGGCTGGGGGGCAGGGGCACTGCGGTGAGGCAAGCGTCTGAGGCCCCTGCTCCTCATCTGTACAGAGTGAGGAAGTGACAACAGGGCATTTCTAAGGTTCCTCCCAGCTCAGTCTCTTTCCCTTTAAGGACAGGGGGCTTGCTCCTCAGGGTAAGGTGTGGGGAGGAGCTGGGAGGCCCCCACTGGCCTTGACCAGCCACTCAGAAACCCAGAATCCCCGAGTGATGGATGCTCAGAGCTTGGAACCATAGCCCAGAACATCCTAGAAACTTTCAACCCAGGCTCCTTGGAAAATCAGTGCTATCGTTGGTTTAACTACATGTATTGAGTGCCAGGTCCTGGTTAAGTCCTCTAAATGACAACTGGTTGAGGGCCTACTATGTGCTGTATACTGGCCACAACTCCAAGAAGCTGGTTTATCATGACTCCCAGTGCCCCACGGAGAACCTGAAGGTCAGACCAGTTAGGCTACTTCGCCGTGGCCGCACAACGGACTGAACTGAAAGACCTCTGGACCCCCAACCTTGCAGCAGCAGAAACATGGGGACCTCGGAGCCCTGAAGGGCAGGCCTAAGGTGTGACTGGAGGGGCAGGCTCACTGGAGAAAGCTGGGTGTCAGCTGGGGGGGTGCTCAGCAGGGTTCCTGGCCAGGGTGGGCCTCTCCAAGGTACAAACTCTCCCAGTCCTGTCCACATCCAACCAAACCCCAAACCCAGGGTGGGGCTCACATATCGGAACCAAACTCAAAGACCCCCTTCCCAGCAGCCCCGGTCAGTCCCCGGGTCAGCGTGCGCGTCCACAGGACCTGCGCCTGACGGAAGGCAAGGCCAGAGACACTTCCTCAGCCCGCAGCCTCTCCCAGCTGGGCTGCAGCTGTTGGTGGGGAAAGTCCAGGTCCCAGGCTTCTGCCCGACAGTGACCCCTGCCTGGGGCTGACCAGGTCACGCAGGATGTTTCTGTCCAGTGAGGTGACCCTGAGCAGGAGGTAACTCCCAGCCACCCGTCGGCCTGTCTGCTGGACCCACTCCCAGCATGCTTCTCTCTGTGCCCCAGCCCTGTCCACCCAGAGGCATCAGGGCTCAGGGGCAGAACATCGTACAGCCTCTACCTCCTGCCTCCCAGGGAGGCCCTGCAGCTCAGAGGCAGGCACTCTCCCGAGGAGAGATAGCAAGGCGCTGCCTGTGGAGGGCGCCGCACCACAGCAGGGGGAGCGAGAGGCCGGGGCAGCGCTGGATGACAGGGCACCGGAGGGCACGCTCACGCCTTGCAGGCCATGCTGGCACAGGAATTTTGCCTCGGGGGCACTGGGAGCCATGGGTGGTTTGGGAACTGAGGAATTATGTGCCTGGAGCTGGGAGCTGGGCAGGAGGCAGTCTCAAGTGTTTTCTGAAGGGGTTGTGTGTAGAGGCACCAGGGAGAGAGGTGGGCACAAGCTATGGTGGGTGAGGTGCCAGATGGCAGTGTGGCCCCCACTGTCCTCAGCACCAGGGCTGGCCTGAATCCAGAACAGTCAGCCACACATGGGCTGGGCCTGGGCGGCAAGGCTCCCTGTGTTGGTTTAGGCACCTTGGGAGGGACCCCAGGGCCGAGAGAGCTCCAGAGAGCACTGCCGGGAGGGGTGGAGGGAACGGGCCAGAAAGGCACACTAGCTTGTCGGGCCGGGGTGTGACACACAGAGGCACGCGGAGCAGACGTGCGCCACCAAAGGCTCTGGGCAAACCAGAGCCTCGGGGGACCCTCAGCCAGGGCCGCCCTGGTGGCTGAGGCCTGACTAGCACTCATCTCCATTTGCTCGGCTCGGCCACAGCCTGTGAAGATCCGATCAATCAACTGGTCCAAACACGTGTAGCGGCACTCAAGTGCCTCTGCCCATGGCCGCTGGGCACCCCAAAGCACAGAGCACTAGCAGAGGCCGGGGAGAAGAGCTCAAGGAACTGTCGCCAGGGCAGAGCTGACCCACAGCACACAGCCTCTGCAGCTGGGCCAAGACCAGTCACATGACAGAGGGCTTGGCCGGCAGGGCGGGGCTCGAGGCCCGTGGCTGGTGCCAGACCTGAGTCTCATGACTCCAAGGCCACTCTGGGCTGGGAGAGGGAGGTGGCCTTGCGGCCTCTGACACCTCTCTGACCCAGGCCCCAGCACAACCCCACACGGAGCAGCCTCTTGGGTTTCCTGCTCTATTGCCCACTCTCCCCACCCCTAACCCCACTCTTAGGAGCCTGGCCTGGGTCTGAATCCCGGCTCTGCCATGTTCTGGCTGTGCCTCAAGGCACTCACCTACAGGGAGATCCGAAGTCTATCCACTCGGGGTTGTCGGGAGGACTCGACCGTCAGCATAGTGCCTGGCACACAGTAGGTGCTCAGCTAACTCCCTACTGTGTTATGCCCCTCCACCCGAGCCACCAGAGGAAGCTTATGACAAGTAACCCAAGCCCTGCTCCAACCACCTGCCAACACTTCCCCTGCGTTCTCGGCCTGGTCCACCCCACGTCCTGGCACCCGAGGCCTGCATCCTGGCACTGCCTGACCCACTTCTCAACCTTGTTCCTGTCAGGGGACCTGGAGACCCTGCCCTTCACACCCTCAAGTCACCTCTCTCTAGACTAGCGGTTCTCAACCTGTGGGTCGTGACCCCTTTGGCAGTCGAACGACCCTTTCACAGGGGTCGCCTAAGACCATCCTGCATATCAGATATTTACATTACGATTCATAACAGTAGCAACATTACAGTTATGAAGTAGCAACGAAAGTAATTTTATGGTTGGGTCACAACATGAGGAACTGTATTTAAAGGGCCAGAAGGTTGAGAACCACTGCTCTAGACCTTATCAAACCTGCCCAGCTCTGAGCTCAGGGTAAGCAGCCGCCTCAGACCGGCAGCTCCTCCCCCAAAGCCCCCGCCTGTCTACGGAACGGAACGAAGTGAGGAAACCTCCAGGCCAGTGTGGCTGGGAGTGCCCGCTGCAGTGTGGCTCATGAGAACAGAACAAGCTAGATGTCCCTCCATGGGGACAGAGGAATAAGCCGGGGACCCCGACTGCTGTCTGACTGTTGGCATGAAACAAAGCAGGTGACATCAGACTCTCTTCCGATTTCTAAAAGTACCGGTGAGTGGCTGCCCGGGGCTGGCGGCCGGGAGAAGCTGTCCGTAGGCAGCGTGACCTTGCGGGGAGATGAAAATGTTCTTCAACCAACTGGGGATGCTCACCCAACTCGGCGAATTTACTGAAACTCGCTGAATTGTACACTAAAAATGGGTAAATCTTACAATAGGTAAATTATACCCCAACAAAAGGCGGACCAAGAGTGTACGAAAAAGCTCGTATAGGCGCACGTGACTAACAGAGCTTCTCTGTGGCAGCAGGTTTAAGGAAGGTTGTGTTTTCTTCCTTTTGCTCACCTGTGCTTTCTAATTTTTTTACGATGCAAAGAACTTAGCTGTGCAAACTGGGGGGAAAGCAGAAAAGGCTGAATAGCAAACAAGAAATGCTCTGCTGCAGTGGCAACCCTTATGTCCAATGGGGGGAGTCCTGCTGGCGTGGCCAGCGGTGGTGGCTCTGGGCAGTGGCACCAGGACAGCGTGGTGGCTCGTAGGCAGAGGGGGAGGTGGGGCAGGTCTGCAGCCTGGAAGGCTCCAGGCCTCTCTGAGGCTGCCTCTTCTTTTTCCACTGCCCCCCACCCCCCAGAAGATGGGGGCCCACGTTCTGAAAATGGCCACGAGTTTCTGCACGGCAGGGCCAGCAACTGGAAGTGGGTCCCGTGTCTCCTGAGCTCAGGCAACCCAGACCGGTGCTGGGGCTGAGTCCACCCCAGCAACAGGCCAGTTGTTCTTTTTCCCTCAGATTAGAGCAGGGGCCTCGCCTGCTCTCCAGTTGCCCCCACCCTAATGGCTGCCCAATCCTGGCCTTTGGGTCCAGGGGAGAATGTTTCTATAAATGAGTCAACAAGAAAGGTCCGTGCCAGACCTGTAACCGGACACACCTGCCCTGATTTGAAGGGAGGCACTGGAATCCAGAGGGGGAAACTGGGGATCCGGGTGTGAGGGCTTGTGTCTAGATTCAAGTCCTGACCCCAAAGCCCAGGTCTGCGCCACTTGGTCAAAGCGCCCTCCAGGCTCCACCCACTGAGCCCCACTTGTGGGCTTGATCTCCCCGGGACAGCGGTCAGGGCTCCCCTCTGGGCCCGCCCGCCTGGCCTGAGGGGCAGCAAGGCAGCAGCGGATGCGACTGTGCTGCGAATCCGGGCGCAGCAGGCGCTAGGACCCGTCCATCCAGGTTGTGGGGAGTGAGAGTCCTGAGCTGTTGGCCTCAGTTTCCCCATCAGCCAAGTGCAACTCGGCCAGAGCTGCTGAACCTGCGCACAACCATGGAGGGCAATTTGCTGGAGCTTCCGTTTGCCAGGCGGAGTGAGCAACAACCTCCTAGGCACCTGCTGCTCCCGGGTCCCCAAACCCCTTCTCCTACAAGCAGCGCTGATGCTTTAAAAGATGCAAATACCCAGCTCGCGCACCGCCCTCCCGGCCCCGCAGGCCCGGCCCCCCGGGCT
>NW_005362033.1:1167478-1171711 GCF_000412655.1 Myotis brandtii
AGCACCGGGCGGGCAGCGGTTCCCTCCGCGTTGAGCAAAGGCTGAGTGGCAGCCGGGACGCCCTGAACCTCCCTCCTAGATGTGGGTCTTTAGGACCAGACCGTCCGACAGAGCTCACTGCGTCACCACTCCGTGCCTCAGTTTCCTCAGTGATTCCCTTGGTGATGACGCGGGGACTGGGGGCTGGGGGCAGGTCCACCGGCTCCCCAGTCTCCTCGGGTCCCCAGGGCGCCTGGCAGGACTTAGTGGCAGCCGGGACGCCCTGAACCTCCCTCCTAGATGTGGGTCTTTAGGACCAGACCGTCCGACAGAGCTCACTGCGTCACCACTCCGTGCCTCAGTTTCCTCAGTGATTCCCTTGGTGATGACGCGGGGACTGGGGGCTGGGGGCAGGTCCACCGGCTCCCCAGTCTCCTCGGGTCCCCAGGGCGCCTGGCAGGACTTAATCTGCTCTCCTCCCTCATCGGCTGCGGGGGAGGCAGAGGGGCTTGGGGCCAGCTGGCCCAGTCCAGCCCCTTCAGGTGGCCTGACCTCAGTACCAGGACAGGAAGACCAGAGGGTCCTAAGGATCCAACTTGCCCAGGACCACACGCTCCACAGGGACAGGGCAGGGCCGGGCCCAGGGCTCTCTGGCACCGGCCTTGTGCTCGTCCCTGGGAGCAGCCAGGATGGGGTCAGAGAAGAGGCAGACTGTGGGTGAGACGCGAGCAGGTTGCTCTGGATGGACAGGCTGGGGCCGGGGAGGGGACGGGAGTCGGCACCCTAGGCCCGTGTTTTGGGACAGGCGGGGAGGGGTTCCAGTGAAGTGGATTGCAATAAACCGGAACATTCAGATACCTGAGCATGGAAAGACAGGGAGCTCCCTGTCCCCGGAGGCATGCAAGCAGAGAAAGCACCCTTGGTGGAGGGCAGCCAGGGAGAAGCCTGGACCCCCAGTCCCTCGTTGCCCTGGCCTCAGTGAGTCATGCCATCCCGAATGCTGTCTTGCTCAGATTCTAGATTTAGCCCGTCTGGCCACATCTTCCGAAGGAGTAAAATTAGTGGCATACTGGACGCCCAGCTCTCTTTGTTCCCCTCCCGGAAGTGGCTGCTGTGGGAAATTACCAAGAATGGGTGGCCAGGAGCCACGGGGGATCCAAACCACACTCCCCTCCCGAAGTGGCCCTGCCCAGGAGCCCGCCAGGGCCTGGCCTCGGAGAAGAGGCTTTTGCCACCTGGTGACTTCCCTGAACATTCTAGCAGCGCTTCCCAGGGAGGGCTGGTGGGGGAGGAGGGCTGCTGGGCAAGCCTAAAGGCCACTTTCTTCAGAGCCCGGAAGCTAGACTGGTTTTTCACTTACTGGCTGGGTGACCTGGCACTGCTTCCTTCACCTTCCTGAGTCTCTGCTACAATGAGAATAGCCCTCCCTACCACCATCCGCAGAGGCAGGCAGGGGCGATGGACTCGCTGTCACAACAGACTTGCCTCACTTCTCTAAGTGAGTTTACCGCGTATGTAAAGAGCGTGGCTCAGTAGACGTGCACCCTCCCTCGGAGTTCGTCAACAGGAGACCTGAAGCCCAGATCAGAAACACCAGTTGAAACAGAAGCTTCTTTACACACGTGGAGGGTGGGCAGGGAAAGTGTTAAATATTTGTCACCAAAGATACAAAACTTACTAGGAGCTCCACAGCCTGAGGTTACCAGGTAAGGGGAAGCCAGGCTGCCAGCTACTGTTCTTCAGGGGGACCTGCTTCTCCTTGAGGTGCCCCCGCCCTCTGTCCCCAGAGCCTGAGCCTCCAAACCAGCTCCCAGGCCCCTCTTGGCTGGGAAGCTGAACTCACACAGGTGCCGGTGCCAGGCACAAGCCATGGGGGGGCCCCTCTGTCCTGTGTGCCTAGAAGGCAGGGTGGCAGCTGGCCCCCTGGCTGTCTGAGACCACGGTGCTCGCCCACACTGACCCTCTAGCAGGGGCGGGCTGTGAGGCCCAGTTCACAGATGTGGAGACCGAGGCGGGAGGTGAAGCGGCCCGGGAGTCCACAGCCCTGTTGCCCATGAGCATGTCAGAGTCTGGCAACCTGAGGACGGGCTGGCTTGTCACCCAGTGGGCTGGCGCAGGGCAGCCACCGGAGACCCAGGGGGAGTCGGGGCACAGAGCCAGACAAGCCTCGCCCCGAAGCCCTGGCACAGCCAATGGGCTCTCTGCCTGGAGTGGGGTGACATGGCGACGTCAGTGAGAAACTCCTAGGAGCCAGGCCCTGGGTCACATGCTTTTCGCCTGTGCGACCTGGGGGCGGGGAGGGCCATGGTGCCGGCTGGCAGGGTCTGGGGCCAGTTGGGCCTGCTTTCTTGGCAGGGCTTCCAGGCCCCACATGTGGCCGGGATTGCCGCCAGGTGTGTCCTGGTGTCCTGGAGACTCGGGGAGGGCTGACCCAAGTGGCCCCACCCTCCACCCCAAGGCCTCCAGCCCTTGGGACTGTGGTCCAAAAGCCCAGCTCTCCCTGTATGACCTTGACTTTGCCAACTGTGAAATAGGGGGCACCTCTTCCCTTTTCCCTGAGCATCCCTGAGCGTCTCAGGGTGAGAGGCCTCTTCTGTGGGTTCCAGGCCAGTTGGGGCAGGTGTCCAGCACAGGCAGGGCTTCTGCCAAGGTCACTCGTGCCAAGCCATGCCCACTCCAGGCGGAGGGGCAGGCAGGGCACAAGAAGGCTGGGCTTGGCCACCTGGCTCTGCCTAGGAGGCTACTGAGACGCCTCTCCACCCCGAGGGCCCCGCCACCCGCCTGCCCTGTTTATACTTGGCTTCTGCGGGAGCTAAGCCAGACCCGCCCGGGATATGGGCGCGGGGGCCGAGCAGCACAGGACAGCCAGAGCCCCGGCACCCCCTCCCTCCCTTTTCCATTTAACAGAATCGGACCCGGTGGCTTAGATGTGGCTGGCTCTGGTCCAGATGGCCTCTGCCATGCACCGGGCAGGTTACTTCCGGCCTCTCGGCCGTCAGGACAGTCAGTGGGCCCTCCCGAAGAGCTGCTGGACCCCAGTCTTGTGCATGGTGAGGAGTGAGGCTCCCCGACATGATGAATGAGGGGAGACACTGTCCCGTGGGGAGAGGCCAGGGGGAGACTGAGGGACGTCACAGGATGGGGTGGGTCAAGTCAGTGGCAGGGAGTGAACAGGGCCCCGAAGGTCGAATTCGATTACACCTGGGTCCTGTAGGTCTCACAGAAGGCTGGGTTCTGGCTGTTCTTCCACAACGGGACTGCGGAGCAAGGCTGGACTCCCTGACTGGCGCCCTTTGAGCCAGCCAGGCTGGCGCGTCCCACAGGCCCTCCACCGAGTCTCCCACCCAGCCCTTCATCCGGCGATGCAGGCCCTGGGCTCCCCGCAGGCTCCCTCTCAGATCAGGGGAGTGGCGGCCTGGGCAATGACTGGCTAGGGCCCTACAGTGAGGCTGCACCCGGGCCCTTAGAGCGGGCACGGGGTAAGGAGGAGACAGCCCCAGATGGAGGAGTCCGCCGAGTTTAGAAACATCTCACTGACCCCAGTGCTGAGGGCCCCTCTCAGAGTGCTGGCCAGGGCCCTCGAGGCCACCGAGCAAGAGCTGGGAAGAAACTAAAACTACTGGTGACCATGCCTATGGAGGGCCTCTGCTCCACCCCCACCCCCTCAGGACCCAAAAGAGACCCTCATTAGGAAAGAGGTGGCTGAAAAAAGACTCCTTCCAGGTGCTTCCATGGGGGACTAGCAGGCAGGGAGCCAGGAGCTGTGGCAGGGTCATGGGGCTCCCCGCTGCCCGCCCAGACCTTTGGGGGGAGGCCGTGGCTGGAAAGCAGCCCTGGGAGCGCCAAGAGCTCTTGGAGGCAGACAGGGCGGAGGGAGTCTCTGTCCTGCTGTGCCGCCTCCACACGGCCCTGACCACTCTCAGCCGCTTCCCAGGCAGCCTGGCCCAGGGCGGTCAGGACTCCGCGGAACTGCCCGGAGGAGCCCTCTCCCCGGCAGGAGGGCAGGCCCACCCGCAGGACGCAGGGCCGAGCGCAGGGGCCCAGCTGTAGGGAAGCTGAACGCTCCCACTTTTCAGTCACATTTGCCAATACATTCCTCCCAGCAAGTCACCTCTTTCTGCCACAAACAAAGTTCCAATGTGCCACATCTACGGGGAGTTTGGGCTCACACTCCTCTGACTTGGAGGGGGGTCCTGACTGCTTAACTTTGCTCCAGCGTTCCTTACCTAAAGGCCCCCCCCCCCGCCTTCCCTT
>NW_005362033.1:1172471-1175120 GCF_000412655.1 Myotis brandtii
TCTCATTTATTAAGGAGCAGCTGTTAACCTGCTGGGAAAACGCATCTTGCCAGTCCCACCAGGGCTAGTGAGGGCCCCCAGAGCCTGGTCAGTTGGGTCAGAGTTGAGTGATTTCCTCCCTGGCATGGCTGGCTGCTCCTGCACCCCCCCCAGGGGCTCCAGGGCTTCCTGCCCTCCCCCCTCCCCCCCAACCCGCGGGGCTCCAGAGCTGCCCTTGGTTCTGGGAAGGGAGCGGCTGCAGACAGCACTGCCTGGCTCACCGCAGGTCCTGGGCACGTGGCTGAAGGCACAGGTGGACCAGATGTCCTGGCAAAGACACAGGGGTGTCTCAGCCCCTCCCCCCGGCCCGGGACACAGCTCAGGCCTCTCTGGGTGCCCACAGTGCCTCACACAGGCCCGCACAGGGTGGGATGGTGGGCTCATTTCCCAGGCCACCCTGTCCCCGTGTGGGCCCTCAGTCCTCCGTCTGGCTCGGCCTGGCCAGACACAGGCAGGGCCTCTGCAGCTCCCTCGCGCCCAGAGAGGCCCTGGCTGTCCTGGTGTGGCCGCCATCACAGCCCCCTGCTCCTGCAGCAGGCAGGGCACCCCTCCTGGGCTCCCCCCTGCCCGCCCCGCCCCTGCGGGCGTCCTGGGCCAGGAGATGGCATCTCTCCGTCCACTCCTCAGGGCCAGGCGGGCGGGAGCCTGGCCCTGAGCGCTGGCTCTGCTGCTGACCCTGTGTGGCCTTGGCCAGTGACGGCTGTCCCCCGGCCTCACGTCTCCTTCTAGTTCTCACCGAGGATATTTTTTCCATGGAGGTTTAGAGTAGAAGGGAGGGCAGGGGATGTGAGAGAGACACATCGGCTTGTTGCCTCCTGCACTCGCCCCGACGGGGGGGTGGGAGAGAACCTGAAACCCAAGTACATGCCCTTGATCAGGAATTAAACCCGATGCTCCAACCACTGAGCCACCAGCCAGGGCCAGACCTCATTTCTCCACGTGCACGAGAGGGTGAGCAGGCGTCCCTGCGTTGACTCCAGGCTTGCCTGCTGTTTGATGGGTCTCCCCCACTTGGAGCCCATCCTAGACCTCAGGGAGGCGAAGGGACTAGGCCAGTGGTCGGCAAACTCATTAGTCAACAGAGCCAAATACAACAGTACAACGGTTGAAATTTCTTTTGAGAGCCAAATTTTTTAAACTTAAACTATATAGGTAGGTACATTGTTATTAACTTAATTAGGGTACTCCTAAGCTGGCCTTTGCTAAAAACGTCCTCAATCTGATTGAGGTACGTTCGCTGAGGTCGACCCCTTCCAACTCTCCCATCCACACTCGTCTTGTATACTTGTTTCGTCTATCTCCTTTCCGAAAACTGACTTCTGTGCATGGGCCACGAAGTTTTAATCGCACATTACGTGCGTGCCCGTACGTGGTATTTTATGGAAGAGCCACACTCAAGGGGCCAAAGAGCCGCATGTGGCTCGCGAGCCGCAGTTTGCCGACCACTGGACTAGGCAAAGCTCCCCGAGCCGCTCCGAGACGGGGCAGCACCATGGCTTCCAGCATCCCCTCCTGGCCCGAGGCCTGCTTCTCGGAGGCGGCCCTTCCTGGCAGCAAGTGCCAGGCACCCAGCTCCCAGCACCCGAGAGCAGCGCTCTGGGAGAGGCAGGGCTCACTGGGGGGTGAGGGCGGTGCTCTCGCGGGCTGCGTGACCGTGTGCAGCTCTGAGAACAGACTAGAAAGCACCCAGTTGTCCACGTTGAGTGAACGTGCGCTGTGAACCGTCTCCATGATGCTGTTACAAGGGCACCCAGCACGGCGCTGTGGAAGGCGCGAGGCCGGCCGGTTGGGGAGCCCAGTGGAGGGTACCGGGGCGGCTCAGGCCGGCTCGCTCCAGTTGGTGCTCCAGGTGGGCATGAGTGCTCCCTGACACGGGATGGGTGACAGGGCCACCGCCGCCCAGAGCACTCAGGCGGGTTGTGCAGGCGGTTCCAGCCGCCGCCACCCCATCCCAGGCAGGGGGGTGGGGGGCCAGGCTGCTCCAGCCTCGCCCGCGCCTGTGGACGCCCTGCCTAGGACCAGGCGGCAGGCCCTGCGGTCCCGAGTCACAGCGACTCCACAGCGTTCGCAGGAACCACCTGTTTGTTTATTGGGGGTAGTTTACATGCAAGACCCGCCTCCAGACCAGCTCTGCTGGGCACTGACCGACACCACACACTCCTCTTCCCACGGTCCCGCAACCCTGAGCCTCACACGAGCGCGAACGGTAGGCGTTAATGTCCGTCCCTTTCTCTAGGACAGCCCGGAGGCCAGGGCAGCAGCGGCTCCGGGGACCGCCGTGGCGCTACAGGGAGACGGGCAGCACAGGGCATCTGCCGGCTGGCCCTGTCTGGGTGAATGGAGAGGAGCAGTCCTGACGGGAGGTGGCGAGGCTCACGGTGGGTGGCCCGAGGCCGGGGAGAGCACGGCCCCTCTGCGGCGCTTTTCCCTAGCGGGCCCACAGCATCCTGGAACCTTCTGGAAGGCTGGGCTGGACTGAGTGAGAAGCATTGTGTGTGTGGAGGCGAACTGGGGGTGTCGGCAGGAAGGAAGAGGAGGAGCGGGAGTGTGGACTGAGCCCTGCCCCGGCCTCCCAGCCCCCACCCCAGGCCCCTGGCTGGGACCCCGGGT
>NW_005362033.1:1194784-1195217 GCF_000412655.1 Myotis brandtii
CCGGAGGGAGGGCCTGGTCTTCACATCTCGGCACAATGAACACAGAAAAGGTCCCACACACCCCAGGGAAACATTGTGACAAAATAAATATTTTAACCTGTAACCAGGTATAATTAGTGTTGACAAGGACTCCCAGGAATAACTTAGTGTAACTGAGCACATAGTGTCTGACCTCTGACCTGGTGGGGCTGGCGGTGCGAGGGTCCCCTCCCCTCCCTGGGGGGCCCCCGCCAGCCTCCTCCCAGGGCCCCCCTGCCCCAAGCAGGGGCCTGAGGGCTGTGGTCCCCAGGAAGGGGTCCAGAAGCTGTCAGGGCGCAGGAGGGCAGAGCAGCCCCTCGAGGCGCCCGGCCTGTTCCCGCTTCCTGTGAGGCCTCGAGCGAGGCCACCCCAGCCTCGAGGTAGGCAGGCTGCCCTGGACATGCTGTGTGAGCGG
>NW_005362033.1:1195362-1197509 GCF_000412655.1 Myotis brandtii
GCGGAGTGAGGGCTGCGCCTCCCAAGGCAGGTGTGTGCTTCCGCTCCCCTCGCCGGCAGCCTCCTCTCCCTCAGCCCCTCAGCAAGACAGGAGGCTGGCTCTGCTCTGAGGACAAGGGTGGCGCTGTGGCTCCTGCAGGAGTGGCCCGAGCCCCCGACTCGGGCCAGGACGCAGCGGGGCTGCTGGGCACAACTGCCACCAGCCAGCAGACTTTCGGCGTGTGGCCTCCAGGCTGGCCTCGGAGCTCTCCCTCCGGACAAGGAGAGGTGCGTGCCACCGCCGGGTGCAGGGGTGAGTGCAGCCAGAGATGCAGGGCTGGAAGCTGCGGCCAAGCTCCCAGTGCTTCCTGGGTGTCCTCTGAGGACTGGAGTGGCGCATCCCCTGCTGGTCCTGCCAGACGGCTCCCGGCCTGGCCCCAAAGCCTTCTTTCTGGAGGAGGCTGCAGCGGCACCACGCTGGGCATGGGCTCTGGGGGGCACGCCTCGCTTCTCACCAGGAAGGTTCCTGTGGGTGTTCAGCGTGGCCCGGGCTGGTCCGAGCCTGCAGCACGTCTCCACTTGCAGCCCAGGCGGGAAAGGCTGCCGCCCTGGGTTGGGGACACACAGTGGCCTGGCCATGTCTGACCCGAGCACCTGGGCAGTGCACGCCGGACACTGACCTGCGCCCGGAGGTCACGGGCGGCGCTGAGCTGCTGCGCCACAGTTCCGTGCTCAGCGTGGGTCAGGCTCTGTGCGCCTCACCTAGGGCCGGAGACACCCAGCGAGGACTCGGCCCCAGGCTGTTAGCTGCTGGGTTGGCTGGGAGAGAATACACATTGTGGCTGGGGTCTGGGGAGGGAGGTCAGGATGTCAGAACAGCCTGTGGAGAGGCTGGGGCCGTGCCAGGAGCTAGCGGGAGCCTGGTGCTGCTCTGGCCCTGCAGGCCTCTGGGTCTGCCAGCCTGGCCCAGCTGTCTGGAGGGGGTGCCTGGAGGCAGGGCAGAGGCTGCCAAGGCCAGGCCAAAGCCCCAAGCATGGCATGCTCACAGGCCCACAAACTTGCTCAAGCTAGCAGCGTGACACCTCCCGTGCCACTCCCCAGACGAGCACTGCGTGAGGGAAGCACACAGTGGGGCTGCAGCGGAGTGCAATTCCACAGGAGCTAAGCAGGTGCCGGTACCCACTGTCCAGTGGCCTGGGCTGCCCTCCCCATACCCTTGGCTCCCCCGGCCAGCAGAGTGTGGGCCGTGTGGGCGCCTTGGTCTGGGCTCACTGCTGAGTGATGAAAGCGACCGGAGGAGAGACAGCCCCAGTGTCTGCTCAGGAGCCAGTCCCCAGGGCACTGACTGGCCCGAGGCTGGGCCCTGCCACCTGGCCCTCCGGGAGGAGACCGGTGGGGGAGCCTGTGGTGGGAGCGTGGGGGGCGGTTAGGGGCCCGCTGGCTGCAGCTGTCCCACCTCCCCGGAGAGGCTGTCCTGACTAGCGGGAGGCCTGGGAGCAAACACAGTGGCATTTCCATGGAGACAGCAGCACAGGACTGAGGACTGAGTGGGGCTGGGGACGGGAGGAGTGGCCGGTGCCCGGATGGGGGGAGACAGGTGACCTGCCTTCTGGGAGCCAACCCACAGACCAGCTCACAGGGCGAAGAGGGCGTCCTCGGAGCGCGTGGGCTTCCTCCGGCTGGAGGGGTTGGCGGCTGGGCTGGGCGCCTCCGCTGGGGGCGAGGGCAGGTTGGGAACCATTTCAGCAGCTCTGGCCCTTTCTTCAAGGAATTTATCAAACTCTGCAAACAAAACCAGGGCGGGAGCCAGGATTGGTGGGGGCTCAAACAGCTACGCCTGCACCACGGAGCCCACTCCCTCGTGCCCCTGGGTCACTGCCTGGGAAGGGGCAGAGTGAGGGGCCCACAGCCAGAGCCAGGGGGCTGTGCTGCCTGGGAACCCCCGATTCCCCTGCAGGGCGGGGGCGGGGCGAGGTTGACAATTCAGATTTCTCCCTCCCAGCTGCCCCTGTCCCACTTTTCAGACCAGCCCTGGAGGCGGGTCAGGGAGCTGGCGGTGGTCCTCCCCCCCCCGCCCCCCACCCCCAGGAGCAGGGCTCTAAGCCTGCAGAGGTCTGAGCAGGGGTCCGTGAGGGAGGGAGCAGCACAGGGAAAGGCTGGTGGGCCCAA
>NW_005362033.1:1197596-1208922 GCF_000412655.1 Myotis brandtii
GTGCTGGGAACTTCCCCACAGGACCCATGTCACTGCCCCCAGAAGGGAGGCCATGGGCACCAGGCCCGCGTGCCCTGTGCTGCCTCTGCGGGTTGAGCGTGACGGGTGGGCGCCATGCTGGCTGGGACGGCTCTGTGACCGTCCCCATCAGCACGAGGTCTGGATGAAGAGACAAGAAGCTCCGGTCCCAGAGGCCCGGCCTAGGCCAGGCACCAGGAAGTGCTCCAGAGTGAAGGCTCCAAGGTGGTGGGGTGCAGGCCCTGTGCACCCGGCCCCGGGGGGTAAGCTGCCAAGCAGCTGGCCAGGCCGTACCTTCGCTCGTGACGCCCTCCTCCAGGTCGTCGCCCTTCTGCGGGAGGAGCAGAGCACAGGTCAGCCCCAGCAGGCCCCGGCTCCCGCTGCGCCGCCCCCGCCACCCCACTACCCCCACTGTCCCAGCTACGCTTCCTACTTCCTGCCCCCAGGGTTCTGTGACAGCAAAGTACTGCTCATCTTCTTGGAGAAACAGAACTTTGTTTTTAAAAAGCAAAAACATGAACCACTTGAGTAGGTTCTAGGTTTTGACCCTTCAGTACGGCCCAAAAGAAAAATCCAGAAAAAGGTGCAAGCTGGCTCTTGGGCCGCACTGCGTGCGTGCAGGCCAGGAAGGCCCCGTCCCCAGGCGCCGGGACCCTCAGCGGCTCTCCACGCAGCTCAGGGCTCTGGGAAGTTGCTGCCCATGGGGCCACGTGAGGGCGGGAAGCGGCAGAGCCATGAAGCCACGGCGCAGGGCCCGACACTAGGCAGTGCTGGGCAGGAGAGCCCTGAGGCGCTGTGACCTCTTAGCAATGAGAGTGGTCAGACTTGCTTCTGTTTGGAGAACATGGTGGCCACTTGGAACTCACTACGCAGACAGAATGGAGGAGAGGAGAGCTGGCGGGGAGTGGGTGGGGAATGGATGGTGGAGACGCCTCTGGCTCTGCGGCTGCCCTGCCTCCAGTCCTGCTGGAGAGCGCTCCTCCGCCCCTGGGTCCCCCTGTGAGCTGAGGGCTTCTGGGAGAGAAGCTATTTCTTTTCTGGGCATTCCCTGGGGTAGATATGATGAGGCATTTTCTTCCTCCGTGGCAAGGCACCTGGGCGGCGGAGTGTCTTTGGGACACCTGGCCTCCAGGGAGGTGACCCGGCGCATGGGAAGCCCTGTCTCAGGTCTCCATCCCCCATGCGAGGGACCACACCATGGCCTGCAGCCAGCGGGCGACCAAGGCCCCCACATGGAGGTGGCTAGGAGCAAGAGATGAGGTGTCTCCAGGTCTGGGAAAGGATCCAGCCAGCCCCCGCCCATGGCCTTGGGCAGCCACTTCCCTGCCACAGAGCATTTCTGCATCAGTCTTCTGCCAACACCCTCTACCCGCCTCCTAGAGGCTGCGGAGAGTGAAAGTGCTCTGTGAGGAAGGGGCGGGCGGGCGGACGGGCGGGCGGGCAGGCAAGGCCTCCTTCCTCAGGACTGGCGGCACATCCTCATCGTCCTGCCCTGTCTCTGGGGCAGGTGTTCTCTTGGGTGCAAGACACCAGGAGATACTAGCGCAGGGAGGCAACAGTGCATTTTTCTTTTTTAAATCCTCACCTGAGGATCTGTTTTATTGATTTTAGAGAGAGGGCAAGGGAGAGAGAGAGAGAGAAACATCGATTGGTTGTCTCTCATATGCACCCCCTCTGGGGATTGAACCTGCAACCTAGGCATGTGCTCTGACTGGGAATTGAACCAGCAATTCTTCGGTGCCCGGGAGGATGCTCCAACCAACTGAGACCCACCAGCCAGGGTGACAGTGGATTTAAAATGAAAACAGCCCTGGCTTGTGTGCTCAGTGGTTAGAGCATTGCCCCGTGCACTGATTCCTGGTCAAGGGCATGTACCTGGGTTGCAGGATAGATCGGCCCAGGACAGGGCTCATGCCAGAGGCGATTGATCAATGTGTCTCTCTCACATTGATGTTCTCTGTCAATCTTCCTCTCTCCCTCCCTCCCACTCTTTAAAAAATCAATGGAAAAAGTACCCTCGGGTGAGGTTTAAAAAAACAACAAAAAACAAACAAACAAAAACAACACCCCATTCACCTGTGTGTATATGTCACAATTAAAAGAAATGAAAACCAAAAAACAAACCCTCAAAAACAGAAAATCCCACAAAAAAACAAGCAGAAAATAAAAAAACAGAACTCAAGCGCACAAACCTGAACGAAAAGTATCTGGGGAGAGCGCAGGGGTGTTTTGGAGCCAGCGAGGGCCAGCTGAGGGCCAGCTCTGCCAGGGCCGGTGGCTGAGGCCACAGGAGTGGAGGACATGCCAGCTGTGAGGCTCTGGTGGTGGCAGGAGCCACCCCTGCCCCTCCTCCCTCCTCCCTCCTCCCCCCCTGCCTCCAGAGCAGCCCCTGGGGTTGTCCCTGGGCCTGTCTTTGCCACACCCCACACTTGAAAGAGAAAAGTGGAGTCTCACCAGGTCGGTCCTGAGCCACACCTCAATGTCGTCCATGACAGAGGGCTGCGCAACGGGGATCTATGGAGCGGCAAGCAGCGGGCAGCAGCCGCACAGCCAGGGAGGGGAGACAGAACACCAAAGTAAATCATCAACACCCCAATGACCCCCACGCACAGCAAAGAAAACCCACCAGCGCAGCAGGCGTGGGCAGCGAGGCAGCCGTGCAAGGCAGGCAGGGAAGCAGTGAGGAGCAGGTCTAAGAGCGGGGGGTGGGGGAGGGGGGGACAGTACGTCCTTGACATGGAGAACTCTTTGACTGTGGTGCCAGGCCTCATGACACGGCCTCTCGGTCAGGCTCAAAGCACCCGCTAGTCTCAGGCGCGCTGCCCTGCAGGCTGACTTTGAACTCCTCGGATATGACAACTGGAGGAGCACTGTCTGCTCGAGGAGCCACCATGGGCCCGGTGCGCTGGGGAGGCCTAATGGCAGTCTGTCCCGAGCAGGGGCAGTGCCAGTCAGCGCTGCAGCTGCCCTGGGAGCCCCGGGTGTGCCGCTCACTCGTGTCTCAGGCTGTGTGGGCACATCCTAGGGGAGGGAGCCCGGGCCGGGCGGCCTGTAGGAGGCAGGCACCTTCCACCACCAACAGAAACCGGAGCAGAGGCTTTGAGGACCGGAGGGCTGTGGGCTTTAGTCCCCTGTGTGTCTTCAGAGACCACTAGGCCTGAATGCGGCGCTTCCCTCGGCCCCACCCTTCCTCCAGCTTCCCAGGGCTGGCGCACTCCCTGTCAGAGGAGTGGTGGCGGGGGGGGGGGTGGGGGGGGACACCCGCCCCCCCCCCCCAAGCAAATGGACGCACCTCCTGGGTGCCTGTGCAGTGTCCACTCAGGGCCACCAGCCCAAGGCCTTGGGGGCTGGGTTCTGAAAAACACATTTGGCTACAACAATTTAAGGGGCTGTCAGCTAGAACATCCTAAGTAAGTAACCGTAGCCTTGCCCCTCTAGAGGTTGCGTTAATGAAACGTGGGCGCCCAGCCTAGACGACCGAGTTCACGGACCTGCCTTCCCCACCAGTACCTCCCAGTGGCTCGCTCACAAGCCCCCTACTTCTAGGAAAACTGCAGCATTGAGTCTACAGCTGGCTTCACCCCCATGTCACAATCTAGGCTAAGAATAAAGTTAAAATGAGCAGTAAGAGGACTGCTCAGCAGTTGCCAAATCTACACAATGACATGAACTCAACTAACGAGCACAAAGACCCTATCGCCCAACCGGCCCCAATGTGACAAGCCACTCCCAGGGCAGAATCCCGCCACCGGCAGGCGGGCAGTGGGTGAGGGGGCTGAAGCCGCACGGAGCAAGGGTCTGACTTGGCCGCGTCCTGCACACACTCCTCAGCGAGTGGAGACCCTCGCTCTGCTGAGCCACAGGCCCAGCGTGGGCAGTGCACGCACACTTCCATAAAGGCTCAAGCCAACCTTGATCAGATGAGGAAGACTCGCCATTTTCATTTTATTCTTTGACTTACTAAGGACTTAAGAATGTTGGAATGAAAAAATATCAAGTTCAAATCATCCTGAAATGACTCCTAGGGACAAAGGACATGTGCTCTCCCTCGAGGGCCCTGTGCCCAAGGCTGCAGGCACCCCCGCCCCCCAAAGCACAGGCATGAGCTGCGATCCCGCAGCCTGCAGAGGGCTCCGCCCTGACGTGTTGCCCGGACAAAGCGACTTCTCTCATCTTGGTGCTCCTCCCTTGGAAGGTCAGGCCCCGGGAAGATGCGCCACCAGGCGCCCAGGACTAACACTTGAAAAGGCAGCCGCCTCTTCACAAGGAACCCGGCCACAGCTGCGGGAGTGAGGCTGGCTCCACGGACACACTTTCCAACGTGGTGCAGAAGCCCGCAAAGCCACTGAGGCGATCGGGGCCTTAAACCGTTAGATTGTGCTTATAATTAAATTATTGTTGTTACTGTTCAAAAGCAAGTCCCTCGGGCTGGGCGTCACGCTCCAGGTTTTCTTCTTTGAGGATGGACCCCGAGAACGAGCATGCTCAGAAACACTGACAGGAGACGCGCAACCCTGAAAGCCCGAGGCTGGGTCCCGGGAACACTCCTGCACTCTCCCGACGCCTCCATTGCGCGGTGCTACGGAGAGGCGGCCTCCAGGCGAGGCCCGGGCTGAGGCGCCCTGGGCACGGGAAGGGGGGGCGCCCAGCTCACTGCTGCAGACCCTCCGCTTCCCTAAGGAGCCTCGTGCTTGCCTGGAGAGGCCGGGGCCTGGACAGTTCTGGCCTCAGTTTCCTCCTCTGTGAAACAGGCTGAGGTCACGACTCCGAACCCTTAACTGCCAGGTGGCGTGTCGGTTTTGGAATTCTGAAGATTCTGAGGAGCCGTCCGGAAGCCGCGCAGCTGCGGCCTTCAGAGGTACCGGCGGACCCGGGACCAGAGGCACCGCCTCACCCAACTGGACTCACTCTGACGGCGGCGCCGAGTCTCTGGAGAGGCACGTGCGGGCCTGACCGGAGGCGCAAAGGAAGAGAATGTCCAGGGGAAGCCAGTGCGGACGCCCAGCAGCTCTGGGGTCGCCGCGGGGAAAGCTCCCTGGGGAGATGCCAGGAGGCTCCCACGAGGACCCTCAGGCGGAGCCGACTTGCACGGCCTCCGAGACTGAGCAGATCGCTTCTGCCCGTACTGAGCAGGAGTCAGGTTTGAAGTCATCATTACAGATGCATAAATCCATCTTTTCAATAAACTATCAGTTGTTAAAAAAGACAGACAGACAGAAACCCAGGGACGTCAGAAATGACTGGCGCTGGCTCCTCAGTATGAAGGCACTTGGCCTCCAGGGGGTGCGGGCCAGCAGCCCCGCGTATATAAAAGTAGAGAACAATTTAAGGGGCTGTCAGCTAGAACATCCTAAGTAAGTAACCGTAGCCTTGCCCCTCTAGAGGTTGCGTTAATGAAACGTGGGCGCCCAGCCTAGACGACCGAGTTCACGGACCTGCCTTCCCCACCAGTACCTCCCAGTGGCTCGCTCACAAGCCCCCTACTTCTAGGAAAACTGCAGCATTGAGTCTACAGCTGGCTTCACCCCCATGTCACAATCTAGGCTAAGAATAAAGTTAAAATGAGCAGTAAGAGGACTGCTCAGCAGTTGCCAAATCTACACAATGACATGAACTCAACTAACGAGCACAAAGACCCTATCGCCCAACCGGCCCCAATGTGACAAGCCACTCCCAGGGCAGAATCCCGCCACCGGCAGGCGGGCAGTGGGTGAGGGGGCTGAAGCCGCACGGAGCAAGGGTCTGACTTGGCCGCGTCCTGCACACACTCCTCAGCGAGTGGAGACCCTCGCTCTGCTGAGCCACAGGCCCAGCGTGGGCAGTGCACGCACACTTCCATAAAGGCTCAAGCCAACCTTGATCAGATGAGGAAGACTCGCCATTTTCATTTTATTCTTTGACTTACTAAGGACTTAAGAATGTTGGAATGAAAAAATATCAAGTTCAAATCATCCTGAAATGACTCCTAGGGACAAAGGACATGTGCTCTCCCTCGAGGGCCCTGTGCCCAAGGCTGCAGGCACCCCCGCCCCCCAAAGCACAGGCATGAGCTGCGATCCCGCAGCCTGCAGAGGGCTCCGCCCTGACGTGTTGCCCGGACAAAGCGACTTCTCTCATCTTGGTGCTCCTCCCTTGGAAGGTCAGGCCCCGGGAAGATGCGCCACCAGGCGCCCAGGACTAACACTTGAAAAGGCAGCCGCCTCTTCACAAGGAACCCGGCCACAGCTGCGGGAGTGAGGCTGGCTCCACGGACACACTTTCCAACGTGGTGCAGAAGCCCGCAAAGCCACTGAGGCGATCGGGGCCTTAAACCGTTAGATTGTGCTTATAATTAAATTATTGTTGTTACTGTTCAAAAGCAAGTCCCTCGGGCTGGGCGTCACGCTCCAGGTTTTCTTCTTTGAGGATGGACCCCGAGAACGAGCATGCTCAGAAACACTGACAGGAGACGCGCAACCCTGAAAGCCCGAGGCTGGGTCCCGGGAACACTCCTGCACTCTCCCGACGCCTCCATTGCGCGGTGCTACGGAGAGGCGGCCTCCAGGCGAGGCCCGGGCTGAGGCGCCCTGGGCACGGGAAGGGGGGGCGCCCAGCTCACTGCTGCAGACCCTCCGCTTCCCTAAGGAGCCTCGTGCTTGCCTGGAGAGGCCGGGGCCTGGACAGTTCTGGCCTCAGTTTCCTCCTCTGTGAAACAGGCTGAGGTCACGACTCCGAACCCTTAACTGCCAGGTGGCGTGTCGGTTTTGGAATTCTGAAGATTCTGAGGAGCCGTCCGGAAGCCGCGCAGCTGCGGCCTTCAGAGGTACCGGCGGACCCGGGACCAGAGGCACCGCCTCACCCAACTGGACTCACTCTGACGGCGGCGCCGAGTCTCTGGAGAGGCACGTGCGGGCCTGACCGGAGGCGCAAAGGAAGAGAATGTCCAGGGGAAGCCAGTGCGGACGCCCAGCAGCTCTGGGGTCGCCGCGGGGAAAGCTCCCTGGGGAGATGCCAGGAGGCTCCCACGAGGACCCTCAGGCGGAGCCGACTTGCACGGCCTCCGAGACTGAGCAGATCGCTTCTGCCCGTACTGAGCAGGAGTCAGGTTTGAAGTCATCATTACAGATGCATAAATCCATCTTTTCAATAAACTATCAGTTGTTAAAAAAGACAGACAGACAGAAACCCAGGGACGTCAGAAATGACTGGCGCTGGCTCCTCAGTATGAAGGCACTTGGCCTCCAGGGGGTGCGGGCCAGCAGCCCCGCGTATATAAAAGTAGAGGTTCACTTGCTCTGGTTGGACAAAACCCCTTAAATCAGCACCCTGAGTATCACACGGTGACGTCCCTTCTAATACCGTGGGTGCTGCCTCTGACGAAGCCTGTGCCTGTTCTACACCAGGGCCTGGAGCTGAGGGAGGACGCGGAGCTCCGCCCAGGCTGACGGAAGGGCGAGAGGCCAGGGCTGGCCCAGCTGAGCCCTGGGACTGGGGCTCTGTCCTGCCGTGGTTTAGCATCTTCTTGGGGAATTATCCAGTCAAAGGCTGGCCCAAGGGGTTGGAAGAAGAGTGTGAGTTGGAGGAGGTAGACAGAAAGGGGAAAAGAGATGTGAAGAGAGAAAGATAAAAGAAGTTACTTGGGCAGCACCCTCCAATAAAGACCAGGGCTAGAGCTGACCCCGCCGAGGACAGGCGGCCAGGCTGGCTTGGCAGAGGCAATGGCCTGTCCTTGGAACCCAACAGAAACTGGCAGGCGGGTGCCAGTGGCACATCCTGGCCACAGAGGTGATGGGCGGTCTGCTGCCAGCGGGCCCTCACCTGGCTGCAGGCAGGCAGCTCTGCTGAGGCAGCAGTGGGTGGCCTGTGCACAGGGAAGAGGCTGTCCTGGGCTCAGTGCTCTTGGGACGTCGGGCTGGCTGTGCCTGGGGTCCTGCGGGCCTGAGTAGCCCCCCCACCCCCCAAACCTGGTCTTTGGCAGCAGCAGACCTTCCTACTAACCTACTTCTGTTCTCGTGACAGACTCACTCACAGCAGAGAGCTGCTGGCTGCCCAGCGTGCGGGAAACTCCCTCTCGGGTCACAGGCTGGGGGGACAGCACGCGCGTTCTCAGGGTTTTCTTCAACTGCTGATGAGCCTGGGGTGGCTGACTTTGGTGCTGAAGTCCCAGGAGCCAGGGTCTGCCCCCCACAGCCCCAGCCCACAGGGGAGCAACTGTCTGACTTCCCATGCAACAGGCACAGTTCTGCAGCCCAGCTGTGCTCTTTGCAGTGAAGTGAGACCTCCTCCCGACAGGTTCCTCGCACCCGCCGTGAGGAGTGGCCTACGAGCCTTTGGTCGCACTCAGCAGCACAAAAAGCTTCCAAGTAAAGAATCTGTACCTGGGAATGTAGGCAGACTCAGGGCGCTGCACTACGGGAAGTAAGGCAAAGCAGTTAATGTGCATCGTTTAAAAGGAAAACACTGCAGGCAGGCAGGGAGGCTGGTTAGCTGTTAGCTGGGCTTGCTTCCGGGGACGGAGCTCCGGGAGGGGACAGGGTGGCTGCGACGGCCTGTGTGGCAGAGGCAGGCACCACCACCAGCTGCCGAGGCCACGCTCAGGGTGACTTTTGGGGGCAGTGTCCTTTTCCTGGCAGGGTTAAAAGGCACAAGGACACATGCCTGGATCCTTCCAATTTGGACAACGGAGTGGACATGGTCTCCAGGGGTCCTGCTCTACAGCCACCCACACGTGGGCCAGGGCCCCAGCCTGCCCCTGAAGAAGCAAATGAGGGGCTCAGGCAGCCCCTCTCTCTAAGATGGGCTGTGAGGTCTGCAGAAACAGAGTGAGGAGAGGGCTGGGCCCCACCTGAGCATGGCGTGCAGGGTCGCCTGCTCCAGCCAGGTGGCAGGCAGACACCCTCGCATGCTGCCCTGCCTGAACACCCGCCCCTGGCCACAGCCTGGCACGGTCCCAGGCCAGTTACAGCCTTCCCTGTGTGCACCCGGTGCTGCACTCCAGCTGCAGGGAGAGGCCCAGGATCCCGCCTGCCTCGCCTCGCCCTCTCGCACCCTGCCTGCTCGGCGTGCGGGTGCAGATCTTGTTGAGGGCTGTGGCTTCCCACGGTGAATGGTCACTCCCAGCAGGACAAGCAGCCAGGACGAGGTCACCTTCTCCACGCACCGGGCGCAGGGCCACCCGGTCAGGGGAGGGAAGAGAGACCCACCTGGCCAGGGGAGGCACGAGCCCCGCCCGGTCCTGTGCAGAAAGGCTTTACTTCCTGAGCCCCAACTGCATGTGTGCCGCTAACCCCGGCCGGCCTTGCTTCTTCTGTCCTGCTCCGTGTGTGTTTGTCAGAGGCCGCAGAGCCTCTGGGGTGCAGTGGGCACAAACCCTGACCCTATGGAGCACAGCGGAGCCAGCGTCTAGTGCTGCCCTCACAGGCTGGGGCTTTACCAGCTGGTCAGAGGCTTGGAGTCTGTTCTCTTAGAAGCAAAAGCCAGTGACCACTCACCCTGAGAGGGAATACTGCTGAGCGCCCCAGAGACAGTAAAAGGAGGGAAGGGCCCTTCCCCCTGGAGACGGTCCAGACCCCAAAGGCCCGGGCCGGGACCTCAGCAGAAACCAGAGGAGGCTGGGTCTGTGCTTAGGGAGACTGTACAGACAGGAGACACTTTGGCACCCAGCTGGAAGGGGAGAGTGGCCTGTGCTGTCTGACTCACAGGGCTCAGCGGGGACATAGGTAAGCGCTGGGGGACACGGCGCTCTGCTCAGCTAGTGGCCGCTCACCATTCCTTGGGTCACGAGCCAGCTGTCTATGGGCTCCAGGTCAGCATCCCCACCTTTAACTCTCTCCTGGACAGAGGACAGGAAAGTCCCAGAAAGAAAAGTCACAGTGAGACCCACAACCAAGAAGCAACAGCACATCCCACGGGACGGAGGCCGCTCGGAGTGGTCACGTGTCATGTCAGGCCCTGGCCCAGGGGCCTCCCCTCCACGCCCCCCACCTACCTGTGAAGAGGTTAGTGAAGTAAGCCAGCCCTCCAGGGCCCCTGTGCCGCCTTTCCCGGGCACCGGGCGGCCTCCAGGAGCCACAGACCGCCCGGGGCTGCTGCTCCCAGGGAGGGCTCCCAGGTGGCAAGGGGCGGCTTACCGAAGAACCAGCCTTTACAAATCATTCCTACTTTTTTCTAACTTATCTTTGCTTTTTCTTCCTTTTTTCCTCTTTCTCAGTTACCTGTATGTTCATTTCCCAAACTCTTAAACTCTAAATTTGGGTATGTTACCTTTTTTAAATGATAAAAGCAAGACAACTGATTTGGTTGCACTGTGGAGGCGTGGCTATCCATCTTCCCCTCCCTACTGCATTCTTCATTTCTCCCTTGACCCAGTGTTCCTTTCCAGACCAGTGTGGGTTAGTGTATGAACATGACCTGAAGCCCTGGCCTGCAGGTGCACGTGAGCCAGTGTGTGAGGACAAAGATACAAAGACACACATACAGGCATGAAAACACACAGTCACACAGAGACACACACACATACACACACACACACAGGTATGCAAACACACAGACAGACACAGATATACAGACACACACAGAGATAAACACACACACAGATATATAGACACACAGACACACAGAGATAGACACACACACAGACACATACAGAGATAGACACAGACACACGGACACACACACACACACACACACATACATGCAGAGCTAACAGGAACCCTGCTCCCCGCATCGCCCATCGAGCAGTCAGCATGAAGAGAGAGCAGCCTGCCACCACCACGTGGAGACATGCTGGACTCAGCAAGGCCTTTGAAAGCTGAGGCTGGCCAAGCCACACACCCAAAGGGTGAAGGGTGGGAAGCTGGCCACATGTCCTAAGCTCAGACCCAGGCGTGGGCACTGATAATGGCAAAGGTGCGGTAGGGCACAGGTTGCCATGGACAGGGCAGGCCCTGGAGACAGAGTGGGAAGCAAACCAGGTCAGCCTGGTTGAGGGACAGGGCTGCAGGCCAGGCCAGGGAGGGCGGGGAGGAGGGGCACCTCACGTGGCAGGGCCTCCGCCCAGTTCCTAAACGCCCTCCAGAGCCAGGAGGGAGGACATTCTAAATAACGGGTAAACGGAGCCGTGGCCGCTGCACAGATTCTGGGAGTCTGGTCTCGGGTTTGCTCACCCTTCTGTGGAAAGGCAGGGGACTGAGATGAAGGCAGCTGGGCTGGCTCTTCTGTGCCCCCTGGTGGCCAGTGCAGAAGGACGCAGTTGGCCAATTAGGAGGAAGGAGGAGGCCCTTCCCCAAGGCGAGCTGCAGGAGGCCCAACACTGGCATTCGGAAGCAAC
>NW_005362033.1:1208949-1211169 GCF_000412655.1 Myotis brandtii
GGGGGGGGGGGGGGGGACGGTAGAGGAGCAATGGGCACGCCCTTTCCTAGCCCAGCTGGGGGACCTCAGAAGGAGGCCCAGCCCTCCCCTGCCCCTGCAAACAAACATTCATCCACACACCGCTTAGGCAGAGGGAACAATCTCACGAGAAACATGAAGACACAACTCCTTTCCCCTGCGATGATCTGAGACTTACAGAAACCAGGGTGCACTGGAGTCGGACGAGCACCGTCCTCCACTTCTGCCTTATCTCCGGTCCTTCCCGCCCTCCACCAAGCCTGCGTCTGCTTCATCACCTCGCCAGCTTTACCAAACTGCCCAGCTCCCCTGCATGGCCTCCAGGCAGAAAAGCAGGGCCAGACCTACCACTTCGGAGATCTGTTTCCGACTGTCTAGGGCAGAAGTGAGTCCTCCGGCAGCCTGGGGGTCCTCACAGGTTACCCTGGAGATGAAGCAGCACAAGCAGAGTCAGTGCCCCAGGGTCACGGGGGTGGGGGTGGCCTGCAGTCCCTTCCTACCCATGGCACCTTCCTCACATGCACTTAGAAGAACGTTTCTGCAGCCCTGGCATGGGCAGAGGCTAGGGCTCAGCTGTTGTCTGCCTGCCCGAGGCTGGGAGGTGCTGCCTCCCAGCACTAGCTCGGCCGCCCTCCCCTGGGCTCGCACTGCTCCGTCACCCTCTGGAGTAACAGCACGGGGCACCTCTAACCCTCTAAGGCGCGAGGACAGGGAAGTGCCGAGGCTGTGGAGGGAGGTCCCGGCAGCAGCTCAGTGCACCCACAAGCGGGGCCTGGGCTGGCTGTCCCTGGGCCTCCCTGTGACACAGGGGATTGTCTATTTTGGAATAAACTCCAATTCCCTCTGGCTCCTGCTGGCCAGAGCTGCTACCAGGGAAGCCCCACGCACACTCGTGGGTGGGAAGCCTCACTGCCCAGCAGGCGCCCTGCGGCTGCCCTCCTGGCTGCCTCCCCTACAGCCCGGCAGCAGCCGCACCAGAAGCAGAGAGCAGCAGGGCGCTCTTGGACTGATGGGGCCTCCAACTACAGCCGCCCAGGCCAGCAGGGCTGGTGCTCACTCATCAACATCTGTGTCTACTGCCAAGTCCTCTCAGCCATATTTCAAAGCTCCTGGCCGTCCTGGACGGTAAATAAAAGGCCTCTTTGTGTTGGCCCGTGACCAGGCCTGGATCAATCTCCCCAAATAGCTTCCAGGAGCCACTGGAATGATCCCCACATACGCCTTGCGCTGCTCGGCTGAGGAGCTCCCTGTGGTCTGGGCGCACGTGCCAGCGCTGTCCGGAGGGGCGCACTGCTGGAGCGCACTCAGGGTGCCGCTGACGCTCTCTGCCCCCAGGTCTGCGGCAACAGGAGAAATGAGGGAGATGAGAACAAAATGGGTCATTGACTTCACGGGGGTCCCAAAGTTAAGACGCCAGTTGAGCAGGTGAAAGTTCTGGGGGGAGGGCAGGGGGCACACCCAGGTCACCCTGTGCAGGAGGGGCCACAGGTGGGGTCCAGATGGAGAAGTCATTCTGAATGGCAGGGAGAGCACTGGCAGTGGGAAGGGGGCGCCCGGGGCCAGGGACCTTACAGGTTTCCCACGATGCCCGTGTTGGGGGCTCTTCGTCACCTCAATCCCAATGTCTAAGGACCTGGACGTTTAGTTATTTGACAAATATTTTGCAGGTACCCACCATGCTCAGAAGTAGGTCCTGAGTGAACCAAACTGAATCTGATGTGGACCTTGGTCTCAAGGAGTCACAGAGCAGGTGAGAGACAGACAGATAGAAGTAGTACTTGGGACAGTGGACTCTGTGTGGGGAGGGAGACATAGGCAGGCGCAGGCTGGCAGTCAGGGCACATGCAGTGAGCAATGCCCTGGGAGCTAATGGAGGACAAGGCTGGCAAGGCAGGTGGGGACGGCTGGGAAAAGCCTCGAATGCCAGGAAAGGAGTGGATGGAAAGCATGAGCCCTTTTTAAAGAAGGGAGGCAGCATAATTCAATTTGAATTTTGGGAAAATCCAGTGGCCATATGCTGAATGGACTGAAGGAGAGAAACCTGTTCTGAAAGAGAAACAGGGGCTACAAATATGAGATACTGAGAAGCCAGAAATAAAAGCTCAATTCAATTGAAATAAGATGAAGTTATAAAGATAAATATTAAGAAACTAGAGGCCTGGTGCACGAGATTTGTGCACTGGGAGAGGGGGGATGGGGGAG
>NW_005362033.1:1211300-1212860 GCF_000412655.1 Myotis brandtii
GGGAAGGGGGTCCCTCAGCCTGGCCTGCGCCCTCTCGCAGTCCGGGACCCCTTGAGGGTTGTCTGCCTGCAGTGGAGGCGGGAGAGGCTCCCGCCATCACCGCTATGCTCACCAGACGTGAGCCCGGCTTCTGGCCGAGCGGCACTCCCCTGTGGGAGCACATTGACCACCAGGGAGCAGCTCCTGCATTGAGCGTCTGCCCCCTGGTGGCCAGTGGACATCATAGTGACGGGTCGTTCTGCTGCTCGGTGGATTTGCATATTAGGGTTTTATCATATAGGATACGAAAACAGAACAGGATGGGAGAAAGAATTTTGAGCCTGGCCAGTGTTACTTAGTTGGTTAGGTATCGTCCAGTGAACCAAGAGGTGCCGGTTTGATTCCTGGTCAGGGCACGTGTCTGGGTTGCAGGCTTGATCCCCAATAGAGGACGTGCAGAAGGCAGCCCATCAATGTTTCTCTCTCTCTCCCTCTCCCTTCCTCTCTAAAATCAAATTTAATAAGAGAATTTTGAGAGGGCCATGCTTATTATTTCAATACTATAATACAATAAATTGGCATCATACTGTGTATTTGCAGCACTATAGTCATAGTCACACTTTTAAACCAAATGAACTATGGAAAAGTAGTGTTTCTTGTTTCAGATTTCAGACAATAGAATACTTTAGCTAATGTTAGTTCAAGGAGAGCAAGTATGTCAGTGCCGTCCCTTCCTATTTCCAAGCCAGTGGCAGACATCACTGATCAATCCCAGACTCATCTTCCAAGCTCTTAAGTGGTGACAGCACCCGCCTTAGACCTGTGTTCCAAGCTGCCTGTGAGTTGAAACCTGTCTGTCCTTGGCCTACCTCATTGATATTGAGAAGGAAAGCGCTTCGACCACAAGGAATATTCCAGATAAAACACAGCAGCCGTCTTTCTTTAAAAAGCAAACTACTTCCTGTTCCTTGGAACTCCCCCAACCCCTGCTTTCCAATGTAGGTCACAACTTTAAGTTAGGGAAAGAAGGTATAACTGAAGGTGGTGCAACTGGTCAGGACTCAGGAATACACTTTGCCATGGGCTCCCGAAAGGCTCGGGCCTTCCAACAGAAAGAGGGCGTCTGCCCGACTCTGCCAGGAAGGGACCTGCGAAGGAGGTCCTTCACCCCCATGAGATACTCACCCAAGCCAGCAAGCTGGGATGAGAGGGAAGGTGGGGGTGCCGTGCTCCCCACCATGGGGCTCACCACGGCGGGAGACCCCGGCCCCAGGTCTATTAAGTTGTCCTCGGTCACTTCACTCAGTACCTGTCGGAGCAGGAGGTGCAGTGAGCCCGTGAGCCCTGGGGCCCTGGCTGAGGTTAAGGCTGCAGGCACAGTGTGGTCTCAACGCCGCGCCAATACAGGAGCCAGGGGCCCACTGTGAGCCCTGGCACGGGGAGCCCTGCCCACTGCCCCTCAGGATGTGCCTGCTGGCTCTGCCTCAGCAGCCTGTCAACAGCGTGAGCTGCTCATTTCACCAATATTTACATCCAGGTCAAGGAACAAGTGAGACCGCCCCCCCCCCGCCCCCCCCCCCG
>NW_005362033.1:1213038-1223505 GCF_000412655.1 Myotis brandtii
GGAGCCCGCCCCCCCCCCGCCCCGCCGCCTGAGGCGGCCCTCCCAGCCGTGGAGCCCCACAGAGGCCCAGGGAGTACTCACCCCGTTACTGGCGTTTTGGACCAAGCGGCCGGACCGGAATCGCTCGAACCTAACGGGAGGAGAGCCCCGTGAGGGAGGGTGGTGGCACTGTGATGCCCACGGGTCCTGTGAAGAGCTGCTAGGAACCGAGGTTCCAGGAAAGGAGACCAACCAGGCCCACGTTAGGGCTGGGAGAGCAGCCCACATGCACGTCACACCCCTTCCCCTGTGTGGGCTTCACCCATGGGCCCTGAGGTGAGGGAGCAGGGTGGTGGCTGGCACATCAGGCCATTGTAAGCACCCAGCCATCCCCTCAGACCCTGGGCTAGGTGCTCCTCCTGTCACTGGAGGGGGAGGTTGGGCCAACCATTTTACGGGCGGAGCCAGGCTAAAGCCCTATGTCACAGGGGGCAGGCCCTGGAGGACAGGCACGCCCTCTGCCGTGGAAGGGTCCCTGGGGGCCGCGGCCAGGCCACGCCCAGCCTGGGACTTGGCTCAGAGCAGCTACAGAACCCTCCTCTCTTACCCGGGTGGGAGACAAGAGCGATTGTGAGGGGCGAGCGGCTGCATGACATTGAAAAGCTCCCAAACGCCACGGGCAGGGGTAGCTCGGACTCTTTTCAGCTGGACCCGGAGAAGCAGACTTCACTGGGTCCCGGCTGCTGGGGCCAGCGCCTGTGAGCAGGGATCTCCACGAGGGACACGGTGAGGACGGGGTGCTGAGGGTCTCTCGGGAGGAGTGGAGTCCCTCGGAGTCTCCAGCCCGGAGCCTCTCCCACCACCTGGCTGGGAGGCACCAGGGCTGGTGGCCCCAGGCTCTGACTGAGTCTGTGGTCGGCCGGGACTGGCAGGCTAGTGGAAGTGCCCACACAGCTCCTGCCACCTGTTCTCGAAGGGGCTGAAAGGAGCCTGACAGGTTAAAAGTCAGGCCATTTAAAACTGGGACCACAAGGCAAGACCAAGGGTCAAGGCACTCAGGTTGGCTCCTGTCCCCAACTGGCTCGTCCCTGCTGGCCCAACGCCCTCTGCGGAGGCCGCCTCACCTGTCAGCCGACAGGGCCACCTTCCTTGCTGCCTCAGCTAAAGCTGAGACAAAGCCCAGGGTTGTGACAACCACAGCAAAGTCACCCTCTCAGATCCCAAATGCAAGTATCTGTCACCCTGACCATAACGGGTGCCAGACCCTCATGCCATGAGTCAGCGAGGGGCCAGGACCCCACGTCTCCAGGGGATTGGGGCTTAAACTGAGAAGAAGGCAGGCCTGGTCGAGGGGCCAGTAGGAGGCGCCCCGGGAGAGCCCGAGCCACGGGCGGAGCTGCTAGCATTCTCTCTCCTGCACCCGGGCCTGCAGTTGCGGAGTCTGCGCTTTTCCGGAGGCTCTGGAAAGGGAGTAGGACCTGCAAGGTCGTTACCTCAAACCCGCTGGTGACCCGGCCGCAGGAAGAACTGAGAGAACGCGTGCTCCCTACGCAGCACCTGGCACTCCTGCCCCTGCTGGACACTCAGACTCCCTGACATTTGCAAAGGAAGGGAAAAACCTCCTTTTTTTAAGATGGAAAAGAGAAAAGTCTTTTTCCTTATGGATACTTTTCCTTTAACCCTTTTCAAGCTCAAAGGGTCTTTAAAGGGGCAGGTGCAGCAGTGGCAGGGCCAGGGCCGGTGCCGGTGCCGGTGCCGGGCCTTCCCCTCCTGGGGCAGGTGGTGAGGAAGGCAGAGCAGCCAGAGGCTTGCAAAGGGCAGAGCCTCCCAGGAGAATAAGAGCCGTTTCCCTGTCGCCTGGAGCAAATGAGCGTCTCTGGTGGGTAGTTTCCAAATCTAATCTCCCTCCCTCTGTTCCTGAAAGAGACCCGCTCTGGCCACCAGCTTTCCGAGGGGAAGGAAGGAGCCACGCCCACCTCTCGTATCTGAGGAAGACGTTGTTGAGGTCGTCGTTGACGCGCAGCAGCTCCTCGGTGACCTCCTCGTTGCACACGTGCGAGATGAGCTCCACCACGCGCTGCTGCATGGCCCGGCAGGTCCTGTTCAGCTCCTGGGGACACACGCCTGGCTAGCCTGGCTGGGCCTTGGCCACATCTCTCTCCTTTGGGAAAACGTGCCCTGCTCCTCAGGTCGTAAGGGAGTACGTTCTTGTTCATAAAGCCGGGTGTGTGTAGGATGCAAAGTGGAAGCCCTCCCTCACTGCCCCCTTACTCCCAAGCAAACCCGCTCCTGTTCCCTGGACAGACAAATGTCCAGGCCTGCAGACTGCGGGGTGGACACAACTACATGCTGCACAAACCAGTTTTAAAATAGAAGAGAGGATTCTTTGCAGCTGGCTTTTTCTCTTCAACAGGATGTTCCAGACAACTTTCCTGCCACTTCAGTCTCATCCCTGTGTGTGTATTATAACGTATCGCACCATTCTCCCATTTGGGACACTCAGGTGCGGCCTCTTTTCTGGCCAGCGCAGTGGGTGCAGCAGCAAACACTGTACTCGCCTGCTGTGCACCCACACAGGACCACGCCCCACAGCGGAGCGGCTGGCTGACAGGGGTGGCCACGTGGAAAACTGACTGGTAACAGGAAAAGACCCTGCTGAACGACGAGATCTGTGTATCTGTACCGCAGCAACGGCAGGAGTGTTTTATGACACCATTAGATATTCACTGTGGACGGGGATGAGTGCCCAGGCTTGACCTTGCAGGGAAGAGCAGGGGAGGGACCGTGACAGGTCAGCTCACCACAGAGCAAGCAGACCGTGGTGAAGGAGGCGGGTGCTGCTGGCACATCCAGGCCATTCTATGCTGGCCACTCTCCCAGGCGGCTCAGCCTGGGGGCTCCTTCCCTGACAGCAGGGGCAGCTGAGGAAAGAAGCCTGGCCCGTGGGGGGGCAGCCCAGAAGCACCGTAGCGCAGCTGTATTTTTCAAGACAGAAGTACCTATGTTTGGCAGCTGTGTATAAAAGGCAGCTTCCTGTGGAGATGCTCTGACGTTGGGGTCCTGGGCCCTGGCCAGCTGGCTACGGCCTGTCTCGGTTCTGCCCTGCTGCCAGCCCTCTGCACAGCCGGGATGCTGCTGTCAGTCTTTCTTGGTCAATAGGGACAGAAGAAAGTCCAGTGTCTGGACGTTCTGGGTTTTTCTATGAACAGACTCTCATTCTTGGTTCCCCTAAGACTACCATTTTAGGTTTTTGGAGAAGTCAGGACCATTCCTGGAAAGAGGAGGGCTTTAAGCAAATCACTGGATTCTCATAACCCCTCTCTCCCTACCCCCGGCCTGTACCAGCTGCACCCGGGCCAAACCAGCCCAGGTAGGTGGTACCATCCCACCAGCAGCACCAGGCTGGGCTGGAGGCGGGAGGAGGACCTTGATCTCAAGTGCTCTGAACCTGCATCAGCCTGCACACTGAAGGGTCCTGGGTTCAATTCCAGTCAAGGATACATGCCCAGGTTTCGGGCTCCATCCCCAGTAGTGGGCCTGCCGGAGGCAGTTGATCAATGATTCTCTCTCATCATTGATGTTTCTACCTCTCTCTCTTCCTTTCTCTCTGAAATCAATCTATACATATAAAAGCCAAGCGACTGGAACAGTGACGCACACTGCAGTGGCCAACAGGCCCGATAGGGGCCCCAATCGGCCCCCTACAACCTCCTGCATCCCCACTCCCTGCCAGCCTGGCCTCGATCAGCCCCCATCAGGGCAGGCTGGCCGGACCCCAACTGTGCACAAATTTGTGCACCAGGCCTCTAGTAAAAATATGTAAAAATAAATAAACAAACAAATAAAATGCTCTGCACCCTGTTCTGCCCAGACCACCAGCTCCCGTCACTGTCCTCACCCTGTCCCCTGCATTAGCGCCCCAGGCCTCCAGCACTCTCTGGCTTCTGTCTCCCTGGGGAAAACAAGGGGTGCAGAAATGGTGAACCTCTGAGGTGCCTCACAGCAGGGGTTTGGGACACCCACCCTGCAGCAGCCGGGCAGCTCTGCTTTGACCTGTTTTAAACACTCCAGTTCTTTGTAGGACTTGATTTGTGGAGAAGAGTTCCAGTCCCTGACAGAAATGTTTGGGAAGAGGCAGATGGTTTCTGAGGCCTCTGCTAGCTCTCACCCTGGAGCAGGAGGCAGGGATGCCAGAAACACCTGCTTTGGCCTTGCACTTGCTGCCTTGGCCCCACCACTGCCAGGGGATGACAAGGAAGCAGCCCGGACCCCCCAGGAAAGCCTCTCCTCCCCGACCCCAGAGGAGCACCCAGGGAGTCCGGCCCGGGGTCTGAGTCAGAGAGAAAGCTTTACATGTCCATGCTTTAACCTTGTAAGTTACTGTCTTAAAACAAAGTTAAACAGGAAGAGAAAAGACAGAGAGCTAGATGGTGAGAGGAGGACTAGAATGTTAAGATTTCTGCCACCACAGCACCAGCTAGCACCGCATGGCCTCCCCGGGGTCACCCACAGGCAGGCTGCACAGGTGCCGTGGGAGACCTTGCTCTGCCTCCCCTGCCTCCAGACCTCCGGACAGAGCAGCTCCGGTCCTCACACAGGGAGCCTGCTTGCTCACTCACTCACTCGCTCGGGCAGCCTTCCTGCTGCGCAACAGCTGGGACGGAAGTTCTTAAATGGTGACAATCTGGGCTTTGGCCTCCTTCTGGGTCTGGCTCTCAACAGAGAGGGAGAACAGCTGCTTACTGTTCTTTGTGCAAAAGCCCTCACCTATTAGAGCATCTTATTAAAATGTCCTCTTTTCTGTCTAATTGATCCCAATGACTTGATCTTTTCTTCAAGGGCATGCACATCCCCACCTCACAGAACAACCCTTAGGTCCTCGCTCTGGGTGCCCTCCGAACCCCCTCCCAGTCCCGGGGAGCATGGAACAGGGTCCTGAAGACCTGCTCCTAGGGCTGCGGGGGGTGGGGGTGGGTGAAGAAGTTCTTTGTTGAAGAGAAAGGGGAATAATGAAGCTAAATGTGTAGAATAAACCAGATTTCTCCAGAGAAAACGGTCCTGGCCACCCAGTCTTTTGTTGAAATGAGATGCAGAAAGAGGGGAGCGAGAGGGCGATCAATGCCTGCCCCTCCTCTTCGCGGACAGCGTGCAGGAAGGTTCTCTACCATCGGTGCCTGGCCGTAGGAATGCCCTTGTGAGCATCACTGAATTAATTAAAAGTTATTAACTGGAGACAAAGTTCAAAAAGCTAATTTGAAAGAGACAGAAGGCACCAAACGACAGCACCAGGCTCACTAGAGTCCCGAGTGGGGACTCCAGGCCGCAGCGAAGGCGCGGACCTCAGCGGTGTGGGTGCAGCCACGCTAGGCCCCACGCAGTGCCCGTGCATGGGGGGGCAGAGACGGCCAACAGCACGGGAGAAAGGGAGGAGGGTTCTCAGGGGATGGAGCTCTCAACTTCTAATGTCCGTCCCTTGCTGAGAACTGCCTGGCCATCCTCAAGGTGGGCTGCCCACAGCCTCATCTGCACCCCGAGACCGGGTCGCGGCAGTCTCAAGCATTTAAGGTCCTACAGTGTGAATGTGGAATGTGTTTCTGCTGGTGTTAGAGACGGACAGGGCAGCAGGTACAGGGAGATAGGCTGGAGCTCCAGCTTGTGGCCGCCGTGCCTCCGCCCGGCACCGGGCAGCACGCAAGCAGGATCCCCATCCTTCCCTGGTGACGGTGATCCCGCCATGCTCCACGGGCCAGGGCCTGCGAGCATCACCAGCTCTTCAGTCCGCGGCTGAGCGGCTGAACGAGTGGCGCCTTCCTGCCCTGCTGTGCTGCTCCCCAAAGTCTGACCAAGGGCTTCCAGGGGCTGACCGACAGCTGCTGCTGCTAAGAACGAGGCGGGAGGGACTCAGCGTAGGTGTGGAGCTGGCTGCTGCCTGGAGGTCTCCCAGCCCAGAGCAGAGGCCCACACACTGAGGAGCTGCTGGGTCCCTCAGCGGCTTACTCTCCCGGGAGCTCCTGAGAGGCTGACATCGCAGGGGAGTGGAGTGGCCTCCGCCTCCCTCAACCACAGGAACCACCCAAGTCCTCAGGCCCAGCGCTCCCGGGGCTGCTCTGCCCTCCGCAGGAAGCAATCGGGACGAAACCCACCCATCATCATGGTCTGTCACACAGTGCATCCAGGGCTGACACCTCCAATTTCCTCTCTTCCCATTTCCTCCGCCTCCACCAGCAGCTCACACTCGAGACTGAGCGGCTTTTGTTGGCGTGAACATTTGGGTTGGTGACAAAAGCGTTTACTTCCATGGCCCTGGCCAGTCCTGTGAGCTCTGACAGCTACTCAGCCATCTGGCTGCCCTCCACTTGCACTAAGGGGTCCTGGGGATGGCCTGATCCTGCCACTTTCCCAGCAGCCTGTGCCGTTTTCCCACATGGAAGGCTCACTGTTTGATCTGACCTCGGCCCTTGGGAGACCCTCCCTGGCTGGCTTCTGATAGATGGGGAGGAAGAGGAGGAGAGATGTCAGGAATGACTGAAGAGTTGGCCGGCAGCCGGGGCCATGTCTGTTCACAGAGCGCCCGACTCCTGAAGCCTCCCGCTGTACCAGAGCCGCTTTTCCCGTTTGATTTAAAGACAGCAGCGAGGCTGGGAGGCTCAGAGTTGGAACAAAACAGAGGGAAGAAAACGTCATGGGAAGCAACCTATTTTTGAAGACTGTGAGCTGACACCGGGAGATTAGGTTCTGTTTGTCTTGGCTCATGGGCTTGTTTTAGAACACGCGCACACACACTGGCACACAGAACATCCCTGCTGTCTGGGTCTGCTCGGCTGTCTGGAGGCAGGCTGGCTTTGTTCAGCTCCCACCCCCGCTGCCAGGAGCTCCGCTCTGTCCACTGCAAGCCCTTGTCAGCAGGAATTCTGATGCTGACACAGCGCAGAGCTACCTCAAGCAGCCCCCTCAGCTTCCGCCGCTTCCGGACTAATCACAGATCCCAGTGCCTCCGGGAATGCCTGGAAGAACCCATCACCCAGGCGGGAGTGGAGGCCAATAGGCAGCAATGGGTGCTGGGTCCCCTGGAGCGTGGCATGTGGACAGCTGGCCCTGCTCAAGGAGGCAAGCCCGGTCTGCCCAGGTCTCAGTGAGGTTGCCTTGCTCAGCTGGCAGAGGGTGCTCATCTTGGCTTCAAGAGCAGCCTGACACCACAGTTTCGTGGAGATGAGCCGTGTCTCCGGCACTCAGCGGCGAGCTCCTCAGAGCAGGCCTCGGCACAGCATCTTGGTGCCTCTCGGGCTTTGCTCTGTGTTAGGCCCTGAACAGGCTTCCACCCCTGCTCCTCCCCCCGGGAGCTGATGGCTTCGAAGGATGAAGGGGGCACAAAAGAGATGGCTGTGTGCATTCCTGAGGACCGGCCATCAGACCGAGCCTCCACAGGCTGCAGGTGTGTGCCAACAGCAGGGGGGACGTGTGGCACTTAGGGGGCCAAGACTGACGGCCCGAGGGCAGACGAGAATAGCAACACGAGGCCTGCCTGGTGCACTCACGCCAGTTCGCCAGGCCCGTCTGGCTCCTGATTTATTTACTCAAGCATCTTGCCTCTCACTGAAAAGATCTGGCACCTGGGAGTCTACAGCACCCTCTCTCCACCCCTTCAGAGAGGCACTGCTTCTAAGGTGGTGCCAGAGCCTGAGACGGGAGTGGCGGGCCTGGGGAACAGGCCCGAGGCAGGGTGTCTGGCTCTAACCCAAGGCCCCCCCGCAGGCCAGCCCTGCACCCAGACCCCTTTCAGGCACACTGCCAGGTCCACAAGCGTCCAGAGGAGAGGCCAGGTAGTGACAGGGCCGCGGGACCACGTGTGAGCAACCTCCGCCTGGTGACGGATGCTCAGTGTCCGGGAGAAGAAAAGGGGCTTCAGCTGCCCCAGGGCCTGGGGGTCTGGGAAAGGTGTGATGAGGAGGGAAGGCTGATGATGTTAAGGGTGCAAAGCAATACACAAAAATCGTACACATAATAACATCATCTCAACCACATTTGAAATAAACATCAAAGCACTGACGATGGCTATTTGTGGATGCGGCATCAGAGAAAATTACTTTCTCCTTCGAACTTCCTTTTTCTTTAGATGAGCATGGATTTTGCAATTGGCATTTTATAATCAGGAAAAAATGTTACTAAGGAAAATAAAAAAGAGAGAGCCTGTTATTGGCCTCTGTCTGTTTCTAGGAAGCATGAGGCTGGGTCTGGGCCCACATGGACTCGACCCCTCTCTCAACGACTGCATCCCTGGGCCCAGAGCCCCAAGATGAGGCCCCTCACCTGTAGCAACTCCAGATCAGATGAATCTTCCTGCCCAGGAACCATTTCCGTTAACATCTCAGACATGACTTTTGTGTTTCCTCGAACAATGTCCAGTTCGCTCCGCAGCCTGGCGATCTGTTGGGCCCAGAGGAGGGAAGCGGGAGGGAGAGGTCGGTCACCGGTCACCGCGCCTGGCGGGGACGCCGCCCTCACTGGGACACAGGCCGCACTTCTGAAGGAGTGCAGCAGCAGCACCGTCTTGTCTCCCTCTGGTCTAGAGAGTACTGATGGGGGAGGGGGGCCACCTGGAGAGCCCGGTCACCCGTTGGCCCCCGACTCTGCCCAGGACTGGGAGGCAGCAGTGGGCAAGGAGAGAGCTCTGGGCCCAGAGGACCAAGCTGGTCTGCAGCCCCCGCTTCCCCGCCCTGGGGCAGGAACTCACCCTCAGGCCTCTGCCTCTGCTCTTTCAAGGGAAAGGTGGGGTGGGGTGGGGTGGTCCCCAGGCCCTTCAGCACTGGGTGAGGAACCGAATAGTTATAGACTCTGGCTCCCAGCAGCTTATCCCCAAAATACTGTCCTTCTGAGAGGCTGGCCAGGTTACGCACACTTTCCTGGTGTGGCAAGAGTGAGGGAGAGGCACTGAGAGAAAACCACAGGGAAGGCCACTCCCTGCCAAAGGATAACGACCCCTTGAAAGCTACCCAACCCGCCCACCCAACAGGGTCTCCAAAGCCTGGGCCTGGGCCATCTCTCCTGCAGCAGGAACACCACAGGATGGACCTTAAGCTCCGAGCCTCCATTTCCCCCACTGTGAGAAGGAACTAGGAACCCCCCAGCTGTGCAGGGCTGCTGCGGGCAGCTGATGTGGAAATGCCCCCCTCACTCGTGTGGGCACACATATACCCAACACTGCTGGGATATGCAGACAGCTGGACCGCAGGCATCTGACCTGTACTTGACCCCGTGCACGGAGGCCTCCCCACCTCTTCCTGCAGCCCCCTGAGGCCTGTGCCCTCGCACAGGTACAGGAACAGGAGGCTCAATGCATGTTTACTGGCTGGACAGATGGGAGGGATGGCCCACCAGGGGCAGGCCAGGTCCTGGCAGGCTTCTCTCTGCCTTGGGCTCTGCCTGATGGGTGGACGGCCCAGGTCTTGGCTGAGAAGAGGTTTCTGACCAGGAGGCCCAGGACTGCGCGGTTAGAAGCCATGTGGGCTCTGAAGCCCTGGGTCCTCCAGGCCCGGCTGGTCTCCTGCTGCCTCTGCTTTCATTCCCCAGGGGCAATACTCATGTCCCTCATGCGTTCCAAACCCTCTCTCCACTGTTCTGGCTGCGAGGGCTCCCCCTCACCCCGTTCCCACACACAGACAGTGGAGGGCCTCGGGCCATCCAACTTCAAACATGGCTGCCTTCCCTCTGAGCAGAAGGGGCACAGTTCTGCCCAGGGGGGCAGGTCCTGGTAATTGTAGGTGATGAAAAGGGGCACAGTTCAGTGAAGTGAGGCCCACAGTCAAGGTAAACGCGTTTCAGCTGTGGGTTTCAACAGTCTCTCCTCAGCAGAGCACGCAGAACTTGGGTGCGTATATCCTTCAACTGCCCTCAGGCCCATGACTGCCCCGCAGGTAAGAGGGCAGAGCCGGCGCCTGCTAGCTGGCCTCCCCTCCTCCCGCCCACTCCCTCCTGGGGCCCTGGCACAGCACGCCCACGAACCAGGCAGAATCATCTGCCCTCTATTTAAATGAGGCCCCAGAATGATGACATTGTCACAGGTACTATGTGAAGATTTAAAAAATATAAACATTGGATGGATTTTTTTCAAGTCTGACCGATTCTCAAATTTTAACTAATGGAAATTCTAGAGATTCACCTAAAGATCAGTCTCCACATCTCACCGAAAAACCCAGGTTGGGGTTAAAGGGCAGTGCTTCCCGGGAGGTCCCTCAGGGAGGCAGGCAGTGTTTGGGGTGAAGCAGGAAGAGGCTTCCTAAAGGGTCTCCCTGCCCGGCCGGCCTCACAGGGTAAGTCCACCCTATCTGCACACACATAGGCTGTTCCCAGCTCCGCTCCATTCCTGTGCTCTGGCCTCACCTCTGCCCCGGCTTCTTCCCCACTTCCACCCTGCACTAGCCCATCCTCCAACCATCGCCTGCTGTGCACTTTCCTCTGGCCCGCACCACCCCCACCTGCCCACCCCACACA
>NW_005362033.1:1223576-1232462 GCF_000412655.1 Myotis brandtii
CCCCACACCAGCCCTGCCCCGGCACGGTGCCTGGCAAGGCCCCTCTCCCGCTTCAAGACCTTCCGCAGCAGCAGCTCAGGCTGCCTTCCAGGCACTGCTCAACTCTGGGCTCAGCACCTGGACACTCTCCCACCTCAGCGTGACCACAGTCCTGACTGTCTTTGCACCTGTCTCCCCCACTGGACTGTGAGTCCTCAGGAGAGGGACTGGCCCTTTCCTCTGTGTGTCACTGACACCTGCCCGTGTCTCTGGGAGGGCGAATTAGGGCAGAGCTGGCTTGCCTGTGCCTAGTGTATGCAAGTACCTGTTCTGCATTGGCTGTGATGGGGCCGGTCACACTCAGAGCCGGGGCCTGTGGCGCGGAGAAGGGAGGAGGAGGAGGCGAGGAAAAGGAGCCGGCACTTGTCCTCTGCTGCGCCTGGGACCTGGGCACGGTGGCGGCTGGATCCACTTCAGGGACACTCTGGCATGGCAACAACAGAGTCCTCTGCTCACTCGACTGCCTGTGCAGCAGGACCTGGCGCCTGCCCCACCCAGGGCAGCACTAGCTGCAGCACCTGTGAAGAGGGGCCCTCTGCTCCCAGTCTTTCCCTCTACGCCCTCCCAATGGCTTCTCCCTCTGCTTCCCTCACAGCCAAGCCCAGACCCCTCAAAAGGCGGCAGGGAGAGCCCTAGCGCTCTGCACCCCATTACTAGGGCCACCTAGGGATCCTTAGTTGGTACCAGAAGATTATGTTTTGGCTTTTACAAGTAGACTAATATAAATAGTATAATGTAATTTACTGAACATTTTTTGTAATTACAGGAACAACAACATAGTTCTGTATCATCTATCTATCTATCTAAAAGGCTAATAAGCTAAGTGTCCTTCCCTCCGTCCAGGTAATGATGTCATGTAGCAAAGCCCGACTTCCTCTCCCTAGCGACGACTAGACTCCTTGCAGTTTCTTCAGCTCAGGCAACTTTAGCCAGGTGGAAACACTTTACACTTTAACCACATGTCTGTGAAGTGTTTTCATGTGCCTCATCTCATTTGATCCTCACAGAAGTCCTGGAGTAGGTAGATAGGAGACTCAATGGAATCCTATTTTCTTTTCATTAGCGAGAAAATGGAGATTTAGAAAGCTCAGAAACTTGACCCGACTGAAAAGAAGAAATGGTGGACCTTGAAAATGACTTCAGGTTTTCTCACCGCACAGAATATAGTCAAACACCGCTGCAGTTAAATATTTTACCCTTTGTTCTCCCTGCATGATCTATACTAATAATCTGCTTCGTGTTGATATTTACTGCTGTGTTGCTGACAATTACCTGAAAGAGAAGTTGGGGTGCTTCACTGGGCTGGAAAAAGTTTAGCTACATCAGAAAGCAGGTCTAATAAAGCAAGTTTGTTCTATATCTGTAAAAGGCTAAGTTGACTCACACATGCGCGATACATATAACGCTCTCGCTGACGCCAATCGCACATGTGTGTTTCAACTTGTCATTGTCGATCGTGAATTTGGTTGACACTTCTATTATAGAGAAAGAGCGAATAGCGATATTAAAATATTTCTTCCAATTAATTTCCTTTCAATGTGCATGAATTTGTGCACCGGGCCACTAGTTATTAGAAGAATAAAACAGGTTATGTTTATTCCACAAGTCACAGTGTTTTGGAGGGTCATTCTGAAAACACTGCTCTGGAAAATATAATTCCTCATGCTTCCCTTTGGGCATCTCTGATAACCTCTTGAGCATGAACGGTGCTCACACGACAAACCTGCACAGGCTGCTGCCCTCTTCGCCCCATTTCAGAGATGGGCTGATAGGGGCCAGCAAGGCAGTGTCCTGAGCCCTGGCTCCCCTGGATCCCAGCCCACAGGGTGCACACTAGCTCCTGGAAAGGGTGGCCAGCCTCTCCTGCAGGCTTTTAATTCTGCAGCACAGGGCTGCCTTGAAGGCTTCCGCAGCAGGCCTCTACATGGCCTTCCATGGGCTTTGAATCCCAAGGTGTCTGGGCTGATGCCGAACGCTCCCAGCTCTCCGTAAATTTTAGAGCCATTGATAATGGGTCCATTTAGAGCATCTGATTAGCTTGTACGGCTGGGAAACCCCAAGCTGCTCCCTGCCCAGCGCAGCAGCACACTCATCTCCGCACTGCCAACACCGGGGTGCTCCTGTTCTCCAGGGGAGGCCGGCCCGCCCGTTCCTGGGGCCTCTGAAGAGCAGGTGCTAATGACCCTCAGAGAATGGCTTCCCCCAGCAGCCATTTCCATGAGAATGTCTGAAATGATCCCTCTATTATGCTCTTCCACAGGCAGGATGAAAACTGGGGGAGACACTGCAGCCACTTAATCACTATCAGCCAGCTGTCTCACTCCTGCACTCCCCTTGTTATTAAAGAGAAATGCCCTCGAGCTTCAAGACAGCGTGATGACAAGCTGAATAATTCAAATGGAGCAGCAGAGGGGCGGTTGCGGTTGCGTATTCTGCAATAGGCCTTTCTAGAAAATGCCAGCTGGGAGCTTACCCGTTGCGGTGTGTGTATGGGAGACAGAGCGTCCAAATCTGCATTAGGAAACTCGACCCCTTTCCTCTTCAGCTCCTCATATATATGCACAACACCCGTGAGGTCAGGACTGCTTCGAAAGGCGTCAGCCCACGCCTGGAAGGAGAAAGGAGGCCTGTTAGGAAGCGTGTCTCCCGAGGGCTGTCACGGCGCCTGAACACCCACCGCACCCAGCTGCTCTCTCAGAGGCCAGTGCTCCCCTGGACCCCAATGCAAACTGCCCTGGCTAACTATCCTGTCCCTCTCCCCCTGCCAGCGCTGCCACAAGGCGGGTGGCAAAATCTTGGTTTTTCAATGGTGCTGTTGAGCATGAACAAAAACATAAAACTTAATTCAGCATCTGTATTTCCTTGGAGAAGAGACAGAGAAATAACACCCAAGCTTTGCAGTACATCCTAACATGCAGGCATTTCCCTAATTGCAAGGAAATCGATTTCTGGTGAGTTTAGTTGAAGGGTGAGCAGAGGGCGCCGCCAGGCTGCCGTGGGACCAGGGGCGCTGTGGGTCTGCAAGCTCGCTCACCATTTCCTACACTGCTGTGTGGGGTTCTCGTCAGTGGAGGCAGGAACCACAGGCAAATTGACAGGAAGGAGACAGCGGCGTGTGGCTGGGAAAGGCCCCTCTAGGTCTCCTCAGCCGATGCGAGGACCCTACAGCTGAGCCGGCCTCGCCCGGGTGAGGTGTCTGGGGCTGAGCAGGGAGGGGAGCCCGTGCTGCCCGCATGGAAACCCACAGGAAAGCGTGAGCACTAGTTTCCTTTACATGAAAACAGCACAGCGAGGAAAGAACACAGATGGAAACGGATTGCCACTTACCACTGATTCATGAAACTCTTTAAAAATTAAAAAAAATCTGTTCTTTGGAAGTTACAGAATACATTTTATTTTTTAAAATATATTTTTATTGATCTCAGAGTGGAAGGGAGAGGGAGAGAGAAACATTAATGATGAGAGAGAATCATTGATCAGCTGCCTCCTACTGGGGGTGGAGCCTGCAACCCAGGCATGTGCCCTTGACCGGAATCGAACATGGGACCCTTCAGTCTGCAGGCTGACTCTCTATCCACTAAGCCAAACCAGCTAGGGCCAGAATACATTTTTTAAAAGTATAGCCAAACAGCTCCCCAAAAATTGGGCCCAGCTCTTCAGAGTCACCCATCACCTTATAAACTCCTAGGGGAAGGCGGAGCCTTGGGGACCAGGGTCCTGTGCTAATTCTGTTGCTGTCTCCAGCATTTAACTGCCTCCCGGCTCCAGCAATGCTCCAACCAATCCCGAGGCAGCCAGAGCAACGCTATCGCTTACCCGCAGACCCACTTGAAGTGAAAACGCCAGCTTCCAAAATGCCTTGTTAATTACAAGTGATGCATCTCACTTACTAGAAACATACTGTCAGTCTGGCTCCCTTGATCCGCTTATTTAATTTGCACACTCAGGGGTTTAACCCTGCATCAGGACAGCCCCTGTCGGGTTGGCTGACACTTTCCTCAGGATCCTGAGTTGGGCAGAGGTGCCTGCTGAGGCCTCCCTGGAATCCCAGCTGGGGAGCAGTCACAAGAGCTGCCCCCTGGGAAGTGACCCCGAGCCCCATCTTCCACCAGCTGCTTTGGCCTCAGCCATCTGATTCACACGCCAGCTGAGGCCCGTGACCTAGCTTCCCATGCACTAGCACTTGAGTTTGGGCCTAACCGCCAGCACCCACGCTGCTGTGGGAGCGGGAGAAGCAGCATGGCAGCTCCTCCTGGCGCTGCTGGAGGCCTGTTTCTATGGGAGGGCCAACAGCTCAGGGAGCCCCTTTTCATTCGTGTCGCTTTCCATCCAGCTGACTATGAGACGAGAAGAATGAAGATGAAAAAACCATCACTCTTCTCTCCAGTCAGTTAAGAACTCTTGGAGCACCTGCCCAAACAGCGTGTCAACAGACCCCGTTCCATGGCCCCAGGCAGGGAGGGAAAATACACACCCACGTTGGCCCAGCAGCTTCTCCCCCTCCCAAGAGCCTGGCCTGGGCCTGGAGCCTGCGGGTGAGACTGTCCGTGGATGTGGCCCTGGGAGTCAGTCCTGTGCCAGCCCCAACCTGTGAATGGGAGAAGGTGCAGCAGGTGTGCCTAGTGAGACATACAGGAGATTTGGAGGGTTTTGCTGATCCCTTCTGTCCATTCCCCAGGCCCCGCATACCCCAGGGTTGTAGGTAGCCCTGACTTCTCATGACCAACTTTCCTCTCTGCCTAGGCAAGCTGGAGTTGGCATTTGTTATTTGCAACCAAGCTGCCTTGGCTAATCCACCCCCTGCCCACCTGCTGTTATTTCAACCCCCGTGGGGCCCCTGAGCAGGTTAGGTGCATTCTCTACTGAGCAAGATTCTGGTGCCAACGGGAATGGGCAGGGGCGGGGCACCTGTAAAGGAACAGCCATATGGGGAAACACAGAAGTGGGAGACATCCAGAGATGCTCTGTGCCTCTAGTATCTTGCTGGGTCAATGCCCAAATACCTGTGTTCCTGTCTTCTTCCCACCAGGCACACACTGAGTCCCGCCCCTGCTCGGGGAGAGCAGCCAGCACTGAATCCTGTCCTCGAGAGCAGCCTTACTGTCCTACTTCAGAGAACAGAGGAAGGTGGTCACTTAGGCTGACAACAGACTGTGGTGACAGCGATAAAGCAGGGCCCCGCTGACCCAGGGCTGGGAGAACCTGTTCCAGGGGAGGTGGAAAACCGCCAGGGGCAGAGGCGGTGGAAACCACCGGGGAGCAGTGACCGGCAGTGCTGGCCCCGAGGGGCCCTGGCTGGTTAGTGACTCAGTGGCCCCCTCGCTGCTCTTCACGTAGTTCTTTATCCCGCCTGTGCGCCTACAGTGTCAGGGGTTGAAAGACCCAGAGGAAGGTCTATTGAGGGGGAAAAAAGAAAGTTATGCTTTTATTTCCTTTGTTCCTTTGGATTGTACACCAAAGTCCAGACTAAAACCTTATAAAACATGAACCATATCCTATTCATTTCTGTATTCCTCAAGTTTTGACAGTTTTAAATCATCAAATTTCAGATAAATAAACAATTACTGATTTAAACTATGGGTTCTGTTCTTTGGACAAACGAAAGCTTCTGTCATCTTCTGCTTCTGCCCCTGGACCAAACCGTCCACACAGATTCGGCCATCAGTTCTCTGACACCTTCTAAGAGCACAACAGCCTCCTGCCCCCAGCCTAGCCTCATCAGCTCACTTTCGTCAGTGGAAAGAGAGTACAGTCAAACCTCAGTTCTCGACCAAGTTGTTCACGGAAAAATTATCTTGGTTGTTGAACAAAACTTCGATTTTTGACCCAATAACCTGTATGGTCAGTCACATGTTTCTCAGGCAACAAACAAAGGAGAGAATGCACGAATATGAGTCAGTTGACTGCTTAACCTTGTGTTGTTAACATCTCAGGAAATTGTGCTGTGAATATCTTCGTGTTTTTTGTTTTGTGGCTGCTTATTATTAAACACCTATAGTAAATTATCCTGGGTGCTAAGAATGTGAGTGACAGCAGCAAAGTGAAAAGGAAAGTTGTGAGGCCCGGCTGGCATCAACCTAGGAGCCAAGAGGTCATTGGTTTGATTCTGAGTCAGGGCACATGGTTATGGGCTCGATCCCCCACATGCAGGAGGCAGCCAATCGATGTGTCTCTCTCATTGATGTTTCTCTCTATCCCTCTCCCTTCCTCTCTCTAAAAGTAATTTTTAAAAATATGTTTTTTAAAAGTTGTAAGAACAATGATAGAGCTTAAAAAAGAAAGAATTGTGAGGTATGACAGAGGTGTTCGTGTGTCTGACCTGGTTACCGAGTATGGCAGGGCAAAATAGTTAGCACAACTTTAAAACATAAAGAGGCCATCGAGAGTGCTGATTGATGTTGCTGAGGGTGGGAAAGTGCTCATGAAACAACTGTAGGCAACTACAGAGTTAGAAAAATGGTTGTTGATTTGGATAAACGAAAAGCAGTTAGCCAGTGATAACATTTCAAAGGCAAGTCTGTGAAAAAGTGAAGACGCTGCACACTGGCCTCCCGAAAGACGCCCTGGGACCAGTGCTGAGGTTGTCTGTAAGGCTGCAGGGCCCCTGGTAAAGTTAGGAGAGAAGCGGCACTCAGGGCGGAGGGAGCGTGGGGAGGCTGCCAGCTCTAGCAAAGCAGCTGCTCATGACTTCGTGACAGAACTTGTGGAGGCCGAGGGATCTGTTCCCATCAGTGTCCCTTTGTGACGAGACAGGCCTCTCCTGGGAGAACATGCCCGAGAGGACCCACCACGCCAGAGGAGAGGCATCGCCGGGACACAGCCAGTGAAGGGCGGCGGACGTGACTCTTGTGTGGGAATGCGAGTGGGGACTTCAAATTGAAGCCTCTATTCGTCCACCATTCCGAAAACCTGCGAGTTTTCAAGAAAAATAATGCCGTGAAAAACAAGTGGAATGTGGAGGGCCAGCAGCAAAGCATGGGTGACCAGGAAGTTTTTTATTGAGTGGATTCATGAAGTGTTGGCTCCAAGTGTGAAGAAATACCTCCAGGAAACACAACTGCCACTCAGGGCACTTCTTGTCATGGACGAGGCTTCTGCCCACCTCCAGGCTTGGCGCGGAGCTGCTGGAGGAGCACAGCCTCACCCCTGCCGGGTCCTCTCCACCCACAGCCTCACCCTGCCGGGTCCTCTCCACCCACAGCCTCACCCTGCCGGGTCCTCTCCACCCACAGCCTCACCCTGCCGGGTCCTCTCCACCCACAGCCTCACCCTGCCGGGTCCTCTCCACCCACAGCCTCACCCTGCCGGGTCCTCTCCACCCACAGCCTCACCCTGCCGGGTCCTCTCCACCCACAGCCTCACCCTGCCGGGTCCTCTCCACCCACAGCCTCACCCTGCCGGGTCCTCTCCACCCACAGCCTCACCCTGCCGGGTCCTCTCCACCCACAGCCTCACCCTGCCGGGTCCTCTCCACCCACAGCCTCACCCTGCCGGGTCCTCTCCACCCACAGCCTCACCCTGCCGGGTCCTCTCCACCCACAGCCTCACCCTGCCGGGTCCTCTCCACCCACAGCCTCACCCTGCCGGGTCCTCTCCACCCACAGCCTCACCCTGCCGGGTCCTCTCCACCCACAGCCTCACCCTGCCGGGTCCTCTCCACCCACAGCCTCACCCTGCCGGGTCCTCTCCACCCACAGCCTCACCCTGCCGGGTCCTCTCCACCCACAGCCTCACCCTGCCGGGTCCTCTCCACCCACAGCCTCACCCTGCCGGGTCCTCTCCACCCACAGCCTCACCCTGCCGGGTCCTCTCCACCCACAGCCTCACCCTGCCGGGTCCTCTCCACCCACAGCCTCACCCTGCCGGGTCCTCTCCACCCACAGCCTCACCCTGCCGGGTCCTCTCCACCCACAGCCTCACCCTGCCGGGTCCTCTCCACCCACAGCCTCACCCTGCCGGGTCCTCTCCACCCACAGCCTCACCCTGCCGGGTCCTCTCCACCCACAGCCTCACCCTGCCGGGTCCTCTCCACCCACAGCCTCACCCTGCCGGGTCCTCTCCACCCACAGCCTCACCCTGCCGGGTCCTCTCCACCCACAGCCTCACCCTGCCGGGTCCTCTCCACCCACAGCCTCACCCTGCTGGGTCCTCTCCACCAATCCAGCCCACGGACCAGCAGGTCATTTCTAATTTCAGGAACACTACACAAAGGCCCTGTTCCAGAGGTGTTTTGAGGTGACCTCTGACACTGATTTAACCCTTCTGGAAGGAACACATTAATATCCTCACTCGCTCGAGACTCACAGCACGAGGGAGTGTGTTCCAGGACCACGCAATCAGCCTGGAAGACGCTGACAGAGCCTGTGAGGGCTGTGAGGGGCAAGTCCAGGCTTGGAGATGGACGGTGATGGGGAGGAGTTGGTGAGGACACAGCACTAAGCTGACCTCCCAGGAGCTCTGGGACCTTCAGAGGAGCAGCCCGGCAGCTGAGAAGTCTCTTCAGGGGAGGGGGTGGGGGAAGGGAGGGTGTTCCTATTCCACTCATCAAGGGAATGCTGGGAAATGGGGAGAAATGCAGTTTATTGAGAAATGCAATCTGACAAAGACTAGCAAACTGTGCGATAACCTTGTTCAGTGACAGTGCAGTGTTTCACTGCAAGCAAGTGTTAAAACGCAGCAAAAACAATCCCTGGACGGGTTTTAGTGAGACAGAGGCCCAGTGAGCCTGAAGCAAGTTCTAGTGGAGCAAAGAGACGAAAGAGAAAGAACCCCAGAAGAATAGCTCCCTGACGTTTTATGGAAGGAGCCTCCCCTTCCAAACAATGACACCCCTCCACCCTCCACCCC
>NW_005362033.1:1232814-1235690 GCF_000412655.1 Myotis brandtii
CTCCATATTCAGTCATCAAGAGCTCGCAACATTAAAGGTAGTTCTAGTGTGTATGTAAATTTTCATTTTTTACTGTAAATTTCATTTCCTTTTTGTTAAATTTTAATGTCCTTTTTGTTTATATAGTGTTTATAGATTAAACAGTACTGTATATAAGCATGTACTGTATATAAGAAAGGTTGAAACAGGGAATCAAATGGAAGACTGGGCTGGATTAATTCAGTTTACATTATTTCTAATGGCAAAAATGATTCAGTTTTCAAACAAATTGCTTCTCGAACAGCCTTCTGAAACATATTAAGTTTAGAACCGAGGTCCCACTGTGCTCTCAAACCCTTGCTGCGGCAGCGGGCAGGGCGAAAAAGCAGCAGAGGCATCCCCTGAGCGACGCTTCGCTAGCAGGATGATCTCACTGCTGTTTCTGCAAACAGCACCAAGGGAAGGCGGAGGGATGGCATGAAATGGAAGGACACGCAGCCAAAAAAAGGCCAGCCATGGACCATGAGGAGGGAAAAGCTGGAGTGGCAGGAAGTTCAAAGGCAGGAGTGACGGAGCTGGCAAGCTGCTCCGGAGGCTGCTCTGCTCTCAGCATCTTTCCTCCCTGGCGACCAGGGAGACGGGCTCCCTCCTGAAAGGCAAAGCCCACTGCCCACAGGCAGGTGGGGCCCACTGAGCATTCACACGGGGACTGGCCCGCCCACTTTCCAGCAGCTGGGCGCTGAGAGCAGAAAGCAATGTCCTGGGGAGGGAGCCGGCCACAGCTCTGCACCCACATCAATCTGGCTGCATTGACACGAGGGCCTGCTGCACTCCCCGGCTGGCCAGAGAGCCGGCGTCTGACACCCCCAGCCCCTCCTGTCTCTCAGTGGGAACAGCACTTTCTCTCCCAGGGGGAATTACCAGACTCTCTGGGAGGCTTTATTTACATTTAATATGTACATAAAATCACCTTCTTTTCAAAGGGTTAAAAACGGTTCACAGGATGCAGCCTCTGAATATTCGTCAGATGAGCTGTGATGAAGGAGATGTTGCCCACTGGTGAGGGCGTGAAGAGGTCATGGCACCATGACCCGGAGCGTGGGCACTCCCTGCCACCAGCAATTGCACGACTAGCTGTGAGGCTGAACTCTCTGAAATTGCTAATATTCTACCATTCGGACCAACAAAGATGGCAGTTTCCCCTATTCAACCAATAGATACCCAACAAAATGATAGGTATATCACCAAAGGACCCGTGCTAGATGCTCCCAGCAGCATCTTTTATAACAGCCCCTGAACAGCAAGTGCCCATCACAAGCGGGAGGGATGATGAACCCCGGCCCATCCGCAGGCCCAGCGCAGCGAGGTGCGCAGTGGGAGAGGAGGCCATGGTCACTCCGTGACGCGGTGAGGCCCTCAAATGCAGCACGGCCAGACACACGGACACAACAGCGCTGGCACAGAGACTGCCGGGTGAAGTTCCATGGAAGAGCCCATCTATGCCCTATGCTGTGAAGCGGAATATGACGCACACCCACAAAGCCCCCGCACCGTGGGATGGCCCCCACCTGACTTCCCACGGCTGGTTACATGGATATGTTCAGTTTGTAAAAATTTACCAAGTTCTACATGCTTTTTAAGTATGTGATTTCCTGTATATTTAAATCAATAAAAAGTAAAAGAAAAGGCTGAACTTTTTATTCTTTTGTCTACCCCATGACAGAAGCCAAGCATCCACCACTCTGAATGCTGCCTGCGCTTCTCCGGTTAGTCAGCAGGAGCGAAGATGAGAGTTCTCAGGAAGCTTCAGAACCTGTGCAGGAAGAACTCTGCCCCGTCAGGTTACCAAGCCCACTTGGACGTATCCTGACCTAAAGTCCCTTGCGTTTTCTCAGCTGGACCCTCAAGGTCCCATCCCGTGCCCTGCTCCCAGGCCAGCAGGGGGCGCCCTCGGAGCATGGGTGTGGGTCACAGGGCTGCTCCGGACCATCTCACAGAGCTGGGCTGGGAGTACACAGGCAGGAACGCAGGCCCCCATTTTACACACAAGGAGGTAGAGGTTTGCCGGTGGGAAGAAGCAGTGCTGGGAGAGGTGGTGAGTCTGACAGGAAAGTCTTGCAGTGCAGGGGTGGGGGTGCCAGGCTGGTGTCTCCAGGGAGAGCAGGGGCCACAGACAGTGCAGCTTTGCTCTCATCAGTGTTAGGTGATGGAGCAATTGAGTTGATACCCATCCCCCGGAACTGGCTTTTCAGTTATTTCACTATGGACATTCCCATTGCCGAAGACCACTTTTCACTTGCGGTGACCACATTCCATTCTCTCCCCTCTGGGTCTGCATAAAGAAGTCTCCGCCCAGAAAAATCCCGCCAAAAGTCCTTCAAAAGCCGCTGACTCCCCTCACTGGGTGCTGGAGCCATCCAGGCTCAGCCACCTGGTGTGCGGATGGTCATTCATAATCCCTCACCACTCTGGCCTCATGCGTTCCTCCTTCGGTGACCTAACAATCAGGGCCCCCATAGTCAGCAGAGGAAGTGGGGATCATGACCTCGCCATGCTGTGCTTGCCAGGGGCAGCTGACAACCACTGGGCCTGGCCACAGGAAGGACTCCAGGTCTGACTTCAGAGAGACCTCACCTGTGGCCACTGGGGCTTGCACAGCTTAGGCTGGGCTGTCCCATCTTTTGTAAGAGAAAGCCCCTATTCATTTTCCTGGTATCAAATACTGGGGGTGTTGAGGCAAGGGAGTGTGCTGGGGCATCCCAGAATGAGGGTTTGGGGGGCATAGGTGGGGGTGAGGAGGTTAGAGGGTGAAATGATTTGCGTCTCTGTGTGTGTGTGTGTGTGTGTGTGTGTGTGTGTGAAGGCACACGCACGAGGGAGAGGGAGAGGGAGAGGGA
>NW_005362033.1:1235951-1236369 GCF_000412655.1 Myotis brandtii
GAGAGGGAGAGAGGGAGAGAGGGAGAGAGAGAGAGGGAGAGAGGGAGAGGGAGATATGTCTGGTGGCAGATGAAGGGACAGGGACAACCTAAGGACACATGTGATGGGGCTCTGCTGTCACCCATACTCCTCCCTTCCTTAGAGCTTCAGCAAACTACATGCATCCATTCATTAAGAAAACAATGTCCTTGGCCGGTGGTGTTCAGTGGTTAGAGTGTCAGCCCACGCACCAAAGGGTTGGGAGTTTGATTCCCTGTCAAGGGCACGTACCTGGGTTGTGGATTCAATCCCTGGCCCCGGTCGGGGTGTGTGTGGGAAGCAATCAATCTATGTGTCTCTCTTACATTGATGTTTCTCTCTCCCCCCCCGCCCCCGGCCCTTCCACTCTCTCTAAAAATCAATGGAAAAAATATTCTCA
>NW_005362033.1:1236428-1244335 GCF_000412655.1 Myotis brandtii
AGGGAGGGAGGGAGGGAGGGAGGGAGACAACAATGTGTTGAATACCTGCTCAACACCGTCAAGTGCTAGAGATCCTGGGGATGAACTGGCCTGGCTCTCGGGGAGCTCAGAGGGAGAGGTGGTGGGAAAGCTGACAGAGGAACTTGAAGAGCATAAGAGGATGATGGGAGAGAGGGTGATGTGTCCTGCACACCAGACAGCGGGAGGCCTCTGAGGACGGAGTGACGGGAAGTCACCTGCTCCAAGTGCTGGGAGGATGCTCAGGCACAGGTGCAGGTAGAAGGACAGAGCCAGCAGATTCCTTGGCTCAGGCCCCTCTCTCCTCTCAGCTGCCATCCCTGCCTCCAAAGCCCGCCCCTAAGCACTCTGTCCCCGGACTTCTTAGCCCTCCTTCCCGAGCTGGCTCTTCCCTCTCCTCATGGCTCTTGCAGGTTCTTATCTTTCCTCTACTACAGCACCAATCACCCCGCACTGGATGTGCTTTTTGACGCACGTACATACCTTTCCCCCTGTCACCAGGGTGCTCTGTCTAAAACCAGATCTGACTCTGTACCGCCAGCTCAGAAACATTCAAGGGCTCCCCACTGCCTCCATAGGGTAAGGCACACACTCCTCCGCATTGTGTGGCCATAAGCCCCGACCATCTCTCTGGGCTTATCTCCTGGCCCCCACATTCTTCCTTACACTCTACGAGGGGCGGCTGGAACCACTCTTCTCTTTAAGAGGAGCAGCTAACTTCCGCCTTCAGAGGCTGGCCCTGCTGACTCCCTTCTAACAAACAGATGACAAGAGAGATGGAGCGTGACTTCTGAGACACAGCCGCAGCAGGCACTACAGTCCTCCCTCTCTCTGGATCATCTGCTCTGGGGAAAACCAGCTGCCATGTCACGAGGACACTCAGGAGGTCCACACCGGAGAAACTGAGGCCTCCTCCCAACGGTCAGCAAGGGCCTGAGCTGCTGCCCCGCCCTGTGGGAGCCCCGTGGCGGGGCTCCTGCAGCTCCCACTGGGCTGGACCAGGCAGTCCTGGCAGCACCTTCGCTGCAGCCTCCCGAGGGGCCAGCGAGGCTTCCCTGCATTCCTGCCCCACAGAAACAGGAGACGATAACCATCCACTGCTTTAAGCTGCGACACCCTGGGATAGTTCGTTACAGAGCAATCAATAATGAATGCACCCAAAGCGCCGCCTGCCCTCGCCGATGCATCTGGGCCTTTGTATCTGCTATTGTCTTTGCCTGCGATGCATCTCGCACTCTGACCTTTCCACCAAGCTCCTCACCGTCCTGCAGGGTCCAACGGAGACCTCCTCTCCTCAGTGAGTCGCTCCTAACACCACCGGCCCCTCCTCCCCGCAGCCCCAGAGCTGCCCCTGGGACTCAGCAGCCTGCACGCTCCTGACAGGCCCTGCCTACTCCGCACTCTCCCTGATGGCTCCGAGTCCTGCCAAGGCCACCTGCCCCTGTGGGCAGGAGAGGGCGAGGCACCCGATCAGTGAAGCCTCTGTCAACTGGCTGGAGAGCCGCCGCTTAAGGTTTCATTCCAGTGGGATGAGTGTAGAAAGGAAGCACTGTGCAATGAACATCAAAACCCAGAAACCTCCATTCTTTCTTCCAAATGATGGCCAAGCATGAGGACCACTGAGGGGCCCCACCAACAGCCAGGAGGAGCGGACCTACCTGGATCAAGGCCAGCACCTTGTCCTGCACGATGGTGGGCGGGTTGTTCTTGGGAGAGATGATTCTGACCAGAACGCCGTCGATGAAATCTCGGCTGGCCACGAGGACGTGGAAGCGGTGGCCGCAGTTCTTCACACAGGTCTCCAGCACCTGCCGTGGAGGGAGGAGCGTGAGCACACGGCCTGCGGAGCCGCCCGGAAGAGGAGGGCGGCTCCACTTCCACCCCCAAACATCTTCCCGACCGTCTCCTTTAGAACCACGCCTCACCGGCAGCCATCCTCACCCTGGAATCCAGTCGTACTCAGCGGTGAGGCTGCCCCCTGCTGACTGCCCTGCACAAAAACCAGGTCATTAGTTTAGGCATCACTTTCACGGGAGAAGGGAAAGCGGGAACGAAATGACTGAGCGGTCTCTGAGAATCAGCACTGTGCCTCCCTCTGGGCCTCTGGGTGTGTGGCGTTAGCCAACGGGACACATGCTCTGTCACAGGGAAGGCTGCTGTACAGTAAGAATTGCCCAGGGAGTTGTTGGCCCTGGTTATGTGAGGAAGCAAACACACACACACACACACACACACACCACACAACCCTGCTTCTGCAACTAAAACTGAAAATGACTTTCCACCTTTAGTAACTGGTTTGTGGGCCTCAGCTGCCATTACGGCAGTGGTTCTCAACCTTCTGGCCCTTTAAATACAATTCCTCATGTTGTGACCCCAACCATAAAATTATTTTCGTTGCTACTTCATAACTGTAACGTTGCTACTGTTATGAATTGTAATGTAAATATCTGATATGCAGGATGGTCTTAGGCGACCCCTGTGAAAGGGTCGTTCGACCGCCAAAGGGGTCGCGACCCACAGGTTGGGAACCGCTGCATTAGGCTTTAAGGTCCATGTACCCTTCAAACCCTGCCCACTCCTCCCCTCACTGGGACAATCAGTTACACAGGCCTGAGCCAATCAGAAAAGCACAGGTGCGTGTGGGTTCTGGCTAGATGGCCAGTGTGGGCTTGAATCTCAGCTCCACCACTTTCTCTCTGAATGGCCCCGGACAAGTCTGTCTGAGCCTCTGCTTCCCCATCTATAAAGCGGGCACATGAGCACTCCCTTCCAGAACTGTAGTAAGGCTGCCTGGGAAGCACCTAGCACAGTGCCCTGCATAGGGGAGGAGCCAGTAAATGAGAACTTTGATGCTTGGATGCCATTCCAAAGGCTGCACTACATACTCAAGTGACGGGACAGTTCAGTCCCCGCAGGACCAGAGAGAGGCCCTGGAGCCCAGAGGTGTCAACTGCAGGCCCCCTCCCGCCTGGAGCACAGCATTCTGAATTCCTTAGCTCTCTGGAAACCAACCCTGACCCTTCCCACGTCAGCGCCCCCAAAGCCACGGGCGACTAGTGGGGATGCCTCCTTGCAAGGACGTCACCAGCAACAGGGGGCATTTCTGACCGCCTCATTTGCCCAAACTAACCTGACCACTGGGTAGCTCATGCAGTCATTCCAGAGCCCGGTTCACACACTGGGGCAGCACCTCGGCAAAGCATGGCCATGAAGAAAGGTCTACAAGCTAACGTGACCTGAATGCAGGCAGACACCAGGTACTGCGAAGGATTCTTTCACATTATACAGAATTTCACTCGATTCTTACAGCCAATTCTCTTTACGTGGATGTTGTTATCCCACTTTCTTACCCCGAGGAGGCTTACAAAGGTGAAGAGACTGGTCAGTGCCAGACCCAGGATGGGGACTCCAACCAGCCTTCTCTGAAGCCCCCATCCCCGCACCCAGGAGACACAGGCAGTGTGTGCCAGCTTTCCCGCTCCCTCAGGTGGTCCCAGAAATAGCCCTGTAAGGGGGACCGCCGATGCAGAGCTGAGAGCTGTGGCGTGGCGATGCCCGTCATTCCCAGAGGAGGCCAGAGCTGGCAGGTGCACTGAGCCCCACGGGGGGCACCGGGCTCCGCTCGGGCAGCTGAGGGAGACCCCGAAGCTCAGCGCCCCTGGCTGCTAAGGTTTTCTTCAGTCAAGAGGGCGCTCTCTTTCTTAGCCTCTGCTCATGCTGGACTCCAGGGGACGACGAGGTGCCAGCATTCTCTCTCACAGGGACCTGTGCAGGCTGCAAGATGAACCCCAGGGGTCTCCTGCCTTCAAGGAACTTACAGTCGCCCTTCCTTCTAGGAGCTTCAAAAAGCCTCCTCCTAATTTTACTACACAGGCAGTGGGCTGCTGGCTGGGGTAGGTGGCAGGAAGGATGGTGTATGTGATGAGGAGCAGGCCGGGGAAGAGCAGTGAGGTGGAAGGGTCATGGGAAGAGAGGAGCAGGGAGGCTGAGGGGCAGGGCAGCAGCCAGGGCACACTTCGTTTCCCTGGAGCAGACTTTAGAGTCAGATACTCTGGGGCTCAGATACATAGGCTTGGCAATGCCCTGGGCAGAGGTGGCATGTGCGACAGAGCAGCCCAAGGCCTAGCAGAACAGAAGATGCGGGAGGTCTTACCTGGCTGGCAATGACCACACCACTCAACCCAAGGAGGCCCAGCAACCCACTTCAAGCCCCTCTGCCAAAAGGCCCCCGGAAAACTGTCTCTGTGGGTTGTAGGGCATGAAATACCCAGCAGCAGTTTTCTAGAATGCAGCCAAAGCCCAAGAGTAAGCAGAAGGTGCCTCTAAGCCAGCGGTTCTCAACTTGTGGGTCGCGACCCCTTTGGCGGTGGAACAACCCTTTCACAGGGGTCGCCTAAGACCATCCTGCATATCAGATATTTACATTACGATTCATAACAGTAGCAACATTACAGTTATGAAGTAGCAATGAAAATAATATTATGGTTGGGTCACAACATGAGGAACTGTATTTAAAGGGCCAGAAGGTTGAGAACCACTGCTCTAAGCAATCAGAAACAGATGTTTCCAGTTCATACGCTGAGGCCCAAGCAGAGAGCCCCTCAGGACCTCTGCTAACTCCTACTTGGGGTAACTATGAACAGCTTTGAGTGTACAGCTAGGAAGTGAGGAAGGCCCACAGGAGCAGAAGTGAGATGACTGAAGGTAAGATAAGACAAAGAGCGAAGCCACGGAAGCGGACATGGGGCCTGGTCGTGCACCAGACGAGGGCCTTGTGCAGGGGCAGGGATTGCACATTTAATCAGCCCCCCAAGGCATCGCTGGATTGGTAGTAAAGACCTGATCACTAAAATTAAAATATTAAAAATTTAAAAATACTTAGAAATAAATGTAACTAAGGAAGTAAAAGATCTGTACCCTGAAAATTATAAAACATTGATAGAGAGAAACTGAAGACACACATAAATGAAAAGATGTCCTGTGTTCATGGACTGGAAAAATTAATATTGTTAAAATTTTCATACTACCCAAAGCCATCTACATATTTCACAGAAACAGAAAAAGCAATCCTAAAATTCATACAGAACTATAAAAGGCTTTCAATAGGCAAAGCAATGCTGAGAAAGAAGAAAGCTGACAGTATCACACTGCCTGATTTAAAACTATATTGCAAAGTTATAGTCATCAAAGCAGTCTGGTACTGGCATAAAAATAAATACAAACCAATGGAACGGAATCAAGAGCCGAGAAGTAGACTCATACATACATAGTCAACTAATATTTGACAAGGGAGCCAAGAGGACTCAATGGGAGGAAGGACAGTCTGCCATAAACTGTGCTGGGAAAACTGGATATCCACATTCAGAAGAATAAAACCAACTTCTAAATCACACCACTCACAAAAACTAACTCAAAATGGACTAAACACTTACATGTAATATCCCAAACCATAAAACTACTAAAAGAAAAATAGGGGGGAGCTCCTTGACATTGATCTTGAAAAAGATTTTTTAGATATGACACCAAAAGCAAAGACAACAAAACCAAAAATAAGCAAGTGGTAGGTACTACATCAAACTAAAAAATTTCTTCATAACAGAAGAAACAATCAGGAAAATAAAAAGGCAACCCACAGAATGGGAGAACATATTTACAAACTATCAGATAAGGGGTTAATATAAAAAATATATAAGGGCCTGGCCAGCTTAGCTCAGTGGTTGAGCGTCGACCTATGAACCAGGAGGTCATAGTTTGTTTCCCAGTCAGGGCATGCCTGGGTTGCAGGCTTGATCCCCAGTGTGGGGCATGCAGGAGACAGCCGATCAATGATTCTCTCTCTTCCTCTCCCTTCCTCTCTGAAATCAATAAAAAAATATATTTTTTAAAGTGTGTGTGTGTGTGTGTGTGTGTGTGTGTATACACATATATATAACATATACAAACCCTAACCATTGACAGTGAGGAAATTGAAACAACCATCAAAAACATCCCCCGCAAAAAAGTCCAGGACCAGATGGCTACACCAGTGAATTCTACCAAATGTTCAAAGAAGGTTTACTAATAAAACTTATCCGTCTCAAACTCATCAAAAAATTGAAGAAGAGGTAATACTTCCTAACACATTCTATGAGGCCAATATAACCCTGATACCAAAACCTGGCAAAGATGACAAAAAAAGAAAACTAAAGACCAATGTCTCTGATGAACACAGATGCAAAAATCCTAAATAAAATACTAGCAAATCTAACACAACAGTACACCCAAAAAGTAATACATCATGATCAAGTGGGGTTCATTTCAGGGACACAAGGATGGTTCAACATATACAAATCAATTAACGTAATACACCACATTAACCAAAGACAGGATAAAATCGTAAGATCTTATCAATAGATGCAGGAAAAGCATTTGATAAGATACAATAGTCATTTATGATTAAAACACTCAATAAAATAGTAATAGAAGGAAAGTACCTCAACTTAATAAAGGCCTGGGCCCTGGTCATGGCTCGTGCAGGAGGCAACCAGTCAATGTGTTTCTTTCACATTGATATTTCTGTCTTTCCCTCTCTCTTCCACTCTCTCTACAAATCAATGGGAAAATATCCTCAGGTGAGGATTAAAAAAAAAGTTTAAGATGTGGTCCATGCACACAGTGGAGTATACTCAGCCACAAGAAAGGATGGAACAGCGCCGTTTACAACCACATGGACGGGCCTTGAGAACATGATGCCGAGTGAAACCAGTCAGTGAGAACGAGCTGAGAACCATACACTCTCACTCATGTGTGGGATGTAAAAACGAAACTCGTTAACACAAACAGCAGTGTGGTGGGTGCCAGAGGGAAGGGGTGGCGGAGAAGGAGATCCTAATACAAGGTGACAGGAGAAGACCTGACTGTGGGTGGTGGGCACGCAGTGCAATATACAGATCTTATAACATAGAAACCCACAGCTGACACCTATGTTCATGTTGACCAATGTCACCCCAATCAATTTAATAAATAAATATTAAAAATAAAATATAAAAGATATATGCACCCCCATGTTCACTGCAGTATTATTCACAATAGCCAAGACATGGAAACAACCCAAGTGTTCACTGGTGAATGAATGCATAAAGAAAATGTTGGAGGCCTAACCGGTTTGGCTCAGTGGATAGAGTATTGGTCTGCGAACCAAAGGGTCCCGGGTTCAATTCTGGTCAAGGGCATGAACCTCAGTTGCAGGCTCCTCCCTGGCCCGGGCACATTGATATTTCTCTCTGTCTTTCCCTCCTTCTTCCACTCTCTCTAAAAATCAATGGGAAAAATAAAACATCCTTGGGTGAGAATTAAAAAAAATATAGAAAGAAAAAGAAATTGTTGATGTACTATCCTATATAATAGAGAGCTAATATGCAAATGGTTGCCACACCCTCATGCCGCCACACCTTAATGGCTCAGACACTTAACACTGGGGAGAGAGGTATGGGGACCAACCAGGCACAAATGAGATTGAGAGAGAGGAATGGGGGCCAGCCAGGCACAAATGAGCTCACGAGAGAGGAATGGGGACCAGCCAGGCTGCTACCCGGGAGAGGGACAAGTTGCCCGCCCCTCGGTCCTGGGTGCCAGCGGCTGCGCCTACGTCTGTAGTCCAGCCCCGGAGAGGGACAAGCCGCATGCCCCGCAGTCCCATGAGCCAATGGCTGCACCTGTGCCTGTGGCCCATGAGAGGGATAAGCCACCCACCCCACAGTCCCAGGAGCCAAAGGCTGCACCTGCACCTGCAGCCCAGGAGAGGGACAAGCCGTCTGCCCCACAGTCCCGGGAACCTGTGGCTTTGGCCCCGGCGAAGCAGCCCGCCTACAGTCTCCTGTGGCTGCGACCAGCCTGGGCGAAGCTGGCCC
>NW_005362033.1:1244454-1253602 GCF_000412655.1 Myotis brandtii
CGGTCCCAGGCACCTGAGGCTGCAACCCGGGTGAAGCCACCCGCCCACAGGCCCCTGCGGCTGCAGCTCGCCCGGGTGAAGTCGGCCCGGGTCCTGGGTGCCTGCGGCTGGCCAGAGGGAGGGAAGCCCAGGTCCTGGGTACCTGCAACCGGCCGGAGGAGGGAATCCTGGGTGCTGGGTGTGGGGTGAGGCAGAGGCAGTTGGGGGTGATCAGGCCAGCAGGGGAGCAATTAGGGGCAATCAGGCCGGTAGGGGAGCAGTTAGGGGCAATCAGGCAGGCAGGCAGAGGGGTTAGGGGCGATCAGACAGGCAGGCAGGTGAGCGGTTAGGAGGCAGTGGTCCCGGATTGCTAGAGGCAGTCGGACATCCCCCGAGGGGTCTCGGATTGGAGAGGGTGCAGGCCGGGCTGAATTTTGTACACCGGGCCTCTAGTAGTAGATAAAGCAGAGGAAAGAATCAGTGATTTGGAACATAAGGTAGCAGAAAACATCCAATCAGAAGAACAAAAAGAAAAAAGAATTTTAAAAAGTGAGGATAGCTTAAGGGGCCTCTTGGACAACATCAAAAGTACCAACATTCATAGCATGGGGGTGCCAGAGGAGAAGAGAGAGAGCAAGAAAATGAAAACATGTTTAAAAAAATAATGACAAAAAATTTCCCTAACTTGGTGAAGGAAAAGGTATACAGTTTAGGAAGCACAGTAAGTCCCAAACAAGATGAACCTAAGGAGACCCACACCAAGACACATCATAATTAAAATTCCAAAGGTTAAAGACAAAGAGAGAATCTTAAAAGAAGAGAAAAGCAGTTAGTAACTCACAAGGGAGTGCCCATAAGACTGTCAACTTATTTCTCAACAGAAACTCTGCCAGAAGGAATTGACAGGAAATATTCAAAAGCATGAAAAGCAAGGACTTACAACCAAAATTACTCTACCCAGCAAAGCTATCATTTAGAATTGAAGGTCAGATAAAGAGCTTTACAGACAAGAAAATGCTAAAGGAGTTCATCACCACCAAACCAGCACTACAAGAAATGTTAACGGGTCTTCTTTAAGAAAGAAAGAAAAAAAAGATAAAAAATATGAATCATAAAATGGCAATAAATACATATCTATCAATAATTACTTTGAAAGCTCCAATAAAAAAACATAAGGTGACTGAATGGGTAACAAAACAAGACCCTTATATATGCTGTCTACAAGAGACTCACTTCACATTAAAAGATACACACACAAACTGAAAGTAAAGGGCTGGAAAGAGATATTTCATGAAAATAGAAACAGTGGGCACATACCCTGAGGGCTCCCGGACTGTGAGAGGGGGCAGGCCGGGCTGAGGGACCCCTCCAGTGCACAAATTTTCATGCACCGGGCCTCTAGTGTTGAATAAGAGTGGTGAAAGCAGACAACTCTGTCTTGTTCCTGATCTTAAGGGGAATGCTTGTATTTTTTGCCCATTTAGTATGATGTTGGCTATAGGTTTGTCATATATGGTCTTTGTTATGTTGGGAAATACTTCCTCTATTCTCATTTTGCTGAGAGTTTTTAATCATGAATAGTTGCTGGATTTTATCAAATGCCATTTCTGAATCTATTGATGTGATTATGTGATTTTTATCCTCCATTTTGTTTATGTGGTGTATAACGTTTACTGATTTGTGAATATTATACCAGCCTTGCATCCCTGGAATAAATCCCACTACTGGGTATGTGCCCACAACCAAGGTACATGCCCTGGACCGGAATCGAACCTGGGACCCTTCAGTCCGCAGGCTGATGCTCTATCCACTGAGCCAAACCAGTTAGGGCTGATTATGTGATTTTTATCCTCCTTTTTGTTTATGTGGTGAATTATGTTTTTTGATTTGCAAATATTGTACCAGCCTTGCATGCCTGGAATAAATCCCACTTGGTCATAGTGTATGATCTTTATAATGTATTATTGGATCCGATTTGCTAATTTTTTGTTGAGGATTTTAGCTCCTGTGTTCATCAGGGATATTGGCTTATAATTTTCTATCTTTGTAGTTTCTTTATCTGGCTTTGGAATTAGGATAATCCTGGCCCCATAAAATTAGCTTGGGAGTCTTCTTTTCTCTTGAATTTTTTGGAATAGTTTGAGAAGGATAGGTGTTAGTTCTTCTTTGAATCTTTGGTAAAATTCACCTGTAAAGCCATCAGGGCTTTTGTTTGTTTAGAAGTTTTTTGATTACTGCTTTAATTTCTCTAGTTGTAATCTGTTTATTACAATTCTCTGATTCTTCTTGATTTAGTTTTGGAAGATTGTATATTTCTAGGAATTTGTCCATTTCTCTCAGGTTGTCCAATTTGTTGGCTTATTCATAATACTTTCTTACAATCCTTTGTATCTCATTAGCTGTGAAGTCTGGTAATGACCTCTCTGAGCTCGGTGTTTTCATCCCAGTGAGGGAGATGATGAAACCTATTTGGGAAGGTTATTGTAAACATTTGCATTAACCTCTGAAAAGCTCAGCAGCAGGGAAGGTACTGGGGTGGAAGTCAGCAGTTTATAGAGGAAACTGGCACCCAAGGGTGCTATGGGAAAGCTCCACTAGACTCTAGTGGCACACACACCATGCCATCCAATGGCACACGCTGGAGGCTGTGCTGAGTGGACAGAGGGGAAGCCCTGAGGTGAGGCAAGGTCGAGAACATGGATTTTCCAAGACGCTTTCCCATCCACTGGAGGACAGTACTCACTGTCAATGCCAGCATCACTTCTCTGTAGTTCCGGTTCCCGTTTAGCCGCTTCTTCAGGGCTCGAATGGCATCCTTTGGCCTGGAGAAAAGGACATATTAAGATTCTTAAAAATTACACTTTGGGACACTGTCCTACAGATTCACTGCCATTTTTGTGAACTAGCATATCTACGAAGTTATTTGCTGTAGCATGTTTGTAATTGTAAAAGATTGGAAAGAAACTAAACACCCATCAACATGAAACAGGGTAAATTAAAGCTTATTTATCCATATAATGGAATACTATGCAGCTGCGCAAAAGAACACACTCCTTGTGCATCACCATGGAGCAGACAATGTGAATAGTCATCTGCAGAGCAGTGCATAGGGGTGCTCCTGTTTGAGTTACCCAAGGACAACAGACACAGACACAGTGCACACGCCGGCCAGGGAAGAGAAGCTCTGGGAAGAGCCACAAGAAGCTGGTAACTTCAGCTGCCCCTGAAGAGGGAACTGGGTGACAGAGAGGACAGGGGGATTTTTCACTTGATTGTCTATTTGCAGCCCTTTTGACTTTTGTATAACATGCAAGTATTTGTCCAAAATAAAAACCAGCCCACGGTGCGTGTGCACTGAGGAGACCACAGAGAGAGAACGGCCAGGTCCTTGCGTAGGCCTGGGGCTCAGCTCCTCCCCAGTTCCATGGAACTCCTTTTTCCCTGAGAAAACTTTAGTCTCCTCAAAACCCAAGGAATTGTGTGCTTTTAGGTAAGGGATCTGCTGTGGATTCCCAGAGAGAATCTCACAGAATTATAGGCAGTCCCCTGTTTACAAGTGGGCCTGTTCAAAAGCTCACTTATCAGTTGATTATTTGGAACTTGAAACGCATTCTTCCTTAAGTCACTGTTGGAACTGGGAGTTAGAGTCCCCAGCAGCCCCCTAACAAGTACAGTCCTTATATCTGGCATGTTATTTAATTTACTCTAAGTCAGGATTAAACAAAGGTGTGGACCTAGGAGGCACTTCCTGCATGGAGCCCCTGCCAGCTGGCTGGGGGAAGCCCCATCACCTGAGCTCTAGGAAGCCCCAGTCAAGCTGCAGGCCTGCCTTTTGCTCTCACAAGTGGCGCCAGTCTTCTACAGATTCACGTGTCAATATATCTAATCTTTCCAAAATTGAAGGTTGGTAAGTCAGAAACCTTCTGTTCCTCCTGAAATATTTATGATCCACTTACCAAATGAAAAAGTCCTTTCAAATGTGTATGAGGAAGAGGGGGGCGGGGGCAGAGTGGAAGCCTGGCTAATCAGCCCAATTTAAACAGAAACACAGCAAGGCACGGCTTCAAGAAATGTAAAGCCCTGGCCAGTGTCGCTCAGAGGTTAGAGTGTCAGCCCGTGGACCGAAGGGTCATGGGTTCAATTCCCGGTCAAGGGCATGTACCTGGGTTGCAGGTTTGATCCCTCTGCCCCTGTCAGGGTGCGTGTGCGAAAGGCAACCAATCGATGTATCTCTCTCATATAGATGTTTCTCTCCCTCTCCCTCCCTCCTTCCCTTCTAATCTCTCTAAAGAAAAATCAATGGGGAAAGAATGAAGAAGTTTAAAAATACCTGAGACCTATTTCCCCCTCCCAACTTGAAAAATGGCTCCTGCAGGAAGCCTTGGCTCTGAGTCCAAGGGCTGATGGGACAAGGCTCTCTGGAGAATGTATCCTTGCAAGTGTTTGCAGTATGGCTGTTTCCACACAGGAATGCTGATTTCTGCAAATGTGGGACTTGACAAGCTCTCAGCTTCAAGGGCTGTGTGTGGACTTGAGCTGGTGAAGGTCCACAGCTACTGGTCAGAAGCATGGAGTGGTTTCCTCTCTCCAGGGCTCTGCCCAGCCCGGTTAGCCCTGGCCCATGGCTGCCATTCCCCTTGGCCCAGTCTCACTCCTCTCTGCTTGAGCTTCATGGAGCAGAAGAATGGGAACAAGCTCCAGGGCTGCGCTCCCTGAGCTCGGGAGCAGAGCACCCAGCGCTCCCAGTGGGGGAATGTGCTGGGGGAAGCAGCCAGCAGGCTCCCTCCCTGGAGCTACAGTGAAAACTCATCCTCAGAAGGACGGCCTGGGAGTGACTGGGTGAGCACAAAAGCAAGCACTTCCCTCCCTCCCTGGGGAAGGCTTCAGAGGCGAGGATCAAAGCGTGTCAGAGGCACTGCCAAGTTTTAAGCAGCAGCAGCAGCAGCAGCAGGCTGGAAGGCAAGGAGCTAGGAACAGGGAGACGGGAGAGGGAAGAACCAAGAGCCAAGAGCAGAAAGAATCAGGAGGCAGTGGCAGGTGTGAGATGTCCCAACAACCTGGCAGCTCTGGCAGGAAAAGCCAGGCCTCAGGGCTGCCCCAGCGCCTCACGTCAGGCTACAGCCCCGAAATGAAGTAAGAGACCTTTCCATCGTGTCCCTGTGTCCCTGTCGACTCCAGAACGGCACTTCTGAAGTGCTTCCTCCTTATTCCAAGATGGAGGACACGGCTGCCCCCATGACTCACCTCGAACACCTCCCTGCCCTCCTTCCCCAACCCCACTCTGCTACGGGCTTGCTCCTCTGCACCCCTCCTGCTAAGAGGCTGGGAAACAGACAAAACTTCAGTGAGCTGGGAAGATCCAGAAATTCATGAACATGACCCAGGTCAGTGGGTCCTCATCAGAGCCGCACATCAAAGCACAGCACTTACCAAATCCACGTGCCTATGCCCTCCTTAGGTAGGACTGGGAGGGGCCTGGCAAACGGGCTCTGCAACCTTCCTGGGGAGGCTACTCAGCCAGGCATTCCTGGCTAATGACCAAGAATTCAGGACACAAGGGGCTGTCGCACAAGGCCTCAGGCTGGAGGAGACCTCAACCCTGGAAATTGGGGAAAGCCCAGGGAGGGGCCTGTGGGGCAGCCACCGGGACCCTGGCCTCCCAGAGGTAGAAGTGCAGGCAAGGTGCTGGTGGCTGGAGCCGTCTTCCGGGGCTTACACCCTGCCCTTCATAGCTGTGGTGTGAGACCTTTGGCAAGTGACCAAACCACTCTGGGCCTCAGTTTCCTCAACATTAACACAAACTGTCCCTACCATATAGGGCTGTTGGGGGTGGTGCTGCATGAGCTGGTGCAATCCAGGGCACGGCACAGGGGTCCGGCACGTGGCAAGTGCTCAGAGAACGGCTGAGGGAAGGGCGGTGAACCCATGAGACAGGTACTATTGGCACCCCCACTTGTTAATGAGGAAACAGACACAGAGATTAAGTCACTCACCCAGGGTCACATGACAAGTGAGCGGAGGACCGAGGACTCCGGCCCAGGCTGGTGGCTGCAGGCTCCATGCTCCTCACCCCGCTGCACTCCTTTCCTATGCTGCCTACACTGCCCTCCAGCCAGGGGTCTCCTTCCTTCCCCTGCCATCCACCCTCACTTGGCTGACCGAGGACTCCACTTGGATGTCACCTCCTCTCAGAACCCTTTGCTGCTGCCGCCCCGGCTGGCCAGCTGCCCGCTCTAGCATCTCTCCTGAACTCTGAGCGTCTTCCTCAAGCACCGTCGCGTTGATACGGTTCTATTGTTCACCTAGCTAACACGTTTGTCAGAACCATTGTGTGCACACTACGCTAGGTGCTAGGGATGAAATGGTGGCAAAACAGTTTCTGGCCCTGGCTGGTGTGGGCCAGTGGTTAGAGGGCCAGCCCTCACACCAAAAGGTCTGGGGTTCAATTCCTGATCGAGGGTTGCAGGTTCGATCCCCGGCCCCTGGTTGGGGGCATGTGCAGGAGGCAACCAATCGATGTGTCTCTCACATCCATTTCTCTTTCCCCCTCACCTCTCTCTCCCACGCCCTCTCCCTCCCTCCCTTCCACTCTCTCTAAAAATCAATGAAAAAAATATGCTTGGGTGGATTAACAACAACAAAGTGGAGTGTGCAGTGTAGGGGGAAGTGGGGATGAGACAGCCCTGTGACAGGTCCCGCAGGTGTGGAAGTGTAACCTGTGATGAGAGTGCGTACAGAACAGGGCACTGTGAAATCACATAATGGGGATTTGTCCAAATCAGGAGGGAGGGGTGTCAGGGAAATGAGACAAGTGAATGAAAGAACTAGTCAGTGAGAGGGAGAGGCGTGGGGAGGGAAGAGAAAGACACTGGGCCTGGAGCCCCGAAGCAGGAAGGGGGCAGGGTACCCACCGTTAGCCAGGCTTGGGGGGAGAGATCTTGGCAGTGACCTCATAGCAGAGGCAAGGCTAGGACACCCCCAGGGAGCACTGGGGGCTCTCTGGAAATAGAGGAACAGGAGTGCGGGTCACTTCAGGAAGAAAGCGCTTTGAGGACACGCCTGCAGACCCTGGAAGGAGGCCTGTCCCTTTGGAAGGAGAAGGCCGCATTCTAACACATTTGCATGCATGCCCGCCCCCCCCCCCCCCCCATTTGTGGCGAATGGCAAACAGGGCTATGGGAAGTGCAAGGGGCTGAAAGATCAGAGGGGCTGAAGGGTGAGGGCCCCAAATGGAGTGGCTGGAGGGCCCGGTCATCCCACAGGGTCTGTGAAGGATTTCACAGGATTCCCTTGTTAGCAAGGGTGTAACTTCGTGAGTTCTGCATTTCCCAGCGCCCCTCTGCCTGCAGCATGGAGAACAGACAAAGGGGAAGAGGCCGGGGCAGAGGGACTACCCATGGGGACAGCCCACTCTAGAGGATGGCACAGGAAGATAGCTCTTTACAGCCCGACTGGGCCCACCTCTCTAGCCTCTGTTCCAGAAAATACCCTCCCTGCACACCCAGACCTCACCTGTACACCGCGCCCCACCCCCCATGCTGCCCTTGCCATGCACCCTTAGCTACACAGCACGCTTCTCCTCTTCCTGCCATCCTTGGGCTCAGCCCAATGCCCGCCCCTCCAGGAGGCACCCACTGCCTCTGAGTCTCAGCAATGGGCACACTTCTCTGCCACAGCCCAGCTGGTCCTGCTTGTGAGTGCCCCACTCACCATGGCATCTGGGCCTCCACCTGTGGGGCCAACAAATGTGGCTGCGCAGCTAGATAAACAAGTAAATGAGTGGCATCCGGGGTGGACGTAAAGAAGAAAGGCCCGAGTGGGGCTGCAGGAAGAGCCCAGTGACTATGGCATTAGACATGCAGAGCCCCAAGTTTGTGATTCCGTCTGTGAGCCAGACACGAGCTGATCAGCCATTTAGACGGCAGAAATAGGTCAACTTTCACCACCGACTCCCAAACGCACATCTCCAGCCCAGGCCGCCCCCACCTCCAGACCCCTCTGTGCCATCGCCCTGTCAGCATCGCCACTGCACCCAGTCGGCTCCATCCCTGCTATCTTGACTCTTCCCTTCTCTCACTCCCGTGGGCACATGTCACCGGTTCCCCCTGTATCAGCCCCCTTCCCATTTCCTCCTTGGTCCCAAGGAGGATTCCTATCAGAGCCAGCCCTTGGTCTCTTCCCAGCCAGGCCATTCTGAACAAGGTAGCAAGAGTGATCTCTTCAAAATAAAAGTCAAACCATGCCCTGCCTCTGCTCAAATCCTCCAAGGGGTTCCCGGCCACCTGAAGTGAAGCCCGAGGCCCTGTGGTGCCGGTGTCACCTGGATCTGGACATCTCTGACCTGACACCTATTCCTTGCTCACTCTGTTCCAGCCCCACTAGCCTCCTGGCTATTAATTTTAATTTTTTTGTTAATCCTAACCTGAGGATATGTTTTCCATTGATTTTTAGAGAGAGGAGAGTGGAATGAGGGAGGGGGGGAAGAGAGAGAGAAATACCAATGTGAGAGAGACAAATTGATTGGTTGCCACACATGCACCCCAAAAGGGTTGGGATAGAACCTGCAACCAAGGTACATACCCTTTTTAAAAAAATTTTAAATATTTATTGTTGACAGTATTACAGATGGCCCCCCTTCTCTCCCTCCATTGCCCACTCCCTCCCATTCCTGCTTTGCCCCAGGCCTTCACCATCCTATTGTCTGTGTCCATAGGTAATGCATATTCTATACTAATAAAAGAGAAGCATGCAAACTGACCACACCTCCGCTACGCCCAAGCCATGCCCACCAGCCAATCAGAGAGACTATATGCAAATTAACCCAACCAAGATGGCGGCCGGCAGCCACAGAGCTAGAGCAAACAGGAGGCTTGGTTGCCCCAGCGATGGAGGAAGCCAAGCTTCCCGCCTGCCCTGGCCGGCTGTGGCCTCCGCTCAAGGCAACAAAGTTTCAATTATAGAAGATAGATAAATCCCAGATACCTGCTTCCAGCCAGCCTCCACTGGGAGCTTGGGTGGCTGGGGGCTGTGGCCAGCCTGCAAACAACCATCAGCCCCTCACCCAGGCTGGCCATACCCTCATGGGGTGAGGGTCCCCACTGGGGGCTTTGGCCAGCCTGCAAACAGCCATCAGCCCCTCACCCAGACTTGCCAGGCACCCCAGGAGGAC
>NW_005362033.1:1253707-1254224 GCF_000412655.1 Myotis brandtii
TGGCCAGCCTGCAAACAGCCATCAGCCCCTCACCCAGACTTGCCAGGCACCCCAGCAGGACCCCCCACCCTGAAGGGGCTGTGGCCAGCCTCAAACAGCCATCAGCCTCTCACCCAGGCTGGCCAGACACCCCATGGGGGACCCCTAACCTGAAGGGGCTGTGGCCAGCCTGTAAACAGCCAGCAGCCCCTCACCCAAGCTGGCCAGGCACCCCAGCAGGACCCCCCCTCCCTGAAGGGGGTGTGGCCAGCCTGCAAACAGCCATCAGCCCCTCACTTAGGCTGGCCACACCCTCATGGGGTGAAGGTCCCCGCTAGGGGGCTTGGTCAGCCTGCAAACAGCCATCAGTGACTCACCCAGGCTGGCCAGGCACCCCAGTGGGGACCCCCACCCTGAAGGGGCTGTGGCCAGCCTGAAAACAGCCATCAGGCACTCACCTAGGCTGGCCAGGCACCCCAGCAGACTCCCCACCCTGAAGGGGGTGTGGCCAGCCTGCAAACAGCCATCAGCCCCTCAC
>NW_005362033.1:1254740-1261490 GCF_000412655.1 Myotis brandtii
GTGGTCATCCCCCGAGGGGTCCCAGACTGCGAGAGGGCAGAGGCCGGGCTGAGGGACCCCCCGAGTGCACAAATTTTTGTGCACCAGGCCTCTAGTCTTACCTAATAATAGACAAACATGTAAATTGACTGTCCCTCTGCTACGATCACCAGCCAATCAGGAGAGTATGCAAATTAACCCAACAAAGATGGTGGTTAATTTGCATACGTAGGCACGAAGCGGCGGAGTGTCCAGAGCAGTGAAGACTGAAGGCTCCGGCGAGAGCGAAGGCCTGGGTCCCGGGTGCCAGAGGAAAACTGGTGCCGGCAGCCAGGGGAAGGGAAGGCCTATTGCACGAATCTCTTCGTGCAACGGGCCTCTAGTATGCATATAAGATCTTTGACTAATCTCTTCCCAACTCCTCTCCCCACTTCCCTATGAGATTCATCAGTTTGTTCCATGTTTCCATGCCTGTGGTTTCCACTCCTGCGTTGAGCATATGCCCCCTGGTGGTCAGTGCACATCATAGCTACTGGTCATCCAGTCGCTTAGGCTTTTATATACTGGTGTATAGATATTTTTATTTATTTCAGAAAGGAAGGGAGAGGGAGAGAGGGATAGAAACATCAACAATGAGAGAGAATCCTAGATCTGCTGCCTCCTGCATGTGCCACACTGAGGATCGAGCCCGCAACCCCGGCATGTGCCCTGACTGGGAATCGAACCCTGACCTGGTTCATAGGTGGATGCTCAACCACTGAGCCACGCCAGCCGGGCTAAGTATTCACACTTTAAACTGTAGTTCTTGTTACTAAAAGAAGGAAACCAGTAAAACAATTCTTATAAATTTAATGAATTCGTATCTTATTTGAGTCCTCTTAAATATTTCAGAATATTGAGGTCTGTTGGTCATTGGACATGCCCGCGGTCCTTTCCTCCGCTCGTGGTGCCGGCAGCCAGGGGAAGGGAAGGCCTATTGCACGAATCTCTTCGTGCAACGGGCCTCTAGTATGCATATAAGATCTTTGACTAATCTCTTCCCAACTCCTCTCCCCACTTCCCTATGAGATTCATCAGTTTGTTCCATGTTTCCATGCCTCTGATTCTATTTTTTAGATTCAATTGTTGATAGATATGTATTTATTGCCATTTTATTGTTTGTATTTTTATCTCTTCTTCCTTCCTTCTTTTCTCCTCCTTCTTCTTCTTTCTTCCTTCTTCCTCCTTCCTTTATTCCTTCCTTCTCCACCTCTGTCCTCTCCTCCCTCCCTCCTCCTCCTTCTCTTTCTTTTTCTTCTTCTTCTTAAAGAATACCCTTCAACATTTCATGTAATACTGGTTTGGTGGTGATGAACTCCTTTAGCTTTTCCTTGTCTGTGAAGCTCTTTATCTGACCTTCAAATCTAAATGATAGCTCCACTGGGTAGAGTAATCTTGGTTGTAGGTCCTTGCTATTCATCACTTTGACTATTTCTTGCCACTTCCTTCTGGCCTGCAAAGTTTCTGCTGAAGAATCAGCTGACAGTCACATGGGCACTCCCTTATAAGTAACTAACTGCTTTTCTCTTTTTTTTTTTATTAAATCTTTATTGTTCAGATTACATTTGTTCCTCTTTTTTTCCCCTCCCATAACTCCCCTCCTCCCAGTTCCTGCCCCACCCTCCGCCCTCACTCCCCACCCACTGTCCTCATCCATAGGTGCACGATTTTTGTCCAGTCTCTTCCCGCATCTCCCATTCCCCTTTCCCCCCCAAGAATAGTCAGTCCATTCCCTTTCTATGTCCCTGATTCATTATAATCACCAGTTCATTCTGTACATCAGATTATTTATTCACTTGATTCTTAGATTCACTTGTTGATAGATGCATGTTTGTTGTTCACAATTTGTATCTTTACCTTTTTCTTCTTCCTCCTCTTAAAGGATACCTTTCAGCATTTCATATAATACTGGTTTGGTGGTGATGAACTCCTTTAGCTTTTCCTTATCTGTGAAGCTCTTTATCTGACCTTCAATTCTGAATGATAGCTTTGCTGGATAAAGTAATCTTGGTTGTAGGTTCTTGCTATTCATCACTTTGAATATTTCTTGCCACTCCCTTCTGGCCTGCAAAGTTTCTGTTGAGAAATCAGCTGACAGTCGTATGGGTATTCCCTTGTAGGTAATTGAGTCTCTTTCTCTTGCTGCTTTTAAGATTCTCTCTTTGTCTTTTGCTCTTGGCATTTTAATTATGATATGTCTTGGTGTGGTCCTCTTTGGATTCCTTTTGTTTGGGGTTCTCTGCGCTTCTTGGACCTGTAAGTCCATTTCTTTCACCAGGTGGGGGAAGTTTTCTGCCATTATTTCTTCAAATAGGTTTTCAATATCTTGCTGTCTCTCATCTTCTGGCACCCCAATTATTCTGATGTTTGTACGCTTGAAGCTGTCCCAGAGGCTCCTTACACTATCTTCATATTTTCGGATTCTTTTTTCATTTTGCTTTTCCGGTTGGGTGTTTTTTGCTTCTTCGCATTTCAAATCTTTGACTTGATTCTTGCGCTCCTCTGGTCTGCTATTGGGTGTCTGTATAATATTCTTTATTTCAGTCCGTGTATGCTTAATTTCTAGTTGGTTCTTTATCATAGCATCGAGGGTCTCATTAGTTTTCGTGACTCTCTCCTCAAGTTTATTGACAGCTTCTAGCACATTTTTGCAAGCCCTCAAAATTGCGATTTTTAGCTCTATATCCTCCATTTCTGTCATGTTTTTTTGTCTCCGCATTTTTTATGCTTTCTTGGTGCACCCCCTAGTGGTCTTTGTGCGCAGTCTTGTTCTAGTTGAGCCTTGATTGTTGTAGTTAATACTAGAGGGATTTGACCACCAGGCCGACTGGCTGTGTGAATCAGCTGTGTCTGATTCTGTCCTCTGGGGAGGTGCTAATCTAGCCTTTGCCTGAGGCGATCTGGCAAATGGCTCTGCGCAGGGCTTGGGCGGGGCGGGCTCAACAGGGCGGGCGGAGGGAGCGGTTATGGCCCCTCTCAGTCCCGTTCCCAGAGGCTCTGCTTCTCAGAACCCCAGGAACCGCTGCAAACCTCGGAGGGAAAGCTGCCGTCCAACTGATGCCAGACACTCCCACTTCTCCCGTTTGAGTCCCCAGCGATTCGCCCGTATCTGGAGCTCAGAGTCTGAGACTCCCCCCTGACCGAAAACGACAACCGCGCTCTCAGCCACCAGCCCGCTTTGCGCGCGCACCTCCGCACCTGAGTATTTTCCACACTGCGCCTCCTCTGAGCCTCGGTGTGCTGTTATTTTTCCTTCTAGTTGAAGAGTCTCTCCTCAGCCAGCCTTCCTGTGGTTCTGGGTGATGTCCGTTCCGTCTTTTAGTTGTATTTTTGAAGTGGTTGTTTGCGGCAGCAGTCTCCGGTATTTACCTATGCCGCCATCTTGGTCTCCCCCAAAAAGGATTTTTTTCCCCATCCCCCTTTCCCAGGCTAAGAACCCCTGCGTTAGAGGGTCTGTCCCCTGAGGTCCCAAGCGCCCGTGTCTTGTCCACTTTGGTACCTTCGGGCCATTTTGTTCGGTGCGGCACACGGAGAGTCTCCTTGCTTGTTTGTGGAATTGAAAGGAAAGGAATTGCCTAGATGGCCATCCTCCCAGGTGAGGAAAGTGCTCATTCAAGGCTAAGGCTGGAGTTTTGTTCCCAGACTTCATGTCTGGGAGAGGATTTTCCCTTCTGGCACGCCCATAATGCGAATGTTGGTACACTTAAAGTTGTCCCAGAGGCTCCTTACACTATCTTCATATTTTTGGATTCCTTTTTCTTTTTGCTTTTCTGATTGGGTGTTTTTTGCTTCCTCACATTCCAAATCATCCATTTGATTCTTGGAATCCTCTACTCTATTGGTGAGTCCCTGTATATTATTCTTTATTAGAGGCTTGATGCACGAAGTTGGTGCAAGAGTAGGCCTTCCTTCCCCCGGCTGCCGGCACTAGCTTCCCTCTGGCACCCGGGACCCGGACTTCTCTCCAGCCACCAGCAGGCACCCAGGACCTGGGCTTCCCTCGCAACCCCGGCTTCATCCAGAAGGTCGTCCGAAAGGACATCTGGTCTAATTAGCATATTATGCTTTTATTATTATAGATTTCAGTCAGTGTATGCTTAATTTCTGAAGGTATGTACCCTTGATCGGGAATTGAACCTGTGACCCTTTGGTTGACAGGCCGACACTCTATCCACTGAGCCACACTGGCCGGGCTCCTTGCTATTCTTGAAACACACCAGACACCCTCTGTCCCAGGACTTCTGTGCTTGCTGTTCCCTCTGTTGAAAAGTTCTTCCCTGGTATAATCCTCACACCTCACCCCCTGGTTTACCTCAACTCTTTGTTCAATGTAACTTATGTAAGGCTTTCCTTGATTATTCCATTTAAAACTGCTAATTACCAGCCTTCTCCATCCCCAGCTTCATTTCTCTCGATAGTCTTATCCCCAGCTGACCATGTCGCCTGTTCTAGTCATTATGTTGATGGCCTACCACCCCACCCTGGCCTGTCTGCTCCTCGAGGGGAGGGAGTCTGTCTGCCCTACTCACTGGTGTGTCCTCAGGACTCACACGCAGGCCCGGCACAAATCATCATTTAGTGCCTATTTGTTGAATGAAAGCAGGACCAACCTTAAGAGGCTGGTCCCCAATTTATACATTACAAGGCTGTAAGTGACAGTGTCACTATGCAAGCTGAGGGCTGCATGAGTTTAGGCCGGTGATGGCGAACCTATGACACGCGTGTCAGAGGTGACACGCGAACTCATTTTTTTGATTGATTTTTCTTTTTTAAATGGCATTTAAATATATAAAATAAATATAAAAAATATAAGCCTTTGTTTTACTATGGTTGCAAATATCAAAAAATTTCTATATGTGATATGGCACCAGAGTTAAGTTAGGGTTTTTCAAAATGCTGGCACGCCGAGCTCAAAAGGTTCGCCATCACTGCTCTAGGCTGTTCTTCTACCACTTTGGAGATAGTTTAAGGCGACATGGCAATAATAAATTCCATTTTTATGGTGTGGCAGAGGGCCATTATAGACTACTTTGGAAGAAGTGTAACTAGAATGCAGCTATGATGTAGAAGAGGCTGTATCATGCTTAACAATAAGCACAGACTCAGTAGCTCAGGGATGCCCACTGCGGAAACACCAGGCTGCTCCTTGGGCACTCTCTCTGACTCCTGGGGCCCCAGCCCAGCAAAGCATGGCAGAGACAGCCTCACATCTGCGAAGGGAAGGCAGAGGTTAGGAAGCAGTGGGGGCAGGGTGATAATCTGGCTATGGAGACCAACGACTACGGGGAACCAAGCAACCAAGCAACTTCATTTTCACTTATGAATAAAGGCAGGTTATTAAAAGAGGTTTTCAGGGCTCTGATTCAGCACTGCCATCGGGGAAGTGGGGGCGAAGTGGATAGGAAGAGGAAAGATAATTAAAGAATGTCAGCATATTGCCTGGGCCAGTGTGGCTCAGTTGGTTGGAGTGTTGTTCCATGCCCCAGAAGGTCACAGGTTCGATTCCGGGTTAGGGAACATACCCAGGTTGCAGTTTGACCCCTGGTTGGGGCATGTACAGGAGGCAATGGATCAATGTATCTCTCTCACATCAATGTTTCTCTCCCCCACCCCTTGTCAATTTTTTTAAAAAGGTCAGCATATTAAATGCCAAGGCAAACAGATCGAAAACAAAACACCAAACATCCTTAAGCCCTGCCAGGCTTTGAGTGACACCCCGGAACTGACAAGCGTCACAGCAGGGTGGGGGGAGCACACCTACCCTTCCTCTGTCTCATTGACGATGTCGCAGATCTCCATGTTCAATGTCCAGTCCTCGCTTTGCAGGGAGCCATCTGTGGCCTTTTCTGTAAAGTCAGAGAGAAAGCTGGTTTACATTTCTCCTGAACGAGGGGCTCTGGCAGGAACCAGAACCACCACATTCTCCCAAACAGATGGTCTGAGTCAACAGAGCAGTTCTAGAGTTCTGTTTTCACAAGAGAACAGCCAGCAAGAGAGAGAGCTAGGCCCAGAGGCTAATGTCATAACACTGTCCTTCTTTCACCAAACTCCAGACTGAAAAGCTCTTGAAGGCCTAAGCTATTAAAAATCACCCGAAACTCTCAACTCCTCCCATTCAACAGACAACCACATCTCCTGCGAAATGCCAGGTCGAAGCAGCCACAACCCCGAGACACGATGGGGACGGTCGGAGTGAACAGATTTGGCCACATTGGGCGCCTGGTCACCAGCTCTGCTTTTAACTATGGCAAAGTAGATAGTTGCCATTAATGACCCCTTCATTAACCTCAACTATATGATCTACACCAAGCATGTCAAACTCGCAGCCTGCGGGCCACATGCAGCCCACAACGAATATTTTCACAGCCCAGCCAATATAACAGTATGTAAGAAATGTTTTAATAAAAATTTCATAACTTCATTTTTACAATATCCTGTTATACATAATCCTATCTAATAATAGACAAACATGGTAATTGACCGTACCTTCGCTACGCCTCCCATGGGCTAATCAGCATGATATGCAAATTAACCGCCAACAAAGGTGGCATCTAATTTGCATACTGCAGGCAGGGCAGGTCAGCACCATCGCCGCCATCTGGGCCTGCTATTTGCGATCCGGGGCGGTGGGGCGGGACAGCGCCATCCCACCTGCCCTGCCGCCATCCGGGCCTGCTATCTGTGACCCAGGGCAGCGGGCGTCCGTGTGTGACCCGACCCGGGGTGGCCGGG
>NW_005362033.1:1261891-1263915 GCF_000412655.1 Myotis brandtii
GTGCAGCACCGATCAGCCAGCCCACCCAGCCTCCATCTCGGCATCCTGTGTTCGACCCGACCCGGGGTGGCCGGGTGGGGCAGCAGCAATCGGCAGGCCAGCCCAGGCTTCCCATGTGTGACCCAACCCGAGGCGGTGCCCCAACCCCCAGATTGGCCCTGCCTTGTGCGCGACCCAGGGAGGCAGGGCAGGCACCGAGGGATCAGGCCTGCCATCTGCCACCTGGGGAGCGGGCCTAAACCAGCAGGTGGTTATCTCCCGAGGGGTCCCAGACTGTGAGAGGGCACAAGTGGGGCTGAGGGACACCCCCCCCTTCCCCCACCAGTGCACACATTGGGCGCCTGGTCATAAGCTCTGCTTTTAATTATGGCAAAGTAGATAGTTGCCATCAATGACCCCTTCATTGACCTCAACTAATTGATCTACACCAAGCATGTCAAACTCGCAGCCTGCGGGCCGCATGCAGCCCACAACGAATATTTTTGCAGCCCAGCCAATATAACAGTATGTAAGAAATGTTTTAATAAAAATTTCATAACTTAATTTTTACAATATCCTGTTATACATAATTATTAATAATGAACTACAACGTTCGCTAATGACTGATTACTATAATTGTGTTGCATTCATTTTCCTTATGTGTCTTACGTGCAGGTGCACCATTTCTCTCCACTGATACTAGCAGCGAATATTTTAGCAGCCGATAGCCACATCATTAGTCCTGGACTGACTTGTTTGGTGTGCACAACAGGAAATATTTCACTTTTGGAGAACAAGAATAGGTTTATTTGTGTTATGCTTATTAATTTGTGCAGTTATCCAGTGTCTGGTAAGTTAATGTTCAAGACAAAATATTAATTTTTATTAAAATGTTCTATTATTTTATGTTAACGATTACTCATTTATTTCAGCCCTTTGTATTCAGCATGTCTCTATTGAAATAAACCTACATTTCTATGAAAATTGAAGCTTTTATTTTTTTGTGGCCCACATACACTTATACCTTGTTTATTTGGCCCGTGTTAGACTTTGAGTTTGACATGCTTAGTCTACACGTTCCAGCATGATTCTACCAATGGCAAGTTCAAAGGCACAGTCGAGGTTGAGAAGAGGAAGTTTGTCATCAGTAGAAAACCCATCCCCATCTTTCAGGAGTGAGAGCCCACCAACATCAAATGGGGTAAAGCTGGTGATGAGTATGTTGGGAGTCCACCGGTGACTTCACTACCATGGAGAAGGCCGGTGCTCACTTGAAGGGGCAGCCAAGAGGGTCATCATCTCTGCCCCTTCTGCGGATGCCCCCATGTTTGTGATGGGTGTGAACCATGACAAGTATGACAACTCCCTCAAGATTGTCAGCAATGCCTCCTGCACCTCCAACTGCTTGGTGCCCCTGGCCAAGGTCATCGATGACAACTTTGGCATGGAGGAGGGACTCATGATCACAGTCCATGCCATCACTGTCACCCGGAAGCCTGTGGATGGCCCCTCTGGGAAGCTGCGGTGTGATGGCTGAGGGGCTGCTTCTACTGGTGCTGCAAGGCTGTGGGCAAGGTCATCCCTGAGCTGCATAGGAAGTTCACCGACATTGCCTTCCCCTTTCCCCATGTGTTGGTGATGGATCTGACCAGCTGCCTAGAGAAAGCGGCCAAATACTATGACACCAAGAAGGTGGTGAGGGTTGCAGGTTCGATCCCTAGTAGGGGGCGTGCAGGAGGCGGCCAATCAGTGATTCTCTCTCATCATTGATGTTTCCATCTCTCTCTCCCTCTCCCTTCCTCACTCTGAAATAACATTTTTATAAAAAGAACAAGGTGGTGAAACAGGTGTCAGAGGGATCTTCAAGGACGTCCTGGGCTACACTGAGGACCAGGCTGTCTCCTGTGACTTTAACAGTGACACCGGGGGAAACCAAGATGGCGGCATAGGTAAACACCGGAGTTTGCTGCCTCGCACAACCACTTCAAAAATACAACTAAAAGACAGAACGGACATCACCCAGAACCACAGGAAGGCTGGCTGAG
>NW_005362033.1:1265440-1270511 GCF_000412655.1 Myotis brandtii
GGGGAAAGGGTGTGGGAGATGCGGGAAGAGACTGGACAAAAATCGTGCACCTATGGATGAGGACAGTGGGTGGGGAGTGAGGGTGGAGGGTGGGGTGGGAACTGGAAGGAAGGGAGTTATGGGGGGAAAAATAAGAACAAATGTAATAATCTGAACAATAAAGATTTAATATAAATAAATAAATAAAAAAAGAAACAAAAAAAACCAGTGACACCCCCTCCTCCACCTTTGATGCTGGGGCTGGCATTGCCCTCAGTGACCACTCTGTCAAGCTCGTTTCCTGGTCTGACAATGAATTTGGCTACAGCAACAGGGTGGTGGACCTTATGGTCCCCATGGTCTCCAAGGAGTAAGAGCCCCTAGACCACCAGCTCCGGCGAGAAGAAGAGGGCCCTCAGCTGCTGGGGAGTCCTGGCCCCAGATCGATCCCCCAACACACTAAGAATCTCCTGATCCCCACCGTTTCCATCCCAGGCCCCTGAAGAAGGGAAGGGGCTAAGACAGCCCTACCTTTTTATGCACCCAGCCAACAGAAGCAAAAAACAACAAAACAAAAAAACCAGGGAGATGTGAAGTTTACTAGCCCACAGATTTTGGAGCCAAACTACCTTGGTTTGAATACAGGCTCCACCACTTACTAGATATGTGACTTAGGCAAGTTACTTAACTTCTAAGTGCCTGATTTCCTCATTGTACACTAGTGAAAACAACAGTACCCAGCCCATAGAGTTTTTAGGACAATTCAGTGAGGTAATATATGTAAAGCCCCTGGAATAGGACCTTACACAGAGTCAGTACTATCAGGTAGTTGCTATCATAATATTAAAAATCTACTTCAGTAGTTAAAAAACTACATCTCAAATAAGGGGACAATAGAGGGACCATCACTTTTTTAAGATACAGCTAGGCATGTCATCAGGTGCTTCATGTATAGTATTTTATTTCATCCAAGAAATGAATTCCTGACCACTCAGTGGGAAAGGACAGTCTTTTCAACAAATGGTGCTGGGGAAACTGTATACCCATATACAAAAGAATGAAATTAGACCCTTATCTTACACCACAGACAAAAATTGACCAAAAATGGATAAAAGATGTAAACCTAAGCTAAAGCTCTTAGAAGAAAACATAAAAGAAAGCTTTGTAACATGGGATTTAATAATAATTTCATGAATATGACACCAAAAGAACTGATAAGTGGTTAATATCCAGAATATTTAAAGAATTCTTACAGCTCAACAATAAAAAACACACCCAAAAGAACAACAACAAAAACACAACAATTTGAAAAATGGGAAAAGAAGCAGTACAGACGTTTCTCCAAATTTTGTACACTGTTGGTGGGAATATGAAGTGCAGTAGCTGCTATGGAAAGTAATATTGCAGGTCCTCAAAAAATTTAAAAAGAAATACCATATGATCTAGCAACTCCATTTCTGAGTATATACCCAAAAGAATTGAAGACAGGGTCTCAAAGTATATTTCTACACCCAGATTCATAGCAGCATCACTCACAATAGCCAAAAGGTGGAAGTAACCCAAGTATCCATCAATGAACAAAGATATAAACAAAAGTTGGTACATACATACAATGGAATATTTTTTGGCCTTAAAAAGGAAAGAAATTCTGACACATGCTACAGCATGAATGAATCCTGAGGACATAATGCTAAGTGAAATTAACCAAACAGAAAGAGAATACTATATGATTCCACTTATATGAGGTACCTAGAATAGTCAAACTCATGAGACAGAAAGTAGAACGGCGGCTGCCAGGGGCTGGGGAGAAGGCAATGGGGAGTTGTTAAATAGGTACAGAGTTTCAGCTTTACAAGATGAAAAAGTTCTGGAGATTGGAACACTTAAAAAAGGTTAAGATGGCCCTAGCCAGTCTGGCTCAGTGGATAGACCATCAGCTCACAGACTGAAGGGCACGTACCTTGGTTGCAGGCTCCATCCCTGGTACTGGTCTGGGCACGTGTGGGAGGCAACCAATTGATGTCTCACTCTCACATCGATCGATGTTTCTCTCTCTGTCTCTCCCACTCCCTTCCACTCTCTCTAAAAAAATCAATGGACAAATATTCTCGGGTGAGGATTAACAACAAAAAAATGGTTAAGATGACAGATTTTATGTGTATTTTAAGACAAAAAAAGACCTTCTAGGGTAGGCATTATTTCCTCCCACATTAACTCAACTGATGGATTGATTTGAGAGAGAGAGAGAGAGAAAATTTGTTGTTCCACTTGTTTATGCATTCACTGGTTGTTTCTTGCATGTGCCCTGACTGGGGATCTAGCCACAACCTTGGTGTATAGGAACGATACTCTAACTGAGCTACTGGTTCCTCCCACATTTAAAAAGAAGGAAATGAGGTTCAGAAAGGCTGGGTTCTTGACCAATCACATAACTGAATTGACAACTCAGAGTCCCAGTAACTGAATAGAACGTGTGGACCCTGAGGATAAGCCGTGGTAAGATATTTCATCTTAGGTCTGTCTATCTCTGGAGCGTAGGCATTTGCCTGGTACTGCCCCACCTGCTAGCAAAGGTGGGTTCGGATATAAAGCTGATATCTTAGAAGAATGCTAAGCCTGCCCCACCCTAACTGTACGATTCATGAGGGACATCACCACCACCATTTTAACCAAAGCTTCATACAACCCACACTGATGCTCAATAAACAGATGACCACTGCACATGCTGGGAGTGTCCTTATTTTCTAGATGTGGCTGTGGAGAGGTGCCACTTGTCTTTTATATAACGTACCAGAACTCACACATGCAAACAAAGGCTGTACTTACAAGCAGCAACCACACACTCCAAAAATATTGCCATTGCTCTAAACATCTGTGCACTAGCTTTCATTCTGCATTAAAAGGCCTCATTGTTTAATTTTTGTTGTTGTTAATCCTCACCTGAGGATATTTTTTCCACTGATTTTTATAGAAAGTAGAAGGGAGGGAGGGAGAGATTTGGATGTGAGAGAGACACACTGTTTGGTTGCCTCCCACAGGAGCCCTGACTGGGACCAGGGATGGAACCTGCAACCCAGGTATGTGCCCTTGACCAAGATTTTAACCCTTGATTCTTTGGCACACAGCCTGACACTCTAATCGCTAAGCAATACTGGCCAGGGCTCATTGTTTCCATTTTTACCAAGAAACATGTATCTGCAACTTTTTCACTCTCTTTACTCATTGCTGTTGGCACCCAAAGACTCTTTACTCCCTGAAGAAGCAAACCCATCCCCAAATAGTGAGATCTGCCTTGGACAAATGCTATGCAAGCAGTGGACTGGGCAGGGCGCTCAGAAGCCTCCACGATTTTCGGAACCCTTAACCAGAGTCCACAGACGGTGCCAGTCTGGCAGGGACAGAGGCAGTATTCGATGTCTGCCTCCAAGAAGAGTGTGCGTGTGGAGAGGGGGAGAAAGGAGAGAGCCCACATGAGAGGCTGCTCGGAGCCCGACAGGCCCCAGAGGCTGCTCGCCTCCCCCTACTGCGCGCATGTGGAAGAGAGGCCGCAGCCCACAGCCAGCGCGTGGCACCCTGGACCTGCAGGGAAATTAGAGTCAGAGGAGGGGGGCAGCCAGGGTGGGAAGGGGAAGGGAAGGGGTAGGCACCCAGGAAGAATGGCGCAAAGCACCAGGCTAGTCTAGAGGGAAAAAGACTGCGGGCAGAGGCTACAGGAAGCAGAGGGGCAGCAGGAGGCAGCCCCGAGCAGTGGCAGCAGCATGCTGCCAACCCGAGTGCTTTGCCCAGAGGCAGGAGGCCCGGCTTCTGGAGGCTACGCCAGGGCTCCTGAGCAGGCTGTGTGTGGGTGAACGGCTCTGTGCCTCCGGCCCCTCTGCTCTTCCTGCTGCACTGGCTCTGAGCAGCCCTCTCCTTCAGGTGTCCACGCCCGGAGATGTGCCCGACTCCCACAGCCACACCAGCAGAGCGCCCGCAGGCCCCCATCTAGCAGCCTCCTCAGCAGGTCCATCCGAATGCAGCAGCTCCGCCTGCGGGCGGCCGGGCGGCTGCTCCCAGCCAGCGAGGGGAGGCCCCCTGGCTAAAGGCCTGCACTGTCACCTGTCCCTGTCACAGTAAGGGCTGCAGCACAGACTTGCGGGAAAGAAAGTACTGAAGTTGCACTTTGGTACGGCCACAAGGGACACTGTCTTAGGAGGTTAATAGAGGAAATATTAAATCAATGAAATCTCATTTCCAAGTTCAGTTTAGCAGCAGAATCCATTAACCTTATACTCACCCTCTGTCTTCCTCTAAGAACACTGGGAAGAGGCTCAAAGGCAGGGTAACTTATCCTCAGGGCAGTGCGTTCTATGCACTTACTGAGACTGTGAGTCTTCAAGCTAAAAGATATATACTTATTTTGATTATGAAGAACCAACCCCCAAAGAATGCTTCTTTCTTTTCATTTTGCTTCAGATGCCACACAAACATAACTGAGGATGTCTGGCTCTGCTAAACACATGAGGGAAGTGAGGCTGACAAGGAGCTCAAATCAGTTCTTATTTTACTCTCCTCATAAAAACCGCCCCAGCAATGGGAGCAAAGCTGTGTCTGATGCCCCTGGAACGGCAGCCACTCTGTGGGCTCCCTCAGTCCGCCCTGCCCAGGCCAGAGGAAGCAAAGTTCAAGCTCATCTCTCTGGCCAGGTGAACCGTCAAACCTGAAATAAATCCTGCGCCACAGAAGCACAGGCTCCGGGAAGCAACAAGGCAAGTCTCCTACCAGCCACCCCAAGGGTGGATAAAGACCCAAACCCCAGTGACCCTGGTTGCAAAGGGCTGACCTCTCAGAGGTCTTGGTGATATGCTGATGGCTGGGGACAGGACAGGGCTGAGCAGGACAGGCCGCGCTGGGCAGGGCAGGGCAGGGCAGGGCAGGGCTGAGCAGGACTGGGCAGGACTAGACAGAACTGTGCACAGCAGGGCAAGACTAGACAGGGCTGAGCAGGACTGGGCAGGGTAGGGCTGGACAGGGTAGGGTTGGGCAGGGCTGGGCAGGGTAGGGCTGAGCAGGGCTGGGCAGGGTAGGGTTGGGCAGGGCTGGGCAGGGTAGGGCT
>NW_005362033.1:1270523-1286234 GCF_000412655.1 Myotis brandtii
GTAGGGGTGGGCAGGGCTGGGCAGGGTAGAGCAAGGCTGGGCAGGGAGAGACACAACTCCCATTAAACACTCAGGGCAAAAGAATGTGTCATCCGCATGCTGTTGCCATGACGTTTTCTCTACCCAGAAAAGGCTGCCTCCTGCTTGGTGTGGGCTGAGGGCCAGGATGCCCTGAAGCCTGGCCCTGACAGCAATGACAGCACTTTCTCAGACATGGTTTCTCTGCCTCTCGCCCCACCCCTCCCATGCAGTTTGAGATCCAAGGCAATCCTGGTGGGAGACGCCTCACGATCCAGCGGCTGGGTTTCTTGTCTGCTGCTTTCTATACTTTGGTGTTAAATACAGTGACTTCAGAAGCAGCCAGCACCAGAAGGCAAAGGAGTGATGGTTTTAGCATTTTACACTTAGCATCATCCTTTTGGTGAAAATGGAAAAAAAATCAGCCAAATTATCTACCTCTCCAGCTATCAGGGATGTCGGTAGGAGCCCAGAGATACTAGCATAAAGGAATGGCACCCGGGATAGCTTTGTACCACGTGTGGATGGGCAGAAAGCTCATCTGACATCATGCACCAATAATATGAGACAAACCCCTGGATTACTATACGCTAGTGAGGCAGGTTGGCATCTACCAGTCAGGCAGAAAGAAAAATCAACGCCGACATGCTACAAAAAAACCATTACTGCCTATTGCTTCAGATTCCCGACATGCTTCACGAATGTCAACTGCAGCTGCTGCCCTTCCACTGAGGAGACGAGAGAATGAATTCCCAAAACGCACCCTACTTTATAGGATGTCCTTTGCTATGACAGCTGTCCCGACTCCTCCCTCACCCCTCTTAAAAGGAAGGAAACTGGGCCAGAAGGAAGTACACAAATTACCATCTGACCAGTCTGCAGACAACTGGGAGGCAGTTTTATCTGTAACTTTAAGGCAAAATAAAACCCCAGGGTCCCCATGTCATTTGCTCAAGATTGGCAGGGCCTGAGACGTGCCGTGTACTGTTCCTGCAGCTGAGGAGAGGGAGAGGTTAAGACTCTGCCTTAAGAGGTCCATATAATGGGCGCAGCAGCTGGGCAGGCAGCCCTGCAGCAGTGCAACCTGGGACAGAGGACACACGGCACTCTGAGTGGCTCTGATGCCTGGGCCCTGGTGCCAAGGAGCTGGGAGGAAGCTAATGGCAACTCTGCCACATACATTGTGACATGTCTCTTTAAGCAGAGCCCAAGGGACAAGAGAAGCCAGAATGAACCAGCCAGAGACTGTGTGACGTTCCAGAGGAGTCCCCTAAGCCTCTGCCCCTCATTCCCAGCTAGAGAGAGCAGCGGGGAAGGCATGACACTGAGCAGTGGCTCCCAAACTCAGCTAGAATGAGCAGAAAGACTTTAAAAAATATTTTTGCCTGCCCGGCCGGGTGGCTAAATTGGTGGGAGCGTCATTCTATACACCAAAAAGGTTTTGAGTTCAATTCCTGGTCAGGGCACATACCTGGGTTGCAAGTTTGATCCCCAGCTGGGCGTGTACGGGAGACAACCAATCCATGTTTCTCCCCCGCCCCCTTCCTCTCTCTCTCAAAATCAATAAATATATCCTCGGGTGAGGATTTACAGTAAGAAGAAACTTCCTGCCCGCATCCATGCCATGCCTTCCAGCCAGAGCCTCTGAGGCCCAGGTGTTGACCTGCTCTCCCAGCTCCCCAGGTGGCTCAATGAACAGCCGGGGCTGAGAACCCTAACTCAGCTGACATACACAGACTACAGGGCTACCAAGTGCTGGATGCTGGGGACAAAGCAGAAGGCGAGGCAGACTTGGTTCCAGCCCTCCCGGAGCGCACTGCCCAGAGAGGGGCGGGGGCCCAGGGACCTGGCTGTTCCGGGCCTGGTTCTGCTACGGACGACCCTGAGCTCCTGGACTATTTATTCCCTTTTCTTCACTGGGCCTCAGGTTTCTTGTCGGGGTGACAGCCTGAATGATCTCCAACCCCGACCCGTCCCCTCCAGCTCCCCCATTACACTCTGACAGGACGTTGGCCTATGTATACTTTTTCATGATTTTGTGGTAAAATCTATGTAACAAAAATTTTACCATTTAAAGGTAAGTGTCCAACTTCATTCTTTTGCATGTGAATATATAGCTTTTGCAGCACCATTTTGCTGAAAAGACTGTCCTTTCCCCTGAATGGTTTTGGCATTCTTGTGGAAAATCAATTGATTATGTATGGGAGGGTTTATTTCCAGGTGCTAGTCTATTCCATTGGTTTCTGTGTCGGTCCTTATGCCGGGACCACACTGTTTTGATTACTTTAGGATGGAAATCAGGAAGTATGATCCTTTAACTTTGTCCTTCTTTTTCAAGGTTAATTTGGTTATATATGAATTTTAGGATGGCTTTATTTCTGCAAAAAATGTTGGGATTTTGATTGGGACTACACTGCATCTACACTTTGGGTGGCAGTGTCATCTTAAAAACATGAAGTCTTCTAATCCGTGAGCATGGGCTGTCTTTCCATTTACTTACGTCTTCCTTACTTTCTTTCAGCAATGCTTTATAGTTTCCCATGTAAAAGGCTTTGCCTCCTTGATTAATTCCTAGGAATTTTATTCTTTTAGATGCTTTTATAAATAAAAATTTTTTAAAAAATTTTTAAATTTTTATTGTTAAGAGTATTACAAATGCCCCCCTTTATTCCTCCCATTGCCTCCTTCCACCCGGTTCCTGCCATGCCCCAGGCCTTCACCACCCTATTGTCTGTGTCCATAGGTAATACATATATGCATACAATGCCCCCCTTCCCTCAGATTCCTCAGTCTGTTCCATGTTTCCATGCCTCTGGTTCTATTTTATTCATCAGTTTATTTTGTTCATTAGATTCCTTGTTCATTTATTTTCATTTTTAGATTCAATTATTGATAGATACGTATTTATTGCCATTTTATTGTTCATATTTTTTTATCTTTTTCTCCTCCTCCTTCTTCTTCCTCCTTTTTTTTTTAAAATATGGAACATGTCATGAATTTGCATATCATCCTTGCGTGAGGGCCATGCTAATCTTCTCCGTATCATTCCAATTTTAGTATATGTGCTGCTGAAGCGAGACCCTCCTCTTCTTAAAGAAGACCCTTCAACATGTCATGCAGTACTAGTTTGGTGGTGATGAACTCCTTTAGCCTTTTCTTGTCTGTGAAGCTCTTTATCTGACCTTCAATTCTAAATGATGGCTTTGCTGGGTAGAGGAATCTTGGTTGTAGGTTCTTGCTTTTCATCACTTTGAATATTTCTTGCCACTTCCTACTGGCCTGCAAAGTTTCTGTTGAGAAATCAGCTGACAGTTGTATGGGCGCTCCCTTGTAGGTAACTAACTGCTTTTCTCTTGCTGCTTTTAAGATTTTTTTCTTTGCCTTTAACCTTTGGCATTTTAATTATGATGTGTCTTGGTGTGGGCCTCTATGCTTCCTGGACTTATAAGTCTATTTCTTTCACCAGGTAGGGGAAGTTTTCTGTCATTATTTCTTCAAAGAGGTTTTCAATCTCGTTCTCTCTCTCTTCTCCTTCTGGAATGCCCATAATGTGAATGTTGATACGCTTGAAGTTGTCCCAGAGGCTCCTTACACTATCTTCATATTTTTCGTTTTCATTTTATTTTTTTGTTTGTTTTGGGGTTTTTTTGCTCTTTTGATTGGGTGTTTTTTGCTTCCTCATATTCCAAATGGTTGATTTTATTCTCAGAATTCTCTACTGTTGAGTCCCTGTAAATTATTCTTTATTTCAGTTAGTGTATGCTTAATTTCTGACTGGTCCTTTTTCATGTCTTTGAAATTCTCACTAAGATCCTTGAAAATCTCACAAAGCCCCTGGAAACTCTCACTAAGATCCTTATAACCATTGTTTTGAACTCTGTATCTAGTAGTTTCTTGGCTTCCATGTCATTTAGGTTTTTTTTCTGGAGATTTCTTCAGTTCTTTCATTTGTTACACATTTCTTTGTCTCTACATTTTGGCTGCTTCCCTGTGTTTTTTTCTATGCATTAAATAGAGCTGGTATGTCTTTTGGAATCAGTAGAGTGGCCTTGTGTAGTAGGTGTCCTGTAGGGCCCAGTGGCTTAGCCTCCCCAGTCACCTGAGCTGGGCACTCTAGGTGTGCCCCTGTATGGGCTGTGTGCACAGTCTTGTTGTAATTGAGCCTTGATTGCTGTTGGCATCACTGCGAGGAATTGACCTCCAGGCAAATTAGCTGTGAGAACCAGTTGTGACTACAGTGGGAGAGCTGCTACACAGGAGACACCCCTATGGAGCAGGACTTGCTTCAGTGGGGCTTTGGTGCTCACTGAGTCTGCCCCTTGAGAGTGTTGCTTGTGTATGTGTAGAGATGTAATCTGCTATGGTCAGAAGCTGTCCACTGGGTGCACTGGCTCTGGGGCCTCCTGGGAGGTACAAAGGCAGCCACTGCCTAGGGCCACCCAGCAGGAGCTACAGAGCAATTTGCAGATGGCTGCTACTTGTATTGGGCTTAGAAGTGCCCAGGCGAGGCCAAGTTGTGAAGCAAGGCAGGCTGGTACTAGTGCCAGGTCTTGGGCCTCTTATTGATAGGTTTGGGGCATGCTGACCACTTGCTTCTTGTTTGAGAGATTTTAGGCAAGTCTGAAGCCTTAGCCAAGATAGGCCAGTCACATAGAAAAGCCACTGCAAACAGCTTTGGGTGGGGCTGCAAACTGGATGGGGAGGAGTCTCAGGGAATCACCAGGGCAGAGCGAACAGTGTGAGCCAGGCTTCTGGAAACTCAGATATGGCTGCCAGTCAGCTCTGCCACAGGGGAGGTCTCAGCATAGGAACAATGACCCCTGTGAGGTCCCCTGTCTTGGAGAAAGCCACCCCCCCCCAGTGTTCTTGCTCTAATGCCAGATAATCCAGTTCCTCCCCATATGTCACTGGATCCCCCAATGCCACTGCCCCAGTACTGGTACTCAGAGGGAGTGGGACAGTGTAAGTTCGTTCCTCTTTTAAGAGGAACTGCCTGGATCTCCAATAGCCTCTGTGTCACTTAGCCACAATCCCCACTGGTTTTTACAGCCCTAAGTTAGGGAGACTTCTCTTCCCAGCTCCTGGACCCTGGATTGGGGGTCTGGGACCTCCTTGCTGCTCACAGGAGGCTTCCACAGCTGAGATATCCTTCCTGATTAAATACACTCCACACGTTCCATTCTGCGCCTCTGCCCCTCCTACTGGTCTTGATGTGCTTTTTTCTTTACTTTTCTAGTTATAGGACTTCCATTCAGCCAGATTTCAGGTTCTGAATGATGGTTGTTCTGTATTTTAGTTGTAATTTTGATGTGGTTGTGGGAAGCGGTGAGTACCATTCTCAATTTTGTTTTTAATTTCCTTTTTGAATTGTTCACTGTTAGTGTATAGAAACAGCTGATTTTTAGTGTCGAAAGAATACAAATTCTTTCAGCTTTGCTGGGTTTGTTAGGTCTAACAGATTTTTTTCATGCAATGTTTAGGGTTTTCTACACATAAGATCATGTCACCTACAAACAGGTAATTTTACTTCTTCCTTTCCCACTTGGATACCTTTTACTTCTTTTTCCTCGTTAATTGCTCTGGCTAGAACTTCCAATATATGTCAAATAAAAGCGATGAAAGTGGGCATCCTTGGGATTATGCATGCCTTTACAAAACCTGATCATCCAAAAGCAAACCAAGTTGAAGAGAAGACCCATTTGAGTACTCATTCCACAGAAAAGTAGGCTCTCTGCTGGAGGGTGAAACCATTGCCTGGGAGACTGTGTAAGCCCGAGGGCCTTCTCTGGGTGGAAAGTATTCACTCCAGCCCATCTGCCCATGCTGAGTTCCAGTCCTATCTCTTCTCCAGAGTCTCCTCAATACCTCCCCAAGGGATGCCTTCTGAGAAGCTCAGCACCTGGAAATATAGTCCATGCAGGGACTGAGCTTTCAAGACCCTGCGAATGCTATTCCGAGAGGTTCTTCCAGTCTTGCTGGCTTAATGAGCCATGAGTATATTCCATATCTAAATCTGAAGCTGCATGAAGGCAGGACATCATTTCCTCATGTGCGCCCGACCTTATGGTGACAAGAATCCTTTATAAATGAAATGATGAGTCTAAGTCCTTCTGAGGCCCTGGGATGACAGGCACTGGGTATTTGGTGAGATCAGAACCAGGCTCCTAGCTGTCCCTCATTCTCCCTTTGGACTCAGAAGCAAGAGAAATGAGTATCATAATGCAAAGTATGAGCAGGAAGTTTGAACTCAGACTTTGGTAAGTCCTAGTTCTATTCTACCACTTATTGTGTGACCCCAGGGCAATAACTTGACCTCTCTAAGCCTTTCTGTCATCTGTAAAATGTGCTAATAATAGCACTTTTCTTACATAGTTGTTGTGAAGAGTAAACTAAATAACACATATAAAGCATTTGACAAAGTCTCTAACAGAGTAACATTCCTCCGAGGCTGTGGGCATCACTATAAGTTTTATTATTACTATCGCTCTTCTCAAAGGATTCTGTCAGCACTCCCCTCAGTGCCTATGCCTTCAGCATTCCTGTGTCACCACTGCCACCTACAGGTAAACAGCCATCCACAAACTATGCCCAGTGGATTCAATGCCCTTGGATCTTGCAAATGTCTCCAGCCTTTCTGACTTTTGGGTTTCTGGGCCAGGAAAGCTCCAAGCCCCGAGGAAGCACAAGGGCTCGCGTTCCAGAAGGAAGCCCCCAAACCCCTTGGCCCACCCATAAGTGAAGAAACAGCCATGGCGCAATTTCCTGAAATCCAAATGTTAGAACTCCAAGAAGACTCTGAGACCATCCAAGTAAAGACGATTCCCCCTGAGTTACTCAATACAGATGTCACATTTCCTAGATCTCTGGAAATGGGTATGTGGGGGAGAGGGGCAAAGTGTGGCTGCTGGCTCCTCACAGCAACTTCTTGACCTGCAAGTGACCACTGAACCACTGATCTCAAGTCTTCAAAGAGACTCATTTCTTTCACACAAAAATGGAGAAGCAGAGGAAAAATGAAAACCAATGTTGGCCAACCATCACATTCTATCTGGGCTGAGTTCTTCACATACGTTATCTTATTTAATCCTCTCTTCCCCTGCAGGCAGATCACACTCCTCCTAATAGGTGAAACCAAATGAAGCCCAGATTGCTGACCAGCAGTGCACAGCTGGCAGGTAGCAGCACTGCCAACCACATGAGCCAGGTCTTCCTGGTAGACCTGGCCTTAGACCCCAAAGTGCCAAGGAGACCCTGCCTCAGAGCAGACTGGCCCAGGGCTCCAGATGCAGTCTACCTCCTGATCTGGCAGGTGAAGGCTACAAACTCTGGGCAGGAAGTGTGAAGGAGGTGCCGATGAAGGGTCAAGTTAAATTAGCTGCTCAGTCAGCCTTTTCACCTTGTTCTTCATTTTATAATAAACTTCTGTTGTTGCTGTTAATCCTCACCTGAAGATATTTTTCCATCGATTTTTTAGAGAGAGTGGAAGGGAGGGGGAGAGACAGAGAGAAACATCAATGTGAGAGAGACACATCGATTGGTTGCCTCCGGCACACGCCCTGACCAGAGCCAGGGACGGAGCCTGCAACTGAGGTACATGCCCTTGACTGGAATTGAACCTGGGACCCTTCAGTCCACGGGATGACGCTCTATCCACTGAGCCAAACTGACTAGGGCATCAATAAACTTTTAATATTTGAATAATTTTAGATTTACTGAAAGTTGCAAAGATTATATAAAGGGTCCCCATATGCCCTTCTCCTAGTTTCTATTAATGTCAATGTCTTACATAACCACTGTTCACTTGTCAAAACTAAAAAAATGAACATTGGCACAGCATGATTAACTAAACTCCAGACTTCATTCAGAATTTTCCAGTTTTTCTTCTAATGCACCTTTTGTCCAGAATACTACACTGCATTTAGTTTTCCCCCTTTTTATTTTATTTTTTAAATATATTTTTATTGATTTCAGAGAAGAAAGGGAGAGAAAGAGAGAGAGAGAGAGAGAGAGAGAGAGAGAGACATCAATGATGAGAATCAATCACTCAGCTGCCCCCTGCTGGGATAGAGCCCGCAACCTGAGCATATGCCCTGACCAGGAATAGAACTGTGTCCTCCTGGCTCATAGGTCTACACTCAACCACTAAGCCAGCGCGGCCTGTCTTCCCCCCTCTTTTTAATCTCCTATTTTCTTTAAAGACCAACAAACTCACAAAATCAGTACTAAGTTATTCTCCTGTCTAGAGCACTCAGTTCCAAAGGGCAGTGCTGTATGAGCCACAGCTCCACACCAGGCCTAATTAGGACACCACATCCTCCCACTCCCCAAACAAAGGAGCCTTTCAGGCCAGCCAAACAACAGAGAAAATGTCAGCCTGCTGGCCACACAGGCTGAGGCTGCTGATCCAAGTGCTTTTTAAACTGGAATTCCCTTGAGGAGGATCCACAGATTCAAAATGCATTTGGGGTGTGTTCTCTACAAGCAGAGCCACTGTTTTGATATAGTCCCACCTTTGTACTTAATGGGAATATCTTACCTGTGGAGTAAATGAGAGTGAGAGAGGAGTTGGGGGAAGGGCTGTGATGACAATGGGCAACAGGGGGTGTGGGAGATAGGCCCCTGCAGGAGCCAGGTCCGGGCCAGGAGAACAGTGCCAGCGGGTGATCCCAGCCTAGCGGTTGCTCTCTAACAGCCAGGCAGGTGGGCCAGTTGACTGGGAAGATAAAAGGTCCCCTGGGAGCTGGCGCTCAGGTTAGAGCTGCATTAAAGCACAGCAGATATGCTGCGGATTTCGCCTTTCCCCGGAGTGCCTCTTGGGGCTGTTCAGCTTGCTCTTGTGCACTGAGAGCAGAGACGAGGGGTGCCTGCAAATGCCCTGGGCACTGCCTCGCACCAGCCTGCCCAGCTGGGCCTGATTACAGAGACACATACTCAAAGGAGACTTGAATGCCAGTCCTTGGCAAGGGAACAGGCAAGGTCATCCAAAGGCTTCCCAGTTCAATTTACACTTGAACGGAGAGGCCTCTCCCTACCAGGCACTGTGCTAGGTTGGGACAGAAAAATAAGCAAGATGGACCGCCTCCCATAAGGAGGTCACCAGGCAGGAGACCTGCAAACAAGCAGCCAGTACACAATGTGGTGAGTGTTAGAACAGGCGTGAATAGAAAAAAGACGCGCGGGCCAACACATGACAGAGGAATAGTTCATCGTGCTGAAGAGGGAGGAGGGTCATGAAAACGAAGCCAAGGACCTGGTAAAGAGGGAGAGCAGGAATTTGGAGGAGCGGGGGAGTCTCCCGGGCAGTAGGAACTGGCTGAGCAGAGATCGAATGGAAAAGCTGGGCTGTGGGGAGGGAAGCAGGGCAAGGCGGCCAGCTGGGGAGCTGCTTTCATTTTCCATAAGGAGCCCGAGCTTTCTGCAGGAGCCAGTGGGGGGGGGGGGGCCTTCCCAACAGAAATGCAGATCCCGCTGGTACCGGCATGGGGGCTGCACTGGCGTGCAGTGCCTGCAGGCAGGAAGCAGGGGCAGGTTTATCCTAACTGCTCAGCGAAAGGGAGACAGGACAGCACTTGGTCAAAGGCCTGGTTTTGAATCTGATGCACTAGGGGTCAGTCTTGGGTCATTTGACCCTGGTCAAATTTCTTAATCTCTCTGGACTTCAGTATAGTCATCTACAAAATGGGCAAAACAGTCGTACCAATGAATTAGTGAGATGAAACTCAATATGGGAACCTGGCACTGGGTGTGTGCCACAATGTGACCTACAATTCTAACACATGCATCACGTGGACTGTCCCTCAGGAAGACTGACTTCCCGCGGGCAAGGAGGAAGGGCAGGTGACTGACTGCCTCCAGGCAGAGGCCGTCCTGGAGCCTGGGCAGACTGGACACGACCGGCTGTATTCTGACCGGCACCAGTCAGCCCACCGGATCAGCCAGGGCCAGCAGGCGTCGGCAGGAGCCAGTCTAAAAAGGAAGGTCTTTCTGCTTCAAAGCATGATTACAAAATTCCAAGCCTGGAGAAAACCTCCCCAAGTTCCCCAGGCTCACCCCCGCTGCGCTCAGCAAAGCCACAGCACTTTGGCTAACTCTGGCCAAGAGCTGCCCCCCAGAACCAGGGAAGAGAAACCCTCCTGCTACCACCTGGCCTCTGCAGTTCAGCGTCTGTGGGAGCAGGCAAAGCAACCCATCAGAGTAAGGCTCAAATTTTGTGGTTTTCCCAACTGGTCTTAGGAAGAATACAATTAATAATAAAAAATACCCAGGTTAGAACAACTAAGCTCAATTCTTATTTTTATTTATTTATTCCTTTTTTACTTTTCCAGCAGAGCTGTTTTAGATCCTGTCTTTGGTCACAAAGCAGCTGTGTAACATGTCTAACACATAGCTTCGTCAGCCAAGGGACACTTTACAACAGAGCAAGAGTCACAGACAGGCGCTTTGTCCAAGTCTGGTGTCCCCTTCCTGGTAACTGAGGCCGTGCCTGTCTGGTCACCCTCAGGCAGTCAACCATTCAGGGCCTACTCCCCGCCCTCCCACGCCGCCCCCTGGATGCTACTGAAGTGTTCTCTGGGTGTGGTAACAACAAAGAGAGTGGGAAACGTGTAGGGAGCCCAAACGCGAGCCAGTTCTCTTAAAACATACTTCTTTGTATATTCTTACTTTTAAATTAACACATTTAAAAGAATAATACCCCCTGTGGGAAGGTTACAGTGAAACTTCGACAGGGCAAGGGTCTCAAGGTCTCCCTGGTTCTTACTGAGTGCTATTCTTGCTAAATGTTAAAATGTAGAACAGTATTTTGCAGATGCAGCTATAACTGGATGAGCTTGAACAGAAACTAACCTGACAAGAGGAAATCAACATGTAATTGACTAAATCGTGTATATCAGCAATGGCTAAGCCTCCTTTATGGAGACAGAGCTCGGGTGCATCAGTGGGCAGTGGCAGCTCATCAGGAGATTACTGGCCTGTGTCTCCACAGGACGGAGGGTGTGTTCTGTAGGGAACTCCTATTTGGTGATAAACTAACTATACACATACTTAGAATAGGTTCTGTATTTTTGGTAAAGAAAGTATGGGAAATAGAGATACATTTTTGTTGAAGGAAAAAAAATGTGTTTAGATAAAGAAGGATATAAAGGACATGTGCTTTATTAGTAAAGAACGAAAAAGGAATATAATTGTGTCATAAAATAAAATGATTGTTTCAAAATAAGGAGAGAAAAGATAGCACAAAAATGGAAAGATATATGTAAGTTACAGGTCTGTGCACATTGCAGAAGGTTCATAGAGGGGGGATCTTAAGATGCATGTATATGAACTCTAACCGTTCTTAACCCTTTTATCATTTACGGACAATTATTGTCCTACTAATACTTTTATAAAAATGTTTCTACAAAGATGTTTCATCTTCAGAAAGGTGATGGAGAAGACTCTGACACTCTAAGGTACAAAATCCATGTGCAACTAAATTTAAAGGTAGTAACGCTTAGATGTTTAATGCCTGGTGACATCAGTCCCAATAAAGGTCCCAGATTTATAAGAATACTTTTCCTTGTACAGGTATTACAATGACCACCATAGCAATATTAGACAATAGAACTGCTCTTGAGAACATTCTACCTAAGCAAGGTGGGGTTTGCCCTGTTGTTAATATCTCTTGTTGTACTTGGATAAAACACCTGATAAAGTAAAGTTAGAACTAAATATAATCCAGGCACAAGCCAAATGATTAAACACCCCAAATTTCCATCAACTGATGAATAAAAAAATATGACATATCCACACAATAGAATAGTATTTGGCAATAAAAAAGAATGAAATTCTGGTGTATGCTACAATAGGGATGAACTTTGAAAACATTATGTCGCCTGACCGGTATCGCTCAGTGGTTCAGTGTTGACTCCCTGGTACCATTCCTGGTCAGGGCACATGCCCGGGTTTCAGGCTCAATCCCAGTGTGTGTGTGTGTGTGTGTGTGTGCGCACGCGCGCGCGTGCGCGCGCAAGAAACAGCAGATCTGATGTTTCTATGTCTCTCTCCCTTTTCCTTCTTCTTTCTCTAAAACCAATAAAAACATTTTTTTAAAAAGAAAACATTATGTCAAGTGAAAAAAGCCAAACACAAAAGGGCAAATACTTTATGATTGTACTTATATTAGATATATAGAATAGTCCAATTCATAGTGATAGTAAGCAGACGGGTGTTGCCGGGTGGCTGGGAGAGGGTGGGAGTTAGTTGAGTGGGTGCGGAGTTTCAGTTTGGGAAAAGATTCTGGAGGTGGATAATGGTGGTGGCTGCACAACATTTGAATATACTTAATGCGACTGAACTATACACTTAAAATGGCTAAAATGGTAAATTTTGTTATGTATATTTTATCACAATATTATTTTTTTAATTTTACAATATTTTAAGTGGGAGAAAAAGACCACAGGTTGTATGATTCCATTTACAGGAAATGTCCAGAATAGGCAAATCTATAGGACAAAGTTGATTAGTGGCTGCCTGGGGTCAGGGGAAATGGGAAGTGATTGCTGATGGGTATAAGAAGATAAAAATGTTCTAATATTGATTGTGATGATGGTTGCACAACTCTGTGAATATACTGAAAATCATTGAATTATACACTTTAACTGGGTGAATTGCATGGTATGTGAATTATATCTCAATAAAGCTGCTAAAAGAGAGGGAAAGCCACACACATGTTTAATATACTATCATTTAAAATTCTTAAAACTTCCCAAACTTATTAGAAACATTTTGTAATGGTGTAAAGAAAACAAGATACAAAATTGTTCTTTAAAAAAAAGATGCAGCCAAGCTGGAATGGCTCAGTTGGTTGAGCATAATCCTGTGCACCAAAAGGTTGTGGGTTCGATCCCCAATCAGAAGGTAACTGATCCATGTTTCTCACATAGATGTTTCTCTCTCTCTCTCCCTTCACATCCCCCTCCCTCCCTTCTTTCCTCTCTCTAACCATGCCCTCAGGGGAGGATTAAGAAATAATAATAAGCCCTAACTGGTTTGACTCAGTGGATAGAGCGTCGGCCTGCGGACTGAAAGGTCCCAGGTTCGATTCCGGTCAAGGGCATGTACCTTGGTTGCGGGCACATCCCCAGTAGGGAGTGTGCAGGAGGCAGCTAATTGATATTTCTCTCTCATCGATGTTTCTAACTCTCTATCCCTCTCCCTTCCTCTCTGTAAAAAATCAATAAAATATATTTTTAAAAAAAGAAATCCTATATAATAAAGAGCTGATATGCAAATGATCATCACGCCCTCACACCATCACGGCACAGACACTCAACACTAGGGAGAGAGGAATGGGGACCAGCCAGGCACAAATGAGCTCGCAAGAGAGGAATGGGGACCAGCCAGACTGTGGCCTGGGAGAGGGACAAGCTGCCCGCCCCGCGGTCCCGGGCACCAGTGGCTGCGCCTGCACCTGCAGCCCAGGAGAGGACAAGCTGCATGCTCTGCAGTCCCCAAGGTCCTGGGCGCCAATGGCTGCGCCTGCGCCTGCGGCCTCAGAAAGGGACAAACTGCCCACCCAGCGGTCCTGAGCGCCTGCGGCTGCGGCCAGACAAAGCTGTGGCCAGCCTGGGCGAAGCCAGCCTGGGTCCTGGGTTCCTGCGCCAGCCAGAGGGAGGGAAGCCTGGGTCCCAGGTGCCTGCAACTGGCCAGAGGAGGGAATCCTGGGTCCCAGGCAGAGGCGGTTAGGGGCGATCAGGCCAGCAAGGGAGCAGTTAGGGGTGATCAGGCAGGCAGGCAGAGGTGGTTAGGGGCTATCAGGCAGGCAGGCAGAAGGATTAGGGGCAATCAGGCAGGCAGACAGGCAAGCGGTTAGGAGCCAGCGGTCCCGGATTGCAAGAGGCAGTCGGACATCCCCCGAGGGGTCCTGGATAGGAGAGGGTGCAGGCCGGGCTGAGGGGACCCCCCCCCATGCACAAATTTCATGCACGGGGCCTCTAGTAATAAAATAATTTTAAAAGGATGCATATGGATAATGTTTGTAAAAAAAAAAAGTGAATATGACCAATGTGTTGAAGTATTTGGTTTAGAGGTAAATCTTTAAAAATATTTTTGTTATTATTGTTTTATAAAGATAGAAAGGGGATATTGTATCACAAAAGACCAAGACTAAAATGGCAAACTCATAACCAACACTAAAATCCAATTATTTAATTCTTCCATCAAAAATAGGCACAGGGCATAAGGCTATCCTGAACATAAGTAAACCTTTTGACTATAAAGACTGTTTTCTTTAGGGATAAAAGCCCTCTAATCCCAATATCTTTGAAAAGGATTTCCATCCTAACCAGGCCTCCCTATTAATCCCCCTTGTCCTCGAGTGGGTTACCCATGCTTTGTTTTTTCGCCACCTGGGAGGGTACCCAAGATAGTCAAGGAGGACCAAACTGAAAGCCAGTCTGGACTGGCACAGAGGGAGATGCAGACATAATATAAACATGTGATTTGCATTCCAAAGATGAATACAACAGGTTCTGAATCACCTGGGAAACTGCTCCTATCCCTAACAGAAAAATCAGGAATATCAACAGCGAGAACAAACAGGGAGATTACATTTAAATTCAACCATATTTAAATAGGAAGGAGAGACCCAACACAAGCATGTATTCCTATTTATACAATACTCAGAACTCAAAGCCATATCACACACAGGTTATATAACTTATTCATGACAATGTGACTTTAAACAGTAGTTCTAGCTGGGTCACCTTGAACGATAGCAAACAAAGCTTGCCAAGGGAAACATGCAAATAAGATAATCAAAATCCAGTGGGATAGGCATTTTTCTACCATCCTGGAATTTTTATTGCAGAAAAAGAAACATAGTATCTATCTAGCTTCCTCAGCACCAAAGAAACAGCATCATATTTCATTCTTCAATGGGGTGGAGTCCGGAGGGAGGAGCCTGATGTTTTCTGGAGATCGCACCAAGTTCAGCCAGTATCTATCCTATATAATAAAAGGGTAATATGCAAATTGACCCTAACAGCAGAACGACTGGGAATGACTGGTCACTATGACATACACTGAACACCAGGGGGCAGACGCTCAATGCAGGAGCTGCCCCCTGGTGGTCATGCACTCCCACAGGGGGAGCTCTGCTCAGCCACAAGCCAGGCTGATGGCTGCCAGTACAGGGGTGGTGGTGGGAGCCTCTCCTGCCTCCTCAGCAGCGCTAAGGATGTCTGACTGCAGCTTAGGCCTGCTCCCCGCTGGCAAGTGGACATCCCCCAAGGGCTCCCAAGCTGCCAGAGGGATGTCTGACTGCCAGCTTAGGCCCAATCCCCCGGGGAGTGGGCCTAAGCCAGCAGGTGGACATCCTCCGAGGGGTCCCAGACTGCGAGAGGGTGCAGGCCGGGCTGAGGAACCCCCTCCCCCCCGAGTGCACAAATTTTTGTGCACCGGGCCTCTAGTCCTATCTAATAAAAGAGAAACATGGTAATTAGCCGTACGGCCGCTACCCTTCCCATTGGTTAATCAGTGAGATATGCAAATTAACTGCCAACCAAGATGGCGGCCGGCAGCCAGACAGCTGACGCGAACAGGGAGGCTTGCTTGCTTCAGTGACGGAGGAAGCCAGGTTCCCCGCCTGCCTTGCCGGCCTCGCAGCTGCTCTCTAAGAAACATTGTAACAAATATAGAAGCTAAACAAAACCC
>NW_005362033.1:1286822-1290274 GCF_000412655.1 Myotis brandtii
CCAACTCCCCAATCAGCCCTGCTCTGAGCCTGACCAGGGGCTGCACCTAGGGATTGGGCCTGCCCTCTGCCACCCGGGAGCAGGCCTAAGCCAGCAGGTCATTATCTCCCGAGCGGTCCCAGACTGCAAAAGGGCACAGGCCGGGCTGAGAGACCCCCTCTCCCACCCCGAGTGCACAAATTTTTGTGCACCGGGCCTCTAGTGTATATATATAAAAGCCTAAGCGATTGTTCAACCGTTCACTATGACACGCACTGACCACCAGGGGGCAGACACTCAATGCACAGGCATGAAAACATGGAACAGACTGATGAATCTCAGAGGGAAGCGGGGAGGGAGGAGGATGGGAAGAGATTAACCAAAGATCTTATATGCATACTAGAGGCCCGGTGCACAGATTAATGCACCGGTGGAGTACCTCAGCCTGGCCTGTGGGGATTAGGCCAAAACTGGCAGCCCGACATCACCTGAGGGGTCCCGGGTTGCAAGAGGGTGCAGGCCAGACCGAGGGACCCCACCAGTGCACGAATCCATGCACTGGGCCTCTAGTGTGGATACAGTGATACAGCCAGGTTTACTAGAGGAAATCTGAGTAATGGGTGGAAAGTATTCACCACTCCATGCAGCACAAACCACAGGGGGCAAGTAGCAGAGGCCTCAAAGGCACTCTCTCTGAGGCAGGGACATATAGGTAGCACCCTTTGCGGTTAAGAATTCCTAACCTCAGGATGATGCGTCAAGTGAAACCTTCCCTAGAGAACTGCTGGTGCAAACAGCTGGCCTCCTGAGAGTGGCCACAGGAAACATTGGGAAATTTTTTAAAAATATTTTTTTATTGATTTCAGAGAGAAAGAGAGAGGGAGAGAAAGATAGAAACATCAATGAGTGAGAATTATCAATTGGCTGCCTCCTGCACACCCCCTGCTGGGGATCAAGCCCACAACTTGGGCATGTGCCCTTGACTGGAATCAAATGCAGGACCCTTCAGTCTGTAGGCCAACACTCTATCCACTGAGCCAAACCAGCTAGGGCAAACATTGGGAAATCTTAAACTTTCCATTAGATGATTATATTGTCATATTAAGAATGACAGTTAATATTTTTAGATATGATAATGAAGCTGTGATTATATTGTTAAAAAAATTCCTTATCCGTGTAAACCCAGAAAAGGACACCTACTCAGAAGGACTCCTGGTGACTAACTGGGCTCAATTTTTTTTAAGAAACAGAGCCTAGCAGCCATTTCTTCACAGGGGCCTCTCATGCAAACTGCACTTCAGGGGGAGGCCTGCTCTGAACTGCCTGCCTCTGCACTGAACTCCCTGCTTGCCTGTGTTCCTGCCATCTGAGCCAGCCTTATAAAGGAGTTCCTGGACTCCTATTTCAACCAATAGGACTGAGCTTTCCTTTTCCAATCAGAACTGTGCAGCTCCAACCAACCAGAGCGGCTCTTTTCTGACCAATCAGGAGAATGCCTTTTGAACCAATCAAACTGCAAGGATTTGGAGTCCTCATTTGTATGAGGATAGAACAATCAGGGACCAGGCGCAGGGACTTCGGTTCATATAAGCCAGCTCCCCTCTGGCTAAGGGAGCACACTTTCCCTTCCCACCAAAGACTGTGTTTCCCCGCCAAGAACTGAAACACTGAAGATGTCTCATCAGAGCAGAGTGGACTGACACAGAACAGAGTCGACCAACACAGAACGGAGCCAACCGTGAAGCACAAAGCAAACTGGCATGGAGGAGAGCAAATCATTGAGGAGCAAAGCAAAGCGGAACTGTCTAGTCGACAGGGGCTGGCCCCCAGGGCTGCCTCACAGCCTACTTGCTATATCACAGTGGAGCTGTTTTGCACTGAATAAAGTTTCCCCCTTCCCTCTACCCCAAACTGAATTGGCACCAAGGGCCACCAGTTGACATCCTTTAAAAATACACACATGGGTATTTATAGATGAAATTACATGATGTCTGGGGTTTATTGGAAAACTAGGGGCCCAGTGCACGAATTTGTGCACCTTGAAAGAAACTGTGGGCTGCAAGGCTGCAGTGGGCACAGGGGCGGGTCTCAGCCCATCCTCCACGCCCCTGTTGGGCCCTTCCCACCGCAGCCCCCAGTCCCCTGCCTGCCGGCAGCCCTGCTCCCACTACCGCCACTCCCATGCGTTGACAGTGGGGCTGGCGCCATCAGTGGGTTTGAGCGGCAGCTACTACCTTGATCACCTCTCAGGAGCAGGGGGAGATGGAGAAGCCCTCAGGGGCAATCGGGGATGGCAGCCACTGCTTGCACCAGCTGATGGCGCCAAGCGATCGGGACCGGCACTGGGCACCATTAGCAGGTGCGAACAAGGCTAGCACCGGCAGCAGGTGTGAGAGCTGGGTGGGAATGCAGAGCACAGGAGCAAAGAATTTTCAGTAATCACCAGAGGCTTGCCCCGATGACCACGACTGGTGCCCCGCCTTGGTCTGGCACCTCCGCTCACCTGCTCCAACATCCCACCATGGCCGACACCCACCATGTTCCGCGCTCTGCTGCCTGCTGCCGATGACCACAATGTTCCACGCACCCCCTGGTGGTCAGCGCACATCATAGCAACCAGCTGTTCAGTTGTTCCACTGTTTGGTCTATTTTCGTATTAGCCTTTTATTATATAAGATAATCCAGGATAGAAGTGTGTGGGGTCATAGACTAACTAAAACTGCCTGAGTTGATAATTGTTGAAACTTGCTCATAAATACATGAGAATTCACCATAATAGTCTTTATCTTTTTGTATATGTTTGAAATTTCCCATAATAAAAAAAAATGGGCTGCAAGGCTGCAGTGGGCACAGGGGCGGGTCTCAGCCCATCCTCCACGCCCCTGTTGGGCCCTTCCCACCGCAGCCCCCAGTCCCCTGCCTGCCGGCAGCCCTGCTCCCACTACCGCCACTCCCATGCGTTGACAGTGGGGCTGGCGCCATCAGTGGGTTTGAGCGGCAGCTACTACCTTGATCACCTCTCAGGAGCAGGGGGAGATGGAGAAGCCCTCAGGGGCAATCGGGGATGGCAGCCACTGCTTGCACCAGCTGATGGCGCCAAGCGATCGGGACCGGCACTGGGCACCATTAGCAGGTGCGAACAAGGCTAGCACCGGCAGCAGGTGTGAGAGCTGGGTGGGAATGCAGAGCACAGGAGCAAAAGAATTTTCGTAATCACCAGAGGCTTGCCCCGATGACCACGACTGGTGCCCCGCCTTGGTCTGGCACCTCCGCTCACCTGCTCCAACATCCCACCATGGCCGACACCCACCATGTTCCGCGCTCTGCTGCCTGCTGCCGATGACCACAATGTTCCACGCACCCCCTGGTGGTCAGCGCACATCATAGCAACCAGCTGTTCAGTTGTTCCACTGTTTGGTCTATTTTCGTATTAGCCTTTTATTATATAGGACTAGGGGCCCGGTGCACAAAAA
>NW_005362033.1:1290942-1296085 GCF_000412655.1 Myotis brandtii
AGATAATCCAGGATAGAAGTGTGTGGGGTCATAGACTAACTAAAACTGCCTGAGTTGATAATTGTTGAAACTTGCTCATAAATACATGAGAATTCACCATAATAGTCTTTATCTTTTTGTATATGTTTGAAATTTCCCATAATAAAAAAAAAATCCATAGGAAAGGCATAAAACCATTCATAACTCTGACCCAGCAATATACCCCTAAGGAAATAAGTCAGGAGGTGGGAGAGAGCTGATTCTACAAAGATGCCTAATTGAGAAAAACTCTGTTGCTCCCAAGAAATGAGAGATGGCGAAGCAACAAGGGCATGTCAATAAGGAAAGTGTGCTCCCTTAGCCAGAGGGGAGCTGGCTTATATGAACCGAAGTCCCTGCGCCTGGTCCCTGATTGTTCTATCCTCATACAAATGAGGACTCCAAATCCTTGCAGTTTGATTGGTTCAAAAGGCATTCTCCTGATTGGTCAGAAAAGAGCCGCTCTGGTTGGTTGGAGCTGCACAGTTCTGATTGGAAAAGGAAAGCTCAGTCCTATTGGTTGAAATAGGAGTCCAGGAACTCCTTTATAAGGCTGGCTCAGATGGCAGGAACACAGGCAGGTAGACAGCTTGTGCAGGCTCACCCTGAAGTGCAGTTGGTGAGAAAGGCCCCTATGTAGAAATGGCTGCTCGGCTCTGTTATTAAATTTTAGCCCAGTTAGCCACTGGAGCCCTTCTTAATAGGCATCTTCTTTCTCAAGGTCCACACTCAAGAATTGATGCATAGTAGGGTCTGAGTAAGTAAACATGCATTTTAAAATGTCATCGAACATATGTTTACTGAGCATCTACAATGTGCTGGGCTAGGCACTAGAGATACACTGCGGAGTGGAAACAGGCATGTCCTTTCCCCTGCAGAAAATGAACAAATAAACACCCTAGAAAAAGGGGCTGGTGCCCTGAAGGAGTGAAACCCGGGTCTGTAAGGTCGTGCAGTGAAGGAAGCTGACCTAGCCTGGGAGCAAGAGGGAAGGCATTCTCCAGGAAATGACACACATTGTCAACGTGAGAAACATTCTAACCTATGAAGAATTTTTGGGAGTTTGCGTCAAACTGTCAACAATTGCCAGGAAGCAAAATCTCAACAGATTGAGATAATGCTCCAGAGAATGGCAGTTTTGCACCTTATTTTATGCATCACAATCAAAAGAGGAAACGAATGTGGGTTATATGAAATCCATTGGTGATTGATTAGGGAGGCTGGAGAAAGCAAAGTGGGGAAACCTCTGGGAATTGATAAAAAACAAAATGATAGACATATACTTCTCTTTTTCAAAACATTTTAAAAAATATATTTTTATTGATTCAGAGAGGAAGGGAGAGAGAGATAGAAACATCAATGAGAGAGAATCATTGATTGGCTGCCTCCTGCATGCCCCCTGCTGGGGATCAAGACCGCAACCAGGCATATGCCCTTGACTGGAATTGAACTGGAGACCCTTAGGTCTGCAGACCTACGCTTTATCCACTGAGCCAAACCAGCCAGGGCTCAAAACATATTTTTATTGATTTCAGAGAGGAAGCAAGAGGAGAGGGAGAGGGAGAGGGAGAGGGGGAGGGAGAGAGAGAGAGAGTGAGAGAGAGAGAGAGAGAGAGAGAGAAAAGCTAAGTGAAGAAACAGGTAGCATGAAATATGTGCTTACCAATCACAAGGTAAAAATGTGTGCTCACATAACGCAAGGGTCAAAGAGAACACAGGAGGCCACGTCCTTCAGCTTCACTGCCTCTTTGCAGCGAGGCCCTGCCCGCCCCGCGTGTGCAAGCACACACCAGCTGAATTAATTGTGCTCTCAGAAGCCATTCAGGAAAGACATTCATCAGTGATTACCAGGGAACATGCTTCCATTTCTGATTCATCAAGTGCTTCTGTGACCGTGGCCTTGGAAAGAAACCGAGCAAGGCAAAACACAATCAAGTGACTCCCAGTCCAGACCACAGAGAAAATCTCATTTTGTTTTACAAGCTGGTCCTAAGTCTCATTGCTATGGTTCCTAATACCAAGTGTGAAGGAATTCCCCAAGGGCAGAACGGGCCTTTCCTCTGCCACTTGAAAGGGGAACGCTAGCCCTAACCGGTTTGGCTCAGTGGACAGAGTGTTGGCCTGCGAACTGAAAGGTCCCAGGTTCGATTCTGGACAAGGGCACATGCCCGGGTTGTGGGCTCGATCCCCAGTGGGGGACTTGCAGGAGGCAGTTGATCCATGATCCTCTCTCATCATGGATGTTTCTATCTCTCTCTCCCTCTTCCTTCCTCTCTGAAATCAATAAAAATATATTTTTTTTAAAAAGAAAAGAAAGGGGAACGCTGAGTGGCTGCTCTCAGTGGCTGGCACAGAGGTGAAGGGCAAGAAAGAGCAAGAGCACAGGCTGGAAGCTTAAGAGCCTTGGCCACAGCAGCTCCATGCTGGGAGACAAGAACTGCCCCTCCAGACTGGAGACCGCACTTGGGTAGAAAGGCTTCTGCAGTGGCTGCACGGCCTTGCCGCTCTCCACCTGTGCTGCCGCCCACCTTGGAGCCCGATGGCTCTGCGTTCCTTCTGCTTAGAGCTGCTTAGAGCTGCAGGCTTTGGGGGTCGTGGTTTGATATAGATATTCAAGAATGTCCAGCCCTAACTTGGTTTGGCTCAGTGGATAGAGCATCGGCCTGCAGACTGAAGGGTCCCAGGTTCGATTCCGGCCAAGGGTATGTACCTTGGTTGCGGGCACATCCCCAGTAGGGAGTGTGCAGGAGGCAGCTGATCAATGTTTCTCTCTCATCGATGTTTCTAACTCTCTATCCCTCTCCCTTCCTCTCTGTAAAAAAATCAATAAAATATATTTTTTTAAAAAAAAAGAATGTCCAGAAAAAAAGCCATAGAAAGTCGTTTTTTCAGGGTGTCTGGAAAGTCCCTTCCAGAAAAGTGCACACACACAATTGTGCGCACACTTTCGATAAGTTCTTCATGAACCCCTGACCCCAGTCAGATACCACTCTTGCCCTAGGCAGTGGTTGGCTCTCGCACCACATGCGGCTCTTTGGCCCCTTGAGTGTGGCTCTTCCTAAGCCTTAGGAGTACCCTAATTAAGTTAATAACAATGTACCTACCTATATAGTTTAAGTTTAAAAAATTTGGCTCTCAAAAGAAATTTCAATCGTTGTACTGTTGATATTTGACTCTGTTGACTAATGAGTTTGCAGACCACTGCCCTAGAGCAGTGGTTCTCAACCTTCCTAATGCCGCGACCCTTTAAAACAGTTCCTCATGTTGTGGTGACCCCCAACCATAAAATTATTTTCATTGCTACTTCATAACTGTAATTTTGCTACTGTTATGAATCGTCATGTAAATATCTGATATGCAGGATGTATTTTCATTGTTACAAATTGAACATATTAAAGCATAGTGATTAATCACAAAAACAGTATGTAATTATATATGTGTTTTCCGATGGTCTTAGGCGACCCCTGTGAAAGGGTCGTTCGACCCCCAAAGGGGTCGCGACCCACAGGTTGAGAACCGCTGCCCTAGAGCATTTCAGGTGCTTTAACTGCACTGTTAATAAGGACACTTTTTTTTTTTTAATAAGAACACTTTAAAAAGCTGAACACAACACGAATTGTCACAGCGGCAAGGTGGCTGCGATGTGTGAGCGGCCTCCAGGAAGTGCTGTGCAGCAGCTCTCTGGGGAGGGCCCTGTGCCCTCATGCAGACACCAGCAGAGACACAGAGCCCATGCTCAGCACGCAGGGGAGCCAAGAGCGCTCTAGCTAAGTCAGGCCACTCTCATCTTCAGACGTGAGACCCCAAGCCTGGCCACCTCAGGCCACCAGACCATGAGACAGCCTCTTCTTGTGGGTCTGGGATGCTCAACCTACTCATCACACAGACCCATTTTCCTGAGGGTTTCCTTAAATGCTCCAGGAAAACGAGGTATTGACAACTGCCGACACATAAACTTTAGTCCATTCTCTTGGTAAGAGTCCAAAACGGGTGGTCCTAGAGAATGACCAAATCAGAGACACTGTGAGAATGAAAGGAAAGGTGGTTTGGGCATGCGGAGGGCAGGACTTCAAACTTGCAGGGCCAGGAGGGCTGCGGAGAGCCTCATGCAGACGCACACCTGGGAGGCCCTTCCAGGTGCACTGCAACTCAGGGGCTCCCAGAGACTATTCTATCCTTGGTCCAAGAGATAAAATGCTCTTCCCGCAGCCTCTTGCAAGCAGTTCATCAATATGTCAAGAAAGCTTTGATCACATCACTGGCCTGTTCCAGTCCCTTTCTGCCTCTCCCTATGATAGTACAAGAGAGTCCATCTAAGTTTCTTCTTGCCAAGCATTAAAACATACTTAAAATATACCCTACCTACTTCCCAAAGGAATTTATGAAAGTTTTTTAATAATTTGTATCCAAGGCAAATAAAATAAGATAAAATAAAAGACTAGAAACCACATGAAATAAAAGGTGAAATTATTTTACCAAGAACCAGGAAGATAAGACAGTACAATTAGACATTACATCAAGCCTGTGCTTCCTGGCAGCCTCAGCAAAAAGGGAAAGACAATGAGTTCCACAGTCCTCACTTTCTGATTAAAAGCAGAATAAAAGACATTACACTAGAGGGAGAAGAATTTTTTCTTGACACTAAGTTTTCAGATGAGTTTATTGCAGTCATTCTAATATTAAGAAATAACAAACAGCATAATATATAATATCTTCAAACCAGTTTTACAAAAATACGAAATGTTCTTCCTATAACTTAGCCCAGCATTGAGAACACTTCACAATTTGTCTCCGTTACTTTCCCAGCTTCATTTCCTTTTTCCTGTCTCTCCCCATCCCCACAAGAAAATATACATTTTAATCAAACCAGACTCCTTCCAAACTTCCCAGAAAATATCCCAACTTCCTCAAACTTAGCATTCATCACTCTAAACTCTAAATCCTGCCTCTTCTACAAAGATTCCCCAGTTCTCCCAGTCAAAAGAGGTCTCTTCCCAGCACACTTCCCCACCCCAGGGCAGAGCACCTTAGCTTTAATCACCCTAAACGCTTTGGGGCTTTTTGCATGTATTTATTTATTTATTTACTTACTTACTTTTATCTTTATTGTTGAGTATAACAGATG
>NW_005362033.1:1296750-1309601 GCF_000412655.1 Myotis brandtii
CCCACCCCTCCCACCCCCCCCTTCCATCTGAGGTTGCACAGTCTGTTCGATGCTTCTATGTCTCTGGACTACTTTTGTTCATCAGTTTATGTTGTTCATTATATTCCACAAATGAGTGAGATCTTGTGATATTTATCTTCCCAGAGGCTCCTTACACTATCTTCATATTTTTAGATTCTTTTTTCTTTTTGCTATTCTGATTGGGCGTTTTTTGCTTCCTCATATTCCAAATTGTTTATTTGATTCTCAGAATCCTCTACTCTATTGTTGAATTCCTGTAAATTATTCTTTATTTCAGTTAGTGTATGCTTAATTTCTGACTGGTCCTTTTTCATGTCTTTGAAATTCTCAATAAGATCCTCAAAAGTCTCACTAAGTTCCTTGAAGCTCTCATGAAGATCCTTGAGTAACCATGGTTTTGAATTCTGTATCCAGTAGTTTGCTTGCTTCCATTTTTTTCATTTGTGACATGTTTCTTTGTCTCCACATTTTGGCTGCGTCCCTGTGTTTGTTTCTATGTATTAGGTAGAGCTGCTATGTCTCCTGGAATTGGTAGAGTACAGTAGGTGTTCTGTAGGGCCCGCCCAGTGGCTCAGTCTCTCCAGTCACCTGAGCTGGGCACTCTAGGTTTGCCCCTGTGAGGGCTGTGTGTACAGTCTTATAGTTGAGCCTTGATTACTGTTGGTGTCACTGAGAGGAATTGACCTCCAGGCCAATTGTCTGAGGACTAACTGTGACTATAGTGGAAGAGCTGCCGTGCAGGAGACACCCTTAGGGAGCAGGAATTGCTTCAGTGGGGCTTTGGTGCTCACCCCTTGAATGTGTTGCTTGTGGATGTGTAGAGTTGTATGGTCTGAAACTATCCACTGGGTGCACTGGCTCTGAAGCCTACCAGGTAGTACAATGTCAGCCACTGCCTGTGGCCACCTGGCAGGAGCTACAGAGAGATCTGCAGATGGCTGCTACTTGTACTGAGCTTGGGGGTGCCCAGGAGAGGCCCAGCTGTGAAGCAAGGCAGGCTGGTGCTAGTGCCGGGTCTTGGGCCTTTTATCAATAGGTTTGGGACCTGCTGATGTCAGCTGCTACTTTGAGAGATTTTGGGAAAGTCTGAAGCCTGAGCCAGGACAGGTAATTCATATGGAAAAGCTGCTGCAAACAGCTTGGGTGGGGCTGCAAATTAGATGGGGCGGGGCCTCAGGGACTCATTAGGGTGAAGCAAACCGTGTGAGCCAGGCTGATGGAGACTCAGATATGGCTGCCAGTCAGCCATGCCATGGGGGAAATCCCAACACAAGAACAATGACCCCTGTGAGCACCCATCTTGGAGAAAGTTGCCTCCAAGTTCCTGCCCTAATGCCAGACAATCCAGTTCCTCTCCATATGTCCCAAAGCTCCTCGGCACTGGAGTTCAGAGGGATCGAGTCCAAGTAAGTTTGTGCACTGGCCTTTTAAGAGGAACACCTGGGTCTCCAGCAGCCTCTGTGTCACTCAGCAATAATCCCTGCTGGTTTTTACAGCCTCAAGTTATGAGAACTTCTCTTCCCAGCTCTGGAACCCTGGATTGGGGGTCTGGTGTGGGGCTTGGACCCCTTGCTCCTCACAGGGGGCCTCTGCAGCCAAGATATCTTTTTCGATTAAAAAAACGGCACATGTGGGTGTCGGACTAGCCAGTTCCATGCCTCGGCCTCTCCTATCAGTCTTAAAGTGCTTTCTTCTTCTCTAGTTGTAGGATTTCTATTCGGCCAGCTTTCAGACGGTTCTGAATGATGGTTGTTCTGTACTTTAGTTGTAATTTTGATGTGGCTGTGGGAGGCAGCAAGTACCAATGTTTACCTACACCACCATCTTGGTTCTCCACCCTAAACTCTTTAAATCCTGCCTCTTCTACAAAGATTCCCCAATTCTCCCAGTCAAAAGGGGTCTCTGCCCAGCACTTCCCATGCTCCTCTACCACACCAGGGCAGAGAACCCCCTAGGCAAAATCATGCAGAGGCACAGGATATCTGGAGTCAGGCTGACCTGACCTCTAATTCGATTCTGTTGTTTATTGGCTATGTGACCCCAGGCAAATAATTAAATTTCTCTGAGCCTCATCTACAGCACAGGAATCACAAAGCTTTTGTAAGAATTAAATGAACATTTATAAAGGCCTGGCATATCACAGCTCTCAGAAGTAGGGGTGGCAATAGGTGCTATTGTAGAGACTTGGGTTATTGTTTCCTCTCACCCACCTGAAAAGAAGCTCCTTGAAGGCAACAGAGTAAACTATCTCCCAGAATGCTTGATACTTAGGGCACCTCAACAACAGAGTGGTGTGTCTGAAAGGAATTACGTAAGAGATCCTGACATGCAGTGGCTTAATGCCACACCCAGGTCTGGAACACAAAGCTCCTAAATCCCAGGCCATACTTGATCCACACAATGCACATTGCCCTCCTGTCTCACACAGTAAAGATCCTCTTCCCCAACAGAAAATCATTCTTCTCATACAGCTCTCCAAACACCCAGCAAATCACATCACTCCAACCTGAGGTAGCCGTCTTACCAGAAGAGCTATTCCAGGCGAGCCGGTGTGTATTTCATTGTTCTGAATGCACAGCGCTGACCAGTGCCTTGATGAACTCCAGATGCCGTCCATCAGCCCCTGATGGCTCATTTGGTATAACATGAATGCTGTGGGCTCTAACCACTCTAGCACTTACAAGCTACTGGTATATGTCTTTCCACTCATGAAACAACCAAATTACCTTTTAGGAGTGAGATGTTCCAGTCATTCTTAAGTGACTTAACCCTAGAAAGTCTATGGAAAAAACTAATTTCAAGGAATTTTTGTTTCAAAAGCAGACGGCAAAACCAATAAGTTATGAGGCAACTTTTTAACAAATATGCCAGAAACCATACATCTCTTCACTTCCTAAGGATACAGCACTGTGGTGATGCTTCCTGGACAGCAGTGTAAAACCGGGTCAAAAAGAGTTTTGAGCACTAGCCAGTTTGCTCAGTGGTTAGAGTGTCAGCCCACAGACTGAAGGTTTGTGGGTTGGTCAAGGGCACATACCTCAGTTGCAGGTTCAATCCTGAGCCCCCGTCAGGCTGTGAGCAGGAGGCAACTAATCGATGTGTCTCTCTCACATCCATGTTTCTCTCTCTCTCTCTCTCCCCCTTACCCCTCCCTTCCGCTCTCTCTAAAAATCAAAGGAAAAGGATACCCTCACTCCTTGGGTGAGGGTTAAAACAAAACAGCTGTGAACCTTCTAGTTTGGAGTTCCTTCAGAAGTGTGTGGTTGTGCTGCGGGAGCAAGCCAGCCCTCCCTGAGGGAGGGAGTCAAGGAGCACACTATGGAACCAGACAGTACTGGATGCAAATCTCACTTCGAAATCATGGTGAAGTTGTTGACCCACCTTGGGCCTCATTGTTCTCATATATACAATGGAGATATAGTACTAATGCAAATAGAAATGACTCATTTGGGGAGTTTGTTAAAAATACAGGGAGACATGAGTCTCATCCCCAAAGATTATTTCAGGGAGTCTTCTGGGGCACAGAAATCTGTGGGGATTTACATTGTTTTTCATTTTTAATTACAAAACATGCAAAAACATTTCCCCCTTGTAAACTATTAAAACATTACCTTATCAGTTATGAATGCACTCAGCTATAAGCAATTTAGAAAAACTAACAGTCACTTAAACCAGTGTGGGCGGGGGGGAGGTATTTTTCTCACGAACAAGAAGAAATCTAGAAGCAGGAAGTTTGGAGCTCGAGCAGCCACTCAAGGATTGCATGAAGGACCAAGGACCTTGGTATCCTTTCTGCTCTGCCATCACTGGCCTGTGGCGCCACCCCTCCAACTGCAAGGCGGCTGCCCCAGCAGGCAGGGTCTGTGACAGGCAGGCAGCGGCACAGGGGCCAAAGGGTTTTACTATTCTGTTCATAAAGGGTGCTCTCCCTAGGGGCTAATCCTCTATCTCACAGGCCAGAGCTGTGTCCTATGGTCACTCCTAGCTGCTAGAGAGACTGCATAAGAGAATGTTTTAGCTGGGCACATAGCCACGCCAAACAAAATCCAGGAAGAATGAGGCGCAGGCATTGAAGAGGAAATGAGCAGCGTCTACTACAATTACAGATAAGCTTCGTGTCCCCTTGACCCTCTCTCCCCTGTAGCCGTTAATTCAGGCCTCGTGGGCATTTTTACTAAGCTCCTCACCAGATTCTGAAGCCCCCTTCCCCACAAAGTTTGAGGACCACCTCCACACTTACTGTGCTCATGCAGAGATTAGCTCTGGCTTTTAAGTGTTCAGTCTAGTGAAGCCGTCATAGTTGTCCAATCAATATTCACTCTCATCCTCTTTCCTCCCCCTACAAGTCACCCAGAAAAACCCAATCTCATTTGCTATAGACACATCTCAAGTTTGGCCTTGCCCAGCATACGACACTGGGTAGTGGAAAATAATTGGCCTGTTTAACAAATCAAAGCCGCCCTTCACAATAGGACAACCTGCCACCTCTGACAATATTTCAAGAATGTGAAATACTGGCCCGAACCTGAAGCCATGCTGCCTTGCCTGAGATGACAGCGTCACCCCCAGGCGACCTGCTGCCTGGAATAAGGTTTGCTTGTGCTCTGCAGACACATTCACTACTGGGTTAGGGGGGAAATGTGATGGTGGGCAAGTGATCATCACCATTAAGTGGAAAAAAATCAAGAGAAAAACAGCACACAGTTTTCTATTAGAAAGTGTAGACCTGTGCAAAAAAGAAAAGCAGGAAGGCGAATCCCAATGTGCAGCCCAGGAAACATCTTGGTGCTGAGAGTGATTATGTTTATTCCATTTTGGTTTTGTTGGGAAGGGAAGGAAACTTTCCAAAATTTTCTACAAAAAAAATTTGTATTACTTTTAGAACTAGTTTATGATTTTTTAAAAATCTGTCAACGTATACTGTCATGAGGAATCATATGATAATTTTTGGAAGGCCTCTGGTGGGTCAGCTCACCCAACCCTATGCCATATTTTATCTGCTTATCTGGTCTTTGCATAAAATTAAATACCAACTGAGGAAGACTTCAGCCAAAGCAAGGGTGTGACCGTATAGGTAGGGCACCATGACCAGGCTGCCAGCTATAACTGTAGCATTTTAACAACCTGAAATCATTCAGATTTAACGGGAAAACAAAGTCCCTGTGATTTCCTAATTAAGAAGCTACAAAAAGAAATGCAGGTTAATTACTCAGCAACCATGCTGCACTCAGCTACCCTGCACCCAGCAAAAAGCCAGCTGTCCTCTGGGAGGAACCAAATGCCAAGACCCTGCAGCATAGCAGGCAGCCAACTGTTAAGAAAACTTTTTCCAACCAGGGTCCACTTTTGGCAAACCCCTGCCTACACTCACCTCAGGAAGCCTCTGCGGCTATCAAATAAGCAAGCTAACACACAGATGAAAAGGCAAGTCTACACATTGGATGCTGTTAACTTAGGGCCGCAGCTGAACTATGAGTCAGGTCTGGAGAAGTGACTTCCTATCTAAGACTCTACTCTCTACTCGTCTGTCCTCTCTAGCAAATGCTATGGCCCTGCTGGAATCAGCAGCCTGGCTTCTCCTACAACAAAGCTGCCCCAGGTCAAGATGGCAGAGTAGGTAAATGCTGTGCTCACCTCCTCCCAGGACCACATCAAAACTGCAACTAAATTACAGAACCACCTGAAGGCCACCTGAACAGAACCCCTCTAACTAAGGAGGTACAGAAGTTACGTAAGACTGGTAGGAGGGGTGAAGACTCAGTGTGGCGATTAGCAATCGAGAGGGATATTTCGGATTTGGAGGTCCTCTCTGAGGAGTGAGAGGCCCCGAGCACCAGTGCCAAGGAGCGCCCACCACACTGGCTGTGACAATCAGCGGGGAGACAGTCCAGGGGGTCTGCGGGCTGCCGTAAACCAGGCATCCTCTTAAACAGCCCGAGCATAGACTCACTCTCCCACATACATGTGCCCTAAGCTCCAGAGAAGGGGTAGCAGCTTGAAAAGCACCAGGGGAGGAACTGCATGAGAGGCCAGAGGGGCAGCTCTCGCCTGGACTAAAGTGCCAGCAGCGCCTCTGGCCCTTTGCTGACTCTCCCCCCACACGCCTGACACCAAAGCTTAGTCTCCATCAACCTAGCTAGCACACTCTCACCCCACCCTGGCGATTCTCTGAGACCCCACCCCACAAAATGTACACATCTGGCCTGAATTTCTTTCAGAGTCTAAGCCATACAAGTGGCTGGCTTGGGCCCAGCCTGTGAACTTTCCTAAAATCCTCAAGGGTCCCAAACCCCAAATAAGAATGGCCTGGCTTCAGTGTGCCCTGTACCTCTTGCTAAATGGCCCCAAGCCCAGCACCAGTGCCAGATGGTTTCAGTCACAGCATAACCATCCCAGGGCTGGATACAGGCAATGGCTGACCTTGGCCTGCACAAGAGGCCCAAACACCTGTGCTCACAGACCACACAAAGCACAACCAATTAGCACCACAAGTAACACACCCAAGAATGGACTCGGCACGGGCCAGAGTCCCACTAAAGCGAGTCCCACTTTGTAGGGTCGGCCCCTGCTCAGCAACTTCTCTGCTGTAATCACAACCAGTCCTCACAGCCCACCAGCCTGACTGTCAATCCCACCCACTGATGTGCCAACAGCAATTAGTCTCAAATACAACAGGAGAGCAAACACAACCACACAAGGGACACCCCTGGAGCACCCAGCTCAAGTGAACAGGAAGACTGCACCACTGGGCCCCACAGGGCGCCAACTGCATAAGGCCACTCTACCGAGACTGGGAGATGTAGCAGCTCTACCTCATACATAGACACAAACACAGGGAGACAGCCAAAATGAGGAGACAAAAAACATGTCCCAAGTGAAAGAACAAAACTCCAGATAAAGAACTAAACACAATGGAGGCAAACAATCTACCAGACGCAGATTTCAAAACACTGATTATAAGGATGCTCAGCTTAAGGGAAGTATAGGTGATCTCAGTGAGAACTTCAACAGAGAGACAGGAAACATTAGATGATGCAGAAGATCAAGTCAGTGATTTGAAAGATAAGGTAGCAGAAAACACCCAACTGGAACAGCAAAAAGAAAAAAAACTCAAAAAATGAGGATAGTTTAGTCCTGGCCAATGTGGCTAAGTGGTTACAGCGTTGGTCTGCACAGGTTTGATTCCTGGTCAAGGGCATGTACCTGGGTGGCAGGTTTGATCTCCAGATCCGGTCAAGGCATGTGCAGTAGGCAACCAATTGATGTGTCTCTTTTACAATGATGTTTCTCTCTCTCTCTCTCTCCCCCCACCTTCCCTCCCTTCTTTCCACTCTCTCTAAAAATCAATGGAATAAAACATCCTTGGGTGAGGATTAACAACAACAACAACAAAAATCAGGATAGTTTAGCCGAAACCGGTTTGGCTCAGTGGATAGAGCGTCGGCCTGCGGACTGAAAGGTCCCAGGTTCGTCGCCGGTCAAGGGCATGTACCTGGGTTGCGGGCACAATCCCAATAGGGGGTGTGCAGGAGGCAGCTGATCGATGTTTCTCTCTCATCGATGTTTCTAACTCTCTATCTCTCTCCCTTCCTCTCTGTAAAAAATCAATAAAATATATTTTTTAAAAAAAATCAGGATAGTTTAAAGAAACTCTGGGACAACATCTAGAATAACATTTGCATCTTAGGAGTACCAGAAGAAGAGAACAAGGGACTGAGAACCTATTTAAAGAAATAATGACTAAAAACTTCACTAACCTGGAGAAGGAAAAAGATACACAAGTCCAGTAAACACAGAGTCCCAAACAAGATGAACCCAAAGAGGCCCACACCAAGACACATCATAATTAAAATGCTAAAGGTTAAAGACAAAGAGAGAATCTTAAAAGCAACAAGAGAAAAGCAGTTAGTTACCTATAAGGGAGCTCTCATATGACTGTCAGATGATTTCTCAACAGGAATTTTGCAGGCCAGAAGGGATTGGCACAAAATATTTAGTGATGAAAAGCATATAACCCAGATTACTCTATCCAGCAAAGCTATCATTTAGAATCAAAGGAAAGATAAAGAGCTTTCCAGACAAGAAAAAGCTGAAGGAGTACATCACCACCAAACCAGTATTACAAGAAATGTTAAAAAGACTTCTTTAAAAAGAAAAAATAATAAAAATATGAATAGGAATATATAACAAAGAAAAAACTCTCATTGATAAAGGCAAACACATAATAAAAGCAGTGGATCAATCAACTATAAAGCTACTATAAAGGTTAAAAGGCAAAAGTAGGAAGGTCATGTATAATTATGACAAAAGTAAAAAATAAATGCGGAAGGGGTAAGTAAAAATGGTAGTAATTTTAGAATGTGTTCAAGCTTAGTGACCATCAACTTAAAATACACTGCTATAAACATAGCTTGGTATATATGAAGCACATGGTAACAAAACCTAAAATCTACAAGAGATATACAAGAAATAAAGAGCTGTTTGGGGTTTTTTTTCTGCCTCCACAGCCACCATGGCTCCCATGAAAAAAACTCGTGGCGAAGGGGGGCAAAAAAAAAAAAAGAAGCAGGTTCTGAAGTCTACCCTTGACTGCACCCATCCTGTAGAAGATGGAATCACGGATGCTGCCAATTTTGAGCAGTTTCTTCAGGAGAGAATCAAATGGAAAAGCTGGGCATCCCAGTAGAGGGGTTGTAACCATTGAAAAAAGCAAGAGTAAGATCACTGTAACGTTTGAGGTGCCTCTTTCCAAAAGGCATTTGAAATATGTCACCAAAAAAGTATCTGAAGAAGAATCTACGTGACTGGTTGCTCACAGTTACTAACAGCAAAGAGAGTTACGAATTGCGTTACTTCCAGATAAACCACGATGAAGAGGAGGAAGAAGAGGAGGATTAAAGCTCATTTATGTGGCAAATTTTGTGTGAGTCTTGAATAAAACTTGGGAACCAAAAATAAAATAAAATATAAAATAAAATAAAATAAAATAAAATAAATAAAATAAATAAAATAAAATAAAATAAATAAAATAAAATTCTGTAAAAAAATAATAAAATATAAAATAAAATAAAATAAAATAAAATAAAATAATAAAGGGAAGGAATCCAAACACAATCAGTGACCAAGAATGTTGAAGAGAGGCAAGAATGCATCATCTAGTACTAACTCTCACTGAAGTCTTTTTTTGTGCCCAGCACTGATATAGGCATCATGAGGAACAAGCCCTTAAAGTAGTTAAAATCCAGTTTGGAAACCGTTTGCAATCCCTGAGAGAAATACATCACCTCTACAGTAGTCTTGTCCGGAAATTAAAGCTGAACGTGACCAGACCACAAATCTAACTTCTACTTTACATGAAATATGGAAAACAGGAACATGTGAACATGTTAAATGATACCATAGGAATACGATCAGCAAAATCCAGACTACAGGAAACTCTATAGGACAAACAACCTGGTTTCTTCAACAAATAAATTGCAATGAAATAAATATGGAGGAAGAGACTTTAGATTAAAAGAGACATAAGAGATATACCAACTGATCTGTAATGCCAGATCTTATTAGTTTCTATTGAAACAAACAAACTTAGAAATATATATCATTATGAGGCAACTGGAAATTTGAATACTAACTAAATATGCATTAGAGACTTGTTGATAATTTTTAAGTTATAATAATGGTATTATGGTTGTTGTTGTTTTTTTAAAAAAAGAGTTCATTTTCATTTAGAGGTATACATTGAAATATATGGCTGAAATAATACGACTTGGGGAATTTACTTCAAGATAATGTAAGCCAGGAAAGGCAGTAGGTAGACATACTGACTAAGTATAATAGATCATAACTTTGTAATTATTGCAGTTATATAAAGGGTAAGTGGAGGTTCATTACAGTATTCTCTTTATTTTTGACATGTTTAAAATTTTCCATAACACAAAGTTTAAAAAATAAACCTAGATTTAAAGACTGACACATTCAATATTCTGAGAGAAAAGTTAAAGTAACAACTATAGGGCATAGATTATAAATGTAACAGATTTTTAGGTGAAGGAAGTATTCCAATTCAATATACATTTACTGAGTGCCTACTCTGTACTAGACTCGAGTTCCTCATCTATAAAATGGGACGTTAAAAAGTCTGCTTCATCTGGTTGTTTCTAAGAGGAGATAATTATTACACATACCAAGCATTTAGAATAGTATCTGGCCCTGGCCGGTGTGGCTCATTGGTTAAAGCACCGGCCTGTGCACTAAAGGGTCACAGGTTTTATTTCTGATCAAGGGCAAGTATCTGGGTTTCAGGTTCTCCCCAGCCACTGTCAGGGTGCGTGTGGGAGGCAACCAATCGATATGTCTCTCTCTCTCTCTCTCTCTCCCCCTCCTCCCTTCTTCCCTCCCTCCCTCTCTTTTTCTCTCTTCCTTTTTCCCTTTCCCTCTTCCCTCCCTCCCTGCTTGTGCCTGGGCTGAAGCAAAGGTACTCAATAAATGGTAGCTTTAAATAACTATGCAATAAATATTAAGACTCATTTTGTTGTTGAGAAAACTGAGGCTCAGAAAAGTAAGGTAGTTTGTCCAAAAGGTCACTACCAGAAGAGGTGGAGCCTGAGTTTCAGAATCAGTCTGCCTACCCTCAGGCTGGGCTCCCCTGGGCTTGCCACAGGCAGAAGAGCTCTGAGACCACAAGAGTATGAAGAATGAAGGTGTTAGGGAAGAAATAAGCTATGACGCTTTGAACAAAGAAAAGGAATAAGGTAAGGCTGAAAGGAGTAAGGAAGAATACCGCCCTGGCCGGTGTGGCTCAGTTGGTTGGGCATCATCCCATGCCATGCACAGAAAGGTTGCCAGTTTGATTCCCAGACAGGGCACATGCCCAGGTTGCTGGCTCAATTCCCTGTAGGAGGCATGCAGGAGGCAGCCAGTTAATGTTTCACTCTCACATTGATGTTTCTCTCTCTCTCCCTTCTCTCTCTAAAAATCAATAAAAAAATCTTAAAAAACAAAAACAAAAAAGGAAAAATAACATTCAATACCTCAGAAATGCCATTCCAATGAAGTTCAGGGCAAATTCTTCTAATTAAAGACTGATTCCACAGCTGTCCTTGGGGTGACCTCACTGATTCAAGTAAGTAGCCACAGGGTTTCAGAGGGAACTATTTTAACTCTGCTTTCCATAATAAGGATTCTGGATTAAAGCTTCCGTTAGTGAAGTTTGTGGGTCAGTCTCAGAAATTATTTTCTTGGCTGGATCCCAAGAAAGCCAGGCCATCATTCCAGCAAGGAGGTGATCAGTTTTGCATTCCTACCCAATGGGAGGCTTCTTCCCAGAGCTTGCAAGTCATACCTGTAAGATCTATAACCTGGGATGCTCAACCTTCCCCTAAAATCTGTTCTAGTGCTTATTTAGGGAAACTACAGTGTTGAAGATGGCTGTCCAGACGACACCCAGAACACACTTGCACCCACAGAGGAGACCATTTCTCCAGTGAACAGGTAGATAAAGGTCATCGCTAGATTTGCTGCCACTTCTACCATCAGAGCTTGGGGAGCACCTTGTGGTGAGGGAGCTATGAGAGCCCCTGAAATTCCTATTCTGGCCTGGCAATTCTGTTCACATGATGGAGGGGCACCACCGACGAGCACATTCCAGAGGCCTTTGTGGTGGTGCAAAAAGAGGACTGGTCATGGCCTGAACTTTCCATTCAAGTCCTGGCCCTTTGAAGGCCACAGACAATCATTTATCTACTTGGCTTCCTTGTTTACGAAGAAGGATAACAGAGAACCTCACTGCACCATGAAAATGAAACATGGGAAAAGCTAGACAAAAGATTGACTCCTTACACGATTATGCGAGCCCCGTGAAGGCAGAACTAGATCAGCTCCTGCAGAACAGGGATTTTGAGGGTCTCTGACCTGTTTGCCCCTAGAGGCAGAAGGCAACAAGGCAACTGGCCTGTGCGTTGGTCAGGCCTGGGTTTGATTTCCGACTCTGCCAGATTATCTTCAATTTTCCATAGTCCTAGCAAAATAAGCCTTGTCGACCCCTCACTATCTTGGCTGATTGGAAAACAAAAATCCAGATAACCTGGGAGCCTCATTTTGCTTTAGAGTTTCAGCCTCTTTACATGAAAATGTACCACAAAAGGGCTGATGTAAACTTTCTGTATTTGAATTTTCTTCCTCATCCTGTTCTCCTTATTTCTCTCCTTGCAGGTAAGTATGATAATTAACAAGCCCCTAAAAAGAGAAGGAAGAAGGAGGTAGGAGATACAGACAAAGGAGCCTAGGGAAGATCTGCAACCCGGATCATCAGCTTTTACAGAAACAGCACTGGGTTAAAACATCAGACAGAGCTAAGGACCATATGGGCTTGGTCTGCCTGACCCATGGTCAGCATGTTCTTCTTCATAAGGCCACAAAGCAAGGTTCAATAAAGAATTAGCCATGCCCAGCTGGTGTGACTCAGTGGTCGAGCATCATCCCATGCACCAAGAGGTCACAGGTTCTATTTCCAGTCAGGGCACATGCCCGGGCTGCAGGCTCAATCCCCAATAGGGGGGGTGCAGGAGGCAGTTGATTGATGTTTCTATCACTTTCCCTCCTTTCTCTCTAAAAATAACAATAAAAACGTATTTTTAAAAAAGAAAAAAGAATTAGCCATAATGAAGGTGGGGCATTGGGGGCAATCAGATCTGGGCTCAAACCCCTGGCTTTGCAATTTATTCACCCCAAGACCTCAGACCAGTTACTTTATCTTGGATTTAAGCCTTTGTCATCTCATCAGTAAAATGGGAATATTAACTAACACTGTAGGACTGTTATGAGAATCAGAA
>NW_005362033.1:1309737-1310140 GCF_000412655.1 Myotis brandtii
ATATATATATATATATATATTTCTTTAATTTTCTTTTTAAACAATCTTTATTGTTGAGAGTATTACAGATGTCCCCCTTTTTTACCCCCATTGCCGCTGGTCCACCCAGTTCCTGCCCCACCCCAGGCTTTCACCATCCTATTGTCTGTGTCCACAGGTAATACATATATGCATGCAAGTCCTTCGGTTAAGGTCTTCCCCCAACTCCCCTCTGAGATTCCTCAGTCTGTTCCACGCCTCTGGTTTTATTTTATCAGTTTATTTTGTTCATTAGATTTCTTGTTCATTAATTTTTATTTTTAGATTTAACTGTTGAAATATATGTATTTATTGCTATTTTATTGTTCATATTTTTCTCCTTCTCCTCCTTCCCCACCCTCCTCTTCTTCCTTCCTCTCCCCCT
>NW_005362033.1:1310401-1323277 GCF_000412655.1 Myotis brandtii
TAACTGCTTTTCTCTTGCTGCTTTTAAGATTCTCTCTTGATCTTTAACCCTTGGCATTTTAATGATGATGTGTCTTGGTGTGGGCCTCTATGCTTCCTGGACTTGTAAGTCTATTTCTTTCACCAGGTAGGGGAAGTTTTCTGTCATTATTTCTTCAAATAGGTTTTCAATGTCTTGTTCTCTCTCTCCTCCTTCTGGCACCTCCATAATGTGAATGTTGGTACACTTGAAGTTGTCCCAGAGACTCCTTACACTATCTTCATATTTTTTTATTCTTTTTTCTTTTTGCTCTTCTGATTAGGTGTTTATTGCTTCCTCATATTCCAAATCATTAATTTGATTCTCAGAATCCTCTACTCTACTGTTGAATCCCTGTAAATTATTCTTTATTTCAGTTAGTGTATGCTTAATTTCTAACTGGTCCTTTTTCATGTCTTTGAAATTCTAAGATCCTTGAAAGTCTCACTAAGTCCCTTGAAGCTCTCATGAAGATCCTTGAGCAACTTTATAACAGTTATTTTGGACTCTGCATCCAGTAGTTTACTTGCATTCCTTTCATTTGTCATATGTTTCTTTTTCTCCACATTTTGGCTGCTTCCCTATGTTTGTTTCTATGTATTAGGTAGAGCTGCTATAGCTCCTGGAATTGGCAGAGTGGCCTTGAGTAGTAGGTGTCCTGTAGGGCCCAGTGGCTCAGCTACCCCAGTCACCTGAGCTGGGCACTCTAGGTGTGCCCCTGTATGGGCTGAGTGCACAGTCTTGTTGTAGTTGAGCCTTGATTGCTGTTGTCATCACTGCAAGGAATTGACCTCCAGGCCAGCTTGGCTGTGAGGACGAGCTGCGACTACAGTGGGAGATCTGCTGTGCAGGAGACACCCCAATGGAGCAGGACTTGCTTCAGTGGGGCTTTGGTGCTCACTGAGTCTGCCCCTTGAGTGTGTCGCTTGTGGATGTGTAGAGTTGTAATCTAGTATGGTATGAAGCTATCCACTGGGTGCACTGGCCCTGGGGACTCCCAGGTGGTACAAAGTCAGCCCCTGCTTAGGGCTTCCTGGTTGGAGCTACAGAGCAAACTGCAGATGGCTGCTACTTGTATTGGGCTTGGAAGTACCCATGGAAGGGCCATCTGTGAAGCAAGGCAGGCTGGTGCTAGTGCCAGGTCTTGGGCCTCTTATTGATAGGTTTGGGGCATGCTGTCACCAGCTGCTGCTTGTTTGAGAGATTTTAGAAAAGTCCGAAGCCTGAGCCAGGACAGGCCATTCATATGGGAAAGCTGCTACAAACAGCTTGGGTGGGGCTGCAGATTGGATGGGGCAGGGTCTCAGGGAATCACTAAGGAAGAGTGAACAGTGTGGGCCAGGCTGATGGAAACTCAGATATGGCTGCCAGTCAGCTCTGCCACAGGAGAGGTCCCAGCACAGGATCAATGACCCCTGTGCACACCCCTGTCTGGGAGAAAGCTGCCCCTGAGTTCCTGCCCCAATGCCAGATAATCCAGTTTCTCCCTATATGTCCCTGGATCCCCAACACCTCTACCCCAGCGCTGGAGCTCAGAGGAAGTGGAACAGTGTAAGTTTGTGTGCCAGCCCTTTAAGAGGGACTGCCTGAGTCTCCAGCAGCCTCCATGTCACTCAACTACAATCCCCGCTAGTTTTTACAGCCCGAAGTTATGAGGACTTCTCTTCCCAGCTCTGGAACCCTGGATTGGAGGTCTAGTGTGTGGCTGGGACTCCTTGCTTCTCATGGTATGACTCTGCAAGAAAGATATCCCTCGCAATTAAAAAAAAACACCACACGTGGGTGTCGGACCAGACCATTCAGTGCCTTTGCTCCTCCTGATGTACTTTTTTCTTTACTTCTCTAGTTGTTGGACTTCCATTCAGCCAGATTTCAGGCAGTTCTGAATGACAGCATTTACTTATGCCACCATCTTGGTTCTCAGGATACAAATATTTAAAGAATGTTTATAGTAAGAGCTGCTGCTGACACATACACCGTCTGATTTAAACATTAAAACCACCCTGTGAGGAAGCTATTACTGCCCCCATTCTTAAAGATGAGGACACTGAGGTTCAGACTGAGTAATGTGTCCCCAAAACACAGGTGGTGAGTGCTAGGCCTGAGGATGAGACCTGGGCTTGTCTGCCCCCGAGGTTGTGTTCTTGGTGCCATTACAGTGCTTGGTGCACAGCAGGTTGTAAAGAAAAGGCAGCTATTGGGACTCCGGCAAAGACCCTCCTGAGCCTGACTCAGCAGCTCTGGGATGAGGCATCATCATGTCCATTTTACTGGTGAGGAGGCGGGGGCCCAGCTGATTTAGACTCCTGGAGTTCAATAAAAAGCCCATTTTCCAGAGGCATATACCTCAGTATATTTATGGATAAAATTATATGCAGTCTGGAATCTGCTTCAAAATAATGCAGAGCCAGGGAGGATGGTGTGGTAATGAGATGAAACAGATGTTGGATTGGCCAGATGTTGAGAACTGTTGAAGCTAAGTCATGGGTACACAGAAGTTTACTATACTGTGTTCCTTATTCTTGTTTGTTAGAAACTTTGCATAATAAAAAGCAAGAGCAAAAAATATCACCTCATCTCCAGGAAAATGTATAAGGCGGAGGTGGGTCTCAAATTGAGGTGTGTTCTGTTCCCAAATTCCAAGTTCTCTCCACTCCACTGTAACAAAGCATTCTTCCTTCTTTCCATCCTCACTACATGGTCCAGCTGCACTAGGGGACTGGCATCATTCTAGAACCCAAAGTTCAGGGCATCTAAGTTGGAAACTGCAAGGCAACCTCCACGGAGCATCGTATGGCGGCAGCCCACACTGCTGTAGGGGTGCAAGGGAAGGGTGAGCCCTGCTGCCTGGAGAGTCTAGGAAAGGTCTTAGAAAGGAAGCAGGACTTTGGTGTGAAAAGGATGTGAATGATGTGAAGGAGAATGAAGGGCTAAGAAAGAGAGGAGGGAGGAAAGGAGAAGTGCATGTAGGTGCATAGGCAGGGGCTGCGCAGGCTGAGCTCTGCTTCCTCGGCTCCCTTTGGGTGCTACTGCAGCCCCCACTGGTGTCCCTTCCACCAGCCTCCCCCCTCTTTTTTTAAAAATATATTTTATTGATTTTTTACAGAGAGGAAGGGAGAGGGATAGAGAGTTAGAAACGTCGATGAGAGAAAAACATCGATCAGCTGCCTCCTGCACAACCCCCACTGGGGATGTGCCCTCAACCAAGGTACATGCCCTTGACTGGAATCGAACCCGGGACCCTTCAGTCCGCAGGCCAATGCTCTATCCACTGAGCCAAACTGGTCAGGGCTGTCTCCCCCCTCTTAAGCTACCCTCCACACTGTCCCAGGATGATCTTCCCAAACAGAAATCTGATCACATCTTCCCCCTGTGCATTAAAAACCTTCCTGAGCTCCCCAATTAACTCTAGACAATATTTACACTTCTCAACCTGACACTCTGGGTGCCTGTCACTAACCAGCACTCACTGCCACCTGCCCGCTTGCCAGGTCCCCACACAGATACCCAAAGCCAGGGGTCTAGCTGCCTCACACACCTGGGTACCTTTTCTCTGATGTTCTCTCTTCCCAACATGCCCTGCCTCCTGATAAACTCCTGTAGGACCAGCTCAGATGTCACCACCTCCCTCTGCCCCAACAAAGCACACACCCACTGTTATCAGGACACCCTCAACCTACACTTGTTTGCTTCCTGATGAGAATGTGGGCTCTGGGTCTAGAGAGGCCACCCTTATTGTTCCCCATCTACACAATGGGTGACCAATACCAGGTATCTATTATCACTATTGATAACTTTAAAAATGCAGCCCCTGATCAGACAGGTAGGGGGCCTGGCATGGAGCATTTACTGGGAGAGGCTGCCCCATAAGGGCGACAGGATGCTGAGCAGAGGGCTCAGTCCTGACCTTAGCTGAGGCCACCTTACTGCTGTGCTCTGCAGGTGTCTGAAAAGCCCAAGGCTGCAGGAGGCTTATTTAGTGCCTTAAAATGCTGTAATAGTTCCCTTCCAAAGGTTCTAGACAAATGGAAAATGATAGTGACAGCTTTTTGCTCCCCTCACCTCTATGGCTACAAACCTAAAGACTATGATCCATGGGATCAGGGATTTGGTGTCCCAGAAGCAAAGACAGGTCACAAGATGAACTGGTCCAGACCATCTGCTCTGGGTAGGGAAACAATCCCATATTCAGTTATTCTCCCTGATGCACCTGGCACCTGCTTCTCGTGTGGAAATCTGGAGCCAACACATGATTTTTATTTAACTTAGAATAAAACCAATGTCTCCTACAAGAAGAGGCGAAAAGCTGAACACAAGCATGCCAACTTGCAGGGAACTGAGGAGCTTCTGGCAGGGTTACGAGAGACGGACCCACAGCCTCTCAGGAAAGGGGCATCTGTGCTCTCCATATTAAATTCTTAGCAACAAGGGTTAACAGAGGAAAACAAAAGCTCCCAGAGATTTTGCATCATTGCAAATAGAGAAAAACTCAACAGGCCTAGCGCTAGAGAAGCTTCCTCCTCCTACATTTTTCATGAGCCTGCTGTTCCTGCAATGCCCAGCACCAGGCTTGGCCATTTCGGCAGAGCTGCACTCCTCTGCTGCCCCACCACAGTAACCCTTCATCCTCGGGAGCCAATGAGAACGTAGGATTTTCCATTCATCATGGCCGTGGGCACCAAAATAGCTCATCTGACCTTTGTAAATATCAAACAGTGAATTTAAAGCAGAAACTGGCAAAAGGTAATGCGGAAGTCTTTAGCTTTCCTTTCAAGGAAGATTTGTCATTAGCCAAGAAACAGACTGCCTATAGGACCAACTCAGTTAAAAATTGGGTAGAAACAGTCAAACTGGAAGTGAGGCAGCCGCCAATGTTTACACACACACACACACACACACACACACACACACACACACACACACATATCTTTGTGAATTATTTAACATATATTAAAAATATATATGGCTCAGAAATCTCTGGACACTGGATTGAACTAGAAGTGTTCTGAGGGAGCATACACACCACCATAATGCCTGACACCAGCTGGACTCCATCAGGCAATAAAGAGCTAAAACTCCCACAAACCACAGGCCCGCCATTGAGGAGGCCCTCTCTTAGGAGACCAGCATTACAGCAGATCAAACTCATGCTTAAGCTTCATCACACACACACCCATTTCCTCTCTATTTATAGGCCTGTAAATCTTACTCAGTCATTGATATTTTAGGAGAAGTGACCCCTTAGTGTTGCATGGAGATTTCCTTTGCACAGCTATAGTTCAGCACTCCCCAAACTGGATCCCAAGTGATCGCCATGAAATGCAGGGCTCGGGGTTCTTTCTACTTAAAAAAAGTAATTACAGAAAACTAAGGAACGAAGAAAAAACAAGAAAAGCTGCTTATAAAAGCCTGCCACCACCCTAATTCAAGTTTTAATAGCAACTTTATTGAGATATAATTCACATAAAATAAAATTCACCATTTTGAGGTGTACAAATCAGTAGGTTTCAGAATATTCAGAGTTGTGTAACCATTCCCACTTTCTAATCCCAGGATATTTCACCATCTCCCAAAGAAACCCTGTATCCATCAGCAGTCACTTCCCATCCCCCTCACCCCAGGCCCTCAGCCACTAGCCTGCTTTCTCTATACATAAACGGGCCTAACTGCACGGTTCACATAAATGGAATCGCACTACATGGCGTTTGTGTCTGGCTTCTTTTACTTACCACAGTGTTTTCACCTGATTCGAATGTTATTTGCACTTTGTTAGGTTTCCTTTCCATCTTGATTCTTATACATTTAAAGAACACTCCTTTACTAACTTTACAGTCAGGCGTGGTTTTGCTGAACAATGAGTTATTAACCCTCAGCTGGCACTGTAGGTCCAGGAGCTGGAGGAGGCCTGTTTTGTTCTCGACACGTGAGCCCACCACATTGGTCTAATTTTAACAGAAAGGACCTGACAGTTACAAAGATCGGAATAGTAGCACTACCAGCCTCAGGATAAGCACGCAAAGCGCTCAGCACAGTCTGACGCAGGAACGGCGAAGCACTCAAGGACACGACGTTAAACAGAAGACAGCTGCCACCCTGGAGCTCTCTGTTTTGCAAATGTTATGAGCTAAAGTATGTGTCCCCAAGCCCCCACACTTGTCAAATTCATGTGCTGAATGTGACTGTATTTGGAGAGAGACTCTTTTTTAAAAAGGTGATTATGTTAAAACTAGAGGCCCGGTGCACGAAATTCATGCACGGGTAGGGTCCCTACACCTGGCTGGCAATCAGGGCCAACCGGGGCCTTCGGCTGTCGGCCGGGGCCTCCCTTCCCTGGCTGCCGGTTGCCGGCTGGGGCCTTCCATGTTCCATGCCGCCCCCTGATGGTCAGCGCACATCATAGCGAGTGATCGAACTCCTGGTCTCCCGGTTGAACTCTCGAGGGGACAATCTGCATATTAGGTTTTTATATATATAGATGCGGAGATTAGAGTGGGCCCTAATCCACTCTGGCTGGTGCCATTATAAGAAGAGGAAATTTGAACACAACCAAGAGACTCCAGGGATGCTTGTGGACAGAGTTAGATCACGTGAGGACACAGCAAGAAGGCAGCTGTCTGCAAGCCAGAGAGGCCTCAAGAGACCAAGCCTGCTGACACCTTGATTTTGACTTCTAGCCTCCAGAAGTATAAGAAAATAAATTCTGTTGTTTGAGCCCCTCAGGCCAGTCTGTGGTATTTTGCTCTGGCAGCCCTGGCAAACACTGCATTTAATGCCTCATATTTTAACTCATAAACACACTTTAAGTAGTAAGACTTATCCCCATACCATGAGGAAGCTGAGGCTTACACAGGCTAATAGAGCTGAGAGTGAAACAAGAGTGGGATTTCAAAACTTTTGTTCTTTCCAGAAAGTACACATGTTGAAATTTATTTTTAACTTTTCAGTAGCTGGGAAAAGGGGGAAGACTATTAAAATAAATAAATTGGTCGTTCTAATTTTAAAAAGCTAGTATGTACTCCTCCCAGTATACACCTTCCAAATTCAACATGCATTCATTTCAGAAACATTTTTGAGGGAGGGAAAAACATTTCGTCAAGTGCTATACATGCACATCCAATTTGAGCTAAGAGACAGGTAGCAGTCCTGACAGGAACCTGAGGCTCAGAGCACTGAACGCCTGTCTTCAGCACAGTCTGCCTTCCATGAGTTTCCTTCTGAAAGACCAACTGAACTCAATCCTGTTCACTGGAGCCCAGCAGTGCTGAGTGCTCTGGGTTCCAAGATGAATGCACCCTAGTCCCTGCCAGGAAGGGTGGACAGTCCAGCTAAGAAAGGCGACAGCTCTCAGGGAGCTGCGAGCACACCAGGAGGTGCCTTCCCTCGCGGAAGCAGCGCCAGAGCACAGCCTGCCCACAGCCCTGCAGCTCTCCCTCGGTCCACACCCTCTCCCTCTGGAGCAGCAGTGATGGAGAGCAACGGGAGCCCTAGGGACCATTTGGCTCTCTCTCCCTCCCTGGCCACCTTGCCTTGCTCACATGACCTCCCTGCCATGCCCTCTGGACCAAGCCAGCCTGGCCATGTGGTGTGGGCATGCTGACTGGGGACAGGGGTGGGATACAGACCCAGGCCTGTTCACAGTAGGTAGTGGGCAATCCAGAAAGTGACAGTGCCAAGGAGGGGCCAAAAAACCAGAGGGGACTGTTCCAAAGACCAAGTAAATGGGGAGCTCAAGCCAGAAAGCCAAAACAGGTGGAAGCCACGGGACGTCAGGGCCTGGGGGCACCTGCAGAAGACCTGGCTTCAACTGAGTCAGGGACCCTCCATGGGGGCTCCATGCCATGCGTTTCTCACAAGGTGCCTTCTACCCCAGCTGCTCTTCCAACTGCCTCTCAGAGGCCCCACACCCACCTCTTCACGGTGCCCAGTGCTGCTCTAGCGTGCCTGCCAGGAAGACCCAGATCCCCAGCAATGCTGCTTCCCTGGCGGTTGCCGGCTGGGGCCTTCCATGTTCCATGCCGCCCCCTGATGGTCAGCGCACATCATAGCGAGTGATCGAACTCCTGGTCTCCCGGTTGAACTCTCGAGGGGACAATCTGCATATTAGGTTTTTATATATATAGATGCGGAGATTAGAGTGGGCCCTAATCCACTCTGGCTGGTGCCATTATAAGAAGAGGAAATTTGAACACAACCAAGAGACTCCAGGGATGCTTGTGGACAGAGTTAGATCACGTGAGGACACAGCAAGAAGGCAGCTGTCTGCAAGCCAGAGAGGCCTCAAGAGACCAAGCCTGCTGACACCTTGATTTTGACTTCTAGCCTCCAGAAGTATAAGAAAATAAATTCTGTTGTTTGAGCCCCTCAGGCCAGTCTGTGGTATTTTGCTCTGGCAGCCCTGGCAAACACTGCATTTAATGCCTCATATTTTAACTCATAAACACACTTTAAGTAGTAAGACTTATCCCCATACCATGAGGAAGCTGAGGCTTACACAGGCTAATAGAGCTGAGAGTGAAACAAGAGTGGGATTTCAAAACTTTTGTTCTTTCCAGAAAGTACACATGTTGAAATTTATTTTTAACTTTTCAGTAGCTGGGAAAAGGGGGAAGACTATTAAAATAAATAAATTGGTCGTTCTAATTTTAAAAAGCTAGTATGTACTCCTCCCAGTATACACCTTCCAAATTCAACATGCATTCATTTCAGAAACATTTTTGAGGGAGGGAAAAACATTTCGTCAAGTGCTATACATGCACATCCAATTTGAGCTAAGAGACAGGTAACAGTCCTGACAGGAACCTGAGGCTCAGAGCACTGAACGCCTGTCTTCAGCACAGTCTGCCTTCCATGAGTTTCCTTCTGAAAGACCAACTGAACTCAATCCTGTTCACTGGAGCCCAGCAGTGCTGAGTGCTCTGGGTTCCAAGATGAATGCACCCTAGTCCCTGCCAGGAAGGGTGGACAGTCCAGCTAAGAAAGGCGACAGCTCTCAGGGAGCTGCGAGCACACCAGGAGGTGCCTTCCCTCGCGGAAGCAGCGCCAGAGCACAGCCTGCCCACAGCCCTGCAGCTCTCCCTCGGTCCACACCCTCTCCCTCTGGAGCAGCAGTGATGGAGAGCAACGGGAGCCCTAGGGACCATTTGGCTCTCTCTCCCTCCCTGGCCACCTTGCCTTGCTCACATGACCTCCCTGCCATGCCCTCTGGACCAAGCCAGCCTGGCCATGTGGTGTGGGCATGCTGACTGGGGACAGGGGTGGGATACAGACCCAGGCCTGTTCACAGTAGGTAGTGGGCAATCCAGAAAGTGACAGTGCCAAGGAGGGGCCAAAAAACCAGAGGGGACTGTTCCAAAGACCAAGTAAATGGGGAGCTCAAGCCAGAAAGCCAAAACAGGTGGAAGCCACGGGACGTCAGGGCCTGGGGGCACCTGCAGAAGACCTGGCTTCAACTGAGTCAGGGACCCTCCATGGGGGCTCCATGCCATGCGTTTCTCACAAGGTGCCTTCTACCCCAGCTGCTCTTCCAACTGCCTCTCAGAGGCCCCACACCCACCTCTTCACGGTGCCCAGTGCTGCTCTAGCGTGCCTGCCAGGAAGACCCAGATCCCCAGCAATGCTGGGGGCAACTAACTCGGCAGAACCGAGGGCTTGGTGCAGGGACAGCCTGGGCTCACCTCTGACCAGAGGCTGCCCCGGCCCCCGGGCTCCTGACTGAGACGGGAGAATACACTGCAAAGCGCCCCTTCCATAGCTCAGCGTCTCACGGCTGGGCTCACCTCTGACCAGAGGCTGCTCCGGCCCCCGGGCTCCTGAGATGGGAGAATAAACTGCAAAGCGCCCCTTCCATAGCTCAGCGTCTCACGGGACAAACACGCCTACCTACTCTGACCTGTGCAGGATGGAGAGATGGAGAAAGTTCACTGGGACACCTGGGGTGAGGACAACAGTGGCTCTGCGGTCCGAAGACACGTCTCAGTGAGTGTGGCATTTGAGCCTGGCCTCACAGGAGGAACAGAATCTCACTACATGAGCAAGAGAAGCAGAGGAGAGGACCATCGTGGTGAAGCAAGGGCAGAGCGAAGGCCCAGGGGCAGGCAGCAGCCCTGAGCAGGGGCACGGTCCAGGGTGGCCAGAAGCTACGAGAGCACTCCCCCAGGAGTGAGCTGTGGACCGCCGGGGTGGCTTCAGTGACCAGGGAAGTGTTAGTAACAATGGGTCAGTTCTCCTGAGGTTCTCCTATTCTTCCAACATTTCGAATGTTCCCTATTCTAACAAGGGCTGGGCCTCAGCTAGGGCCCTTGGGAAGGCAAAAGGATTCAGCTAGAATAAGCTAGTTTTGATTTCTCTGCACTTACCATTTTTATGTTACTCTGGATGAATGCTAAGTGAAACTGGTTTTCAATTTATAATAGTGATAAAGGCCCTTTACAAGTAAATTTGCCCAACTAAAAAAAGTGAGTCAATATAAATAAAGTATTTTATAAGTAACAGCACAGGTGGCTCAGAGATACTTCAAAGGGATACTTCCCACACCAGGTCAGCCCAGCCAGGTCAGCCCTCACCATGCTGGTCAAAGGCGGCATCAAGTGCATGATGCCTGCTCTGCAGCTCACGGCACCTTCCGCTTGCCCGGGTGCAGTCCTTGCCATTTGACTATGGCTCCGATTCGACTCTCAGACCAAGCGCTTCTTAAGCAAGAAAATAATCCATCATTCCAGCTTATAGACAGGAGTTTATATTCTGATTGGAGCTGGTGCCCTCATGACGCTGGTGGATTTCCTGGGCTGCTGTGAGGATGTACAGGAGCCCCAGTGCATGCTGGGATTGTCTTCTTCTTGGTGATATTTGCCTTTGAAATAGCTGCGGCCATCTGGGGATATTCCCACAAAGATGAGGTGACTAAGGAACTCCAGGATTTTACACGAACACCTACCTCAAGCTGAAAGCCAAGGACAAGTCCCAGAGGGAAATGCTAAGCCATCCACTATACGTTGAATTGCTGTGGTGTGGCTGGGAGAGTGAAACAATTCATCTTGGACTTCTGCCTCCAAAAGGATATACTCTCAAGCATCTCAGTGAAGTCCTGCCCTGAGGCCATCAAACAGGTCTTCCAGGACAAACTCCACATCCTTGGTGTGGTGCATGAGGGTTGCCATGGTGATGATTTGGGCATGATCTGCAGTATGAGCCTGTGCTGTGCTATCCCCAGGAACCGAGAGGTGGTCTGCAGTCAGCTTGTATTCCTGAGCAGGAAAGTTTACCCCTGGAGATTGTTGGTTATTTCCTCGGGGTTTTATTTTTGTTTTGTTTTTTTCCTTTTTGCAACTAACTTTAATATTCATTCTGTATTTCTAAACAAAAAAAGTTATCTTCTTAATGATTCATCCAGTATTGATAGTTGAGAGATTAGGGGATTTTGTTTATAATTTTTGGTTGCTTTTTGTTCTTACTAGTATGTTAAGCAGAAATGCTACAATGAAAGGTACTATATTTGCTAGACTCTAGACAAGATATTGTACATAAAGAGAATTTTTTTTGTCTTTATATTTAAAAAGGCTACTCAATTTAAGCAGATTGTAACTTATGTTGAAGATAATTTGATACATAATAAAGGGTTATTACAATTTTAAAAATCATGAAGGTAGTCCCCAGGAGTGAATGGAAAGAGCGATATCTAGAAGCCCAGGCTCCAGCCTCGGTGTGCAGGGAAGGGAAGGAGAAGAAACAGCAGTGTTTTCTCACGGGGGCTCATCTTCACCTCTCTGGGGAGGATCACTGGAGTGGCATCTCAGGGATCTTTTGGAACCAATCTCTGAGCAGGTGCAGTGGCTTTAATGTGGGGAAAACCTGGGTTCAAGTCTTGGCTCTGCCACTTCCTCCCTGGCATGTAAATAACAGCCCCACTATGAACCAGAGAAAATCCTGCTGCTCTCCGGTGGCTGCACGGGGAGTGAGCAGAAGCCTTCCACAATGCAATTCCCTCTGCACTTACTCCCTTTCCAGCTCTGCCAGAGAACTGCCTCTAAAATCCAGTCTCTGGGCATGTTCATCAGATCATTCAGACGCTAATTAGAAGATGTACAAGACTCCTGATTTCTGTTTATTTCACTGGGTTAGAGACCAGGAAGGAGACTGTGGATTCTCAAGGCTAAGTCACGCAGTAACATGCAGGGAATGTGAATATGAGCATCAAAGGTTACTACTCTGGAGCAGCAATAGAGAGATGTGGTTCCCTCCCAGCTGGCAGGCAGACGGGGAAAAGTAATGAGACACTGATACCAGGTGTACCGGTTAATAATGCGGATTTTTCTCAATAGATGGAGTTAAACATATGTTGATATATATGCGATTTGACATGTATGCTATTTTGTTGTATTGACAGCAAGCTTCAAAACTTCATGTGTCAAATTTTCTGAAGGTGTTAACATCATAGATATTTTTCTGCTTAAAAATTTCGTGCCAAAAAAAAAGACCATTTGTGGGAAGTTTTAATTCATTACTTTATTTTGAAGAAAAGTGCTGCTGAAAGTTATCGTATACTTCGGGAAACTTATGGTGAACATGCTCCATCTCAAGATACCTGTGAACACTGGTTTAAATGCTTTAGAAGTGATATGTTGATGTGAAAGACAAAGAACGTCCAGGTCAACCGAAAAAGTTTGAAGACCAACAATTACAAGCATTATTGGATGAAGATGTGTGTCAAACTCTAAAACAACTTGCACAAAGATTAAACGTTGCTCAGCAAACAATTTCCGATCGTTTACAAGCAATGGGAAAGATTTTAAAGGAAGGAAAATGGGTGCCACATCAACTGAACGAAAGACAAATGGAAAACCGAAAAGTCATCAGTAAAAT
>NW_005362033.1:1323773-1330111 GCF_000412655.1 Myotis brandtii
ATGGGGGAAATGTGTAGCTAGCAATGGACATTACTTTGAATAAAGCACTTTTGATGTTTCTCTTGAAATTATCGTGTTTTCTTTTATTACAAAATCCGCATTATTAACCGGTACACCTGGTATATTTCATATGAAAGGCAACCAGGAAATGGTGACCAAAAGAGTTCTTAGGGGAAAAGCTTTCAACAAGAAAAGTAAAGGTCCTTGGTTGGCCGGGACACAGGAGGAACTCTACAGCTCCGCCCGTGGCACATCCACTCTGCATTTCTACAGGAGGGTGCTCAGGAAGGAAGGTAGCCAGAGGCAGTGAGCTTACTCCACAGTCTCAGAGCCGGTTATCCATGGGGGAGCGTGGGCCACCGACAACCAAATGCCTTTCCCTCCTCAGAGTACAAAAATACAAAGCTATCTCGCACTGATGGAGGTGCAGGGGAAACAGCTACTCTTGGGATCTGTTACTGAGAATCTGGGTGGGACCCCCTTTTAGAAGGCAATTTGGCAGTCTCTATAAAAGTTTTACTTCTAGGATTCTACACCATAGAACCATATACGTGTACAAACATATGTTGCCACAGCATCTCTATATATAAAAGCCTAAGTGACTGGCCGACCGGCCAGTAGCTATGACACACACTAACCACCAGGGGGCAGATGCTCAACACAGGAGATGCCCAGTGACAGCAACTTTGCAGAGTGCCCTCTCGCACTCCAGGACCCCCTGGGGGATGTCAGACTGCCAGTTTCGGCCCAATCCCCATACGCCAGGCTGAGGGACCCCACCTGCTGGAGGGACCCTGCTCACTCCGCAGAGGCCCTCAAGCCCTGGAGCCACCCAGGTGTGGCCGGCCAGGGAGGGACCGTGGGAGGTCTTGCCCAGTCCCGCCCCGCCAGCCACCTTCTAATTAATTTCCTTTTAACGTGCATGAATCCATACACCGAGCCTCTAGCTTATAAAGACAGACAAAACAAACAAACAAACAAAACACACACACACAACACTGCCTCCCAGTAAGAGAAAGGCTGTATAATTGTATACGCACTCTATGGAATGTGAGGTGGGCTGAAATACGCTGCCATGGAAGACCACTAAAATACACAATGGCATGACAAAGCGAGTTGTAAAGTAAAACCCACAGTAGGATCCCAGTACACAAAAGGAACTTCATGGAACCAGGACTACACACTAAGCAGCTGCTGGGGATACCTCTGGGGAGCCAACAGGGGTGGAAAGTGGAAACTGGTGCTTTATACAAAATACTAGAGGCCTGGTGCACGAGATTTGTGCATTCAGGGGGGTCCCTCAGCCTGGCCTGCGCCCTCTTGAAGCCTGGGAGCCCTCAAGGGATGTCCGACTGAAGGCTTAGGGGAGCGGGCTAAGCTGGCAGTCAGACATCCTTAGCACGGCTGCGGAGGCGGAAGAGGCTCCCGCCACTGCTGCTGTGCTCGCCAGCCGTGAGCCTGGTTTCTGGGCTTCTGGCTGAGCAGCACTCCCCCTGTGGGAGCTCACTGACCACCAGAGGGCAGTTCCTGCATTGAGCATCTGCCCACTGGTGGTCAGTGCGCATCATAGCGACCAGTTGTTCCGCCGTTTGGTCGATTTGCATATTACCCTTTTATTATATAGGCTACCTCTGTATTGTCTGTTTAAAACAATGTGTACATTTGTTACTTTCACTTTACGTACTTTTTCTCGTCTAATTTTAAAATAAGAAAGGGTATACCCATGAGGGTCAGAATGTGACCCTCTATGGGAAGACCCCTCAGCCACCCCAAAGTGCTGCTCCCCTCTCTGCTCACCTATAATAGGGGCGGGAGAGTATGTGCACCTTTCTCAGAGGCAGCCTTCTGACCACAATGGGGCTTTTGGGAGACCATACTCAAAAGGTGGGTACCCTCACATTTAACCGCCCCATCCTGTCCCTTAGTGGAGCTCTGAACCCCCTATCATTTCATACCCTTCTCTCTAAGTCTATCAAGTTTTGAAACTGAAGTCCTCTTGGGACATTGTCTCAAATGGGAATATGAATTTGCTGAAGTTCACTGACAAGCTGAAAGGCTGGTTCCCTCTAACTCTCTTCTCTCTCTTTCTAACCAACTCCTACTCATCCTTCAAATTCAGGTCCTCCCACAGTGCCCCTACAGGACTCACCCTGGGCACTGAAGTTATGTGTTTATCCCTTTCAGTGGAAACTCCCTGAGGGTGGTGACTGGCCCTCACACATCCCCAGCACCAACAGGGCAGGCACTCAGAAAACTCCCCCTGGAGCTCACTGACCACCAGAGGGCAGTTCCTGCATTGAGCATCTGCCCACTGGTGGTCAGTGCGCATCATAGCGACCAGTTGTTCCGCCGTTTGGTCGATTTGCATATTACCCTTTTATTATATAGGCTACCTCTGTATTGTCTGTTTAAAACAATGTGTACATTTGTTACTTTCACTTTACGTACTTTTTCTCGTCTAATTTTAAAATAAGAAAGGGTATACCCATGAGGGTCAGAATGTGACCCTCTATGGGAAGACCCCTCAGCCACCCCAAAGTGCTGCTCCCCTCTCTGCTCACCTATAATAGGGGCGGGAGAGTATGTGCACCTTTCTCAGAGGCAGCCTTCTGACCACAATGGGGCTTTTGGGAGACCATACTCAAAAGGTGGGTACCCTCACATTTAACCGCCCCATCCTGTCCCTTAGTGGAGCTCTGAACCCCCTATCATTTCATACCCTTCTCTCTAAGTCTATCAAGTTTTGAAACTGAAGTCCTCTTGGGACATTGTCTCAAATGGGAATATGAATTTGCTGAAGTTCACTGACAAGCTGAAAGGCTGGTTCCCTCTAACTCTCTTCTCTCTCTTTCTAACCAACTCCTACTCATCCTTCAAATTCAGGTCCTCCCACAGTGCCCCTACAGGACTCACCCTGGGCACTGAAGTTATGTGTTTATCCCTTTCAGTGGAAACTCCCTGAGGGTGGTGACTGGCCCTCACACATCCCCAGCACCAACAGGGCAGGCACTCAGAAACCCTGGGGGCTGTCCTGCCTCCCCCCACCCCCACCGCATCGCACTGCCTGACAGTACCCAGGGTGCTGAGCTGCCCCCAAGACAGGAGATGTCTCCTCCTGAGGAACATCTATTCACTATAGGCCAAGATCATGCTACCAGCCCACGAGGGCTCTCATTCTGCTTTGTCACTTAGCCACAGGTGACCACTCAAGTCTGCCGGTTCCATCACTGCCTCTAAATCCATAAGGCTAGGTGGCCACTCTCCCTCCCAACAAAGAAGTTTTATATAAAAACAACCATATAGTATCCTCTAGTACAGTGGTCGGCAAACTGAGGCTCTGCAAACTGCGGCTCGCGAGCCACATGCGGCTCTTTGGCCCCTTGAGTGTGGCTCTTCCACAAAATACCGACTTCTGCGCATGGGCCACAAAGTTTCAATCGCACTGTACATGCGTGCCCGCATATGGCTCGCGAGCTGCAGTTTGCTGACCACGGCTCTAGTAAATATAAAATGCTAAAAAATAAACATAGTCCCCATGATACTGATGCTCTGCCTTCCTCCAGATACACATCCTTCACTTAGGTTCTGAACAATCCTGAATCTAGATGGTTGCTTAATAACATGCTCCTAAAAAGCATGCAACAACCTCATACCCATTAGGATGGCCACAATCAATAAAGCAGTGTTGGTGACACTGTGGAAAAACTGGGACCCTATGAACTGTTGGTGGGCAGGTAAAGTGGTGCAGCCACTATGGAAAAGAAGTGCCCTGCAGGGGGAACAAGATGAGCACAAGCCAAGAGAGAGCAGAAATGGAAGAAGGTGTGCAGAGCTCTGTTATACTAGACCGGAAATGGAGGAGCATGTGCAGAGCTCTTTAAAAGGATAGACAGGAAATGGAAGAGTGTGTGCAGAGCTCTGTTAGGGTAGACAGGAAATGGAAGAGCGTGTGCAGAGCTCTGTTAGGGTAGACAGGAAATGGAAGAGCGTGTGCAGAGCTCTGTTAGGGTAGACAGGAAATGGAAGAGCGTGTGCAGAGCTCTGTTAGGGTAGACAGGAAATGGAAGAGCGTGTGCAGAGCTCTGTTAGGGTAGACAGGAAATGGAAGAGCGTGTGCAGAGCTCTGTTAGGGTAGACAGGAAATGGAAGAGCGTGTGCAGAGCTCTTTAAAAGGATAGACAGGAAATGGAAGAGCGTGTGCAGAGCTCTTTGACAAGAATGACAGGAAATGGAAGAGTGTGTGCAGAGCTCTGTTAGGGTAGACAGGAAATGGAAGAGCGTGTGCAGAGCTCTTTAAAAGGATAGACAGGAAATAGAAGAGTGTGTGCAGAGCTCTGTTAGGATAGACAAGAAATAGAAGAGCGTGTGCAGAGCTCTTTAAAAGGATAGACAGGAAATGGAAGAGTGTGTGCAGAGCTCTGTTAGGGAAGACACAAAATGGAAGAGCATGTGCAGAGCTCTTTAAAAGGATAGACAGGAAATGGAAGAGCATGCAGAGCTCTCTTAGAGTAGACAGGAAGAAGCCCACCCAGTGAGGCCTTAAAAACCAGGTGACATAACTCGTTTGAAGGAGATGGAGAGTTCTGGGATATTTGTCTGAAATAGTGAGTGGCACAGTGTAGAAAAGGAAGGAGAATGGAAGGAAAGAGACCAATTGAATGGCACCCGAAATAGCCCAGGCAAGACTAGGGGTAAACTAAGTTAGAGGAGGTGAAAACCCAGAAGAGGAAACAAAGGTTAAAGACATTATGAAGAAAAGCAAGCAAAACCCCTCCCACTGACACTAAGCTCCACAGCCAAGAGAGGCCACAAAACCTCTGTGCCCAGTCTGGCTCCTCCACCGCCCTGCTCAGCCCCTTCCAGACCTCTCTTCCTTTTGCTGTTGCTCCCTGGAGCAATCTGCCTTTATGTTCAAAAGTATTTATGAAATTGAAATGAGTGTATCTCATGGGCACCTTACCAGAAATGTGCCATTTCGTGTGACATTTTTAGTGTCAGAGTTCTCTTTCATCCGCTGGTGGATTCAATTTACCCAGTTGACAAGTGAGAAGACCGTGACACCAATCATTATAGAAACAAGCCCAACCTTGATTTCCTAGTCTCTGGAAATCAAACTGTACTGTCCATCACACTCAGCAGACAGTGTGGGGGCCCTGGCAGAGGCCTCACCTCTCAAAGCACAGCAGCTCGGGGAACCAGCAGGGCCCAATCACATGACCTTTCAAGATGGCAGGTGGCAAAAAAAATGTACATGATTTCTCAGGATTAGAGGAAGAAAGCAGAAAACTCTTCAAAGCACTAGCGGGACTCAACACAAAGGAACACATGCATGACTCTACTGGAAACTTCTAGGACAGGCCAAACTAACCACTGGAGAGTTAGTCAGTGGTTCCCTCTGCAAGACTGATTGGGAGGGGGCATGAGGGAACTTTCTGGGGTGATAGTGAAAATCTACACCTTGATAGGGGTGTAGGTTACAATTGTGGATGCATCTGTCAAAGCTATAACAATTAAGATTAAACATGTCATTAATTATAATTCAAAAGTAAATTATACCTCAATGAAAAATATTAGATTATATGAATACATATATGTGTGTATCTACACTAATAAAAGAGAAACATGGTAATTAGCGTACGACCGCTACCCTTTTCATTGGCTAATCAGTGAGTATATGCAAATTAACTGTCAGCCAAGATGGCGGCCGGCAGCCAGGCACTGAAGCGAGCACGAGGCTTGCTTGCTGCAGACTCCAACGTTCCCCGCCTAACTTGCCAGCCTCTCAGTTGCAACTCTAAGCAACTATATACTATGTTGCAAATAAGAAGCTAAACAAAACCCCAGAAAAGGGCTTCCATTCAGCCGGGCTCGGACCGCAACATTGTATCGATGTTTTCAGCAGCGAGGCCTCAGAGCTAAAGCTGGCCCAGAAAAAAAAAAAAAAAAAGAGAAGAAAACAAGGAGCGGTTGGAAGCTTTAGTCACTCGCCAGCCGGAAAACAGCCCTCAGCCCCTCACCCAGACTGGCCAGGCACCCCAGTGGGGACCCCCACCCTGATCCAGGACACCCTTCAGGGCAAACCAGCCAGCCCCTACCCATGCACCAGGCCTCTATCCTATATAGTAAAAGGGTAATAGGCCTCCCAGCACCGGGATCAGCGGAGCAGCGAGGCTCCCGGCACCGGGATCAGCATGACAGGGGGCAGCGCCCAAACCCCCTGATCGCCCTGCGGCTCTGTGTGTGACAGGCTGCGGCGCCCCAACCACCCCCCCCCACGGGCCCTGCCCTGTGCCTGATAGGGGGGAGCTCCCCAATCCCCTGATTGCCCTGCGCCTCTG
>NW_005362033.1:1330668-1334287 GCF_000412655.1 Myotis brandtii
ATCTGCCCTGCTCTGTGTGTGACAGGGGGCGGCGCCCCAACTCCCCAATCAGCCCTGCTCTGAGCCCGACCAGGGGCTGCACCTAGGGATTGGGACTGCCCTCTGCCACCCAGGAGCAGGCCTAAGCCAGCAAGTCGTTATCTCCCGAGGGGTCCCAGACTGTGAGAGGGCACAGGCCGGGCTGAGGGACCCCCCCATTTCCCCCCGAGTGCACAAATTTTTGTGCACCGGGCCTCTAGTATATGTATATGTATATAACATATATATACACACACATATACAAACTGGATGCAAAAGGAAGATTATCTCCTGTGGAAGCTAAAGGCCTTGAGAAAAAGTAAAAGCCACTTGGATCCAGGACTTGAGCTTAAGTGTGGAAATGAATCTGGAGACCCTGTTGTTCAATCCATGTTCTTGAAATGAGTAAACAGGTAGAAGGTGACCTACCCAAAGTCATAGAGCAAATTAGCAGCAGAGCGGTGACCAACCCCAGACCTCCCAAGTCCTAGCCTGGGACTAATTTCCCTATCCTGGGTCAGTGCCAGAAAAAGCAGATAAAACAGAAGACCAAAGATTATTTTGTGAACGAATTTCATTTCAATCCTCAAACCTGGAGCTAAATAATCACCTCCACCAAGCCAGGTCTAAAACAGGAGATTAACTTTCAGACAAAAAAAAGTATTTACTTTCATGAGCCTGAGTCATGAATGGCAGACTTACTACTACTTTGCTTAGTCTCCCTGTCGGTATACAAATACTGTATCCAAATTACTGGCAAGGGCCCGGAGGAAAGTAGAAAGAGGTGGGAGTCATAGCTGAGTTCTTCCCTAGTTTACCACTGACTCACTGTGGGGCCTTGGCGAGTCGCCTACTGTGACATGGTAAGAAGTACAGGGGGCAGTGAGATCATGCTCCCCAGCATATGTTGCCAGCTTGACTCAAATAAACACTTTTTGAATGAATGAATGAATATTTGATTTTGTCCTGGAATTCTGGCACACAGCTCCAAAAACCCTTGGAATCTCCACAGCGCTGAGAGTCTTTGCATGATAACGCGATAACTGGGGCGGGGGGGCGGGGGGCGGTCCGGATAGCTTCTGGAGGAGAGCTGGTTGCCAGAAAGAACAGGCATTGCAGGTTGGGGACTTTCAGCCCACCCCCACTTCCAACCTCCAGGTGGAGAGAGGGGCTGGAGATGGAGCTAGTCACCATTGGCCAAAGACTTAATCACACCTACCTAATGGGGTTCTGAGAACTTCCCAGGGGGCGAGCACATGGAGGCACTGGGAGAATAGCACCGAGAGGCACGGAAGCTCTGCGCCCTTCCCCTCAGATCCTGCCCTAGGCGTCTCTTCTACGTAGCGGTTCCTGATTTGTATCCTTTATAGAAACCAGTAAATGTAAGTAAAAACTTTTCCTGAGGAGGAGGTCATGGGAACCCCCAATTTATAGCCCATTGGTCAGAAGTACAGGTGGCAACTGGGGACTTTCCACTGGTGTCTGAAGTGGGGGCAGTCTGTGGGACTGAGCCCTAAACCTGTAGGGGTCTGGGATAACTCCAGATGGTTAGGTAAGAACTGAATTATAGGACACCTAGTTGGTGTCAGAAAAAAACCACACATTTGGTGTCAGAAGTCTTGTTAGGGTGAAAACAGCACACCCCTATACCCTCTCTGGGCCTCAGTTTTCTCACCTGTAAAATGAGGGGGTTGAACAAAATGCTGGTCAGGCCCTTTCAACTAGAATTTGGTGATTCTTTGAATTGCCAGTTTTTAAATTTCCACCAGAGTTAATATGAGGGACTCTCGCTCTCTGGAAGCCACTAGCAAATTCCGCTTTCAAACACCAAGCAACATCATTTCTCAGGCCTATTTTGACTAATGACATGCCAGGACTTTGTGTGCTTTCTCCTTTAAGGAGTGGCAAGAAACTCAACAATGTCCAATGACAGGCCCTGTCCTTGTCCCCAGCTCTCAAAGACTTGCAGCCCGATTCTCTGAGATGAAAGAATCAGTCTCTCTCCATTACACACCATTTTAAACCAAAACCCCAAATGGAATTTTTGACGTGCCTCCCAAACTACAAGGCTTGTGCTTTGTAGCTGGTAGGTAATGTCTTAAAAGCAAGGTGGTCAGCCAGACAACTTAGTATATGTTTAAATACCCTTTTTTTCTCCCTCCAGCACTATAGTTCCAAAGCAAATCCAAAGAAAAATTAAAAGACATAGTCTTCCATTACCAAGAAGAGCTTCAAGGAGTTGTTGAAAATCAAAGCCATTAACCAAACTCTCGGAAAACTTGCTGAGATGATGAGGACTCCTGTGCCCTGAATTACACTAGGAGGACTGTCACTGGGTGAATATTTTTTTTTAAATATGTTTTTATTGATTTTTTTAAAGAGAAAAAGGGAGAGGGAAAGAGAAGCATCATCAATCAGTTGCCTCCTGCACGCCCCCTACTGGGGATCAAGCCCACAACCCGGGCATGTGCCCTGACTGGGAATAGAACCAGTGACTTCTTGGTTTACAGGTTGACGCTCAACCACTGAGCCACACCGGCCGGGCTGGGAGAATAATTTTTAATACTAAGGCAGATCTGAATTTGAGACAACTATTACCAGATTTTTAGCCACAAAGTTCATTCAAATATTCATCTGCTCAATTCTATAAATAATTACTGAGCTATCCAGTTTAGTGGTTAAGAGTACCAGCTCTGGAGTTCAAATCCCTACTCTGCTTATTATCCTCAGAACTTGGGGAAGGTACATGCTAAACTTTTAAGCCTCAGTTTCCTACTCTATAAATTTGAGTGATAGTACCTGCCCCACAGAGCTGTTATGGGAGCTACAGGAAATGATGCATGTAAGATACTTGACCTAGTACTTGGTGGGGAGTAATGCTGACTAGTACTATTAGCATCATTATTCATGTATTAGACTCCACTGAAAAATAAGGGCATAATATTAAAGGTACAGGAAACTAGGCAAACTGGACTTCATCAAATTAAAAACATCAGAGGACCCAATCAACAGTGTAAAGAGGCAACACACAGAATGGGAGAAAATATTTGCAAATCACATCTACACTAATAAAAGACAAACATGCAAATTGACCGTACCTTTGCTATGCCTTAAGCCATGCCCACCAGCCAATCAGAGTGACTATATGCAAATTAACCCAACCAAGATGGCGACCAGCAGCCACGGAGCTGGAGCAAGCAGGAGGCTTGGTTGCCCCAATGATGGAAGAAGCCAAGCTTCCCGCCTGCTGTGGCCCTGCTCTGAGCTCCACTCAAAGCAACAAAGCTTCAATTATAGAAGGTAAATAAACCCCAGATACCTGCTTTCAGCCAGCCATGGCCACGGAGCTGGAGCGAGCAGGAGTAGGTTGCCCCTGGCAATGGAGGAAGCCAAGCTTCCCTCCCGCTCGCCCTGGCCAGCTCTGAGCTCCTCTCAAGGCTACAAAGTTTCAATTATAGAAGGTAAATAAATCCCAGAATTAAAAAAAATAAAAAGAAAAAAAGGAGAGGCTGGGAGCTTCTGTCACCGGGGGGCTTGGCCAGCCTGAAAACGGCCCTCAGCCCCTCACCCAGACTGGCCAGGCACCCCAGTGGGGACCCCC
>NW_005362033.1:1334879-1343514 GCF_000412655.1 Myotis brandtii
GCACAAATTTTTGTGCACCGGGCCTCTAGTCCTATATAATAAAAGGGTAATATGCAAATAGACCAAACGGCAAAACAACCGAACAACCAATCAAAGCGTAATATGCTAATGATATGCTAAGGCTGCTCAACCACTCGCTATGACGTGCACCAACCACCAGAGGGCAGATTCTCCGACCAGTAGGTTAGCTTGCTGCTGGGGTCCGGCTGATCGGGACTGAGTGAGATGGGCCAGACATGCCCTGGAGCCCTCCCGTGGTTCTTCCCCAATCATGCATCGGTGGGGTCCCTCAGCCTGGCCTGCACCCTCTGGCCATCCGGGACCCCTTGCCGATTTCAGCCCGATCCCGCAGACCACTCCCCTTGGGAGGGTGCCAGACGCAGGACTCATGGCTGGCGAGCACTGCTGTGCAGTGCGAACCTCTCCCGATTGGGACTAATTGGGCGCAAGCCCGCAGCAGGCACAGTGGGGTCAGGATGAGCGGGAGCGGCAGGCAGGAGCTGCAGGCAGCGTTGGACTGTGGGTTTCAGCCCGATCCCCGCAGGCCACCCAGAGGGATCCCACCCGTGCACGAATTCGTGCACCCCATTCTTGCACACACACACCTCATCCCTGTGCACTGGGCCTGTAGTATCCAATAAAGGATTAATATCCAAAATATAGAGAGAACTCCTAAAACTCAACAACAATAAAAACAGCCTGATTTAAAAATGGGCAAGAAGGCAACAAAACAAAACAAAAAAGCAAAAAGAAAAAAAATGTACAGAGGACTTGAACAGACATTTCTCCAAAGAAGTACAAATGGCCAATAAGCACATGAAAAGATATTCAATATCACTAATGATTAGGGAAATGGAGAGGATGTGGAGAAAGTGGGACCCTATGCACTCACTGCTGGTGGGAAGGTAGAATAGTACAGTGACTGTGGAAAATAGTATGGCAGTTCTTCCTCAAAAATTATTAACAGAATTACCATATGATCCAGTAATTCCACTTCTGGGTCACAAACAGATATTTGTACACCATGTTCATAGCAGCATTATTCACACTAGCCAAAAGGCGGAAGCAACGCAAGTGTCCAAAGATGAATGAATGAATAAACAAAATGTGGTATATCCATACAATGGAATATTATTCAGGCTTAAACAGGAAATTCTGACACAAACTCCAACATGGGTGAATCTTGTAGACATTATGCCAAGTAAAATAAGCCAGCGACAAAAGGACAAATACTATATGGGGCACTTAGAGTAGTAAATTCATAGACAGAAAATAGAATGGTGGTTGCCAGGAGCTGGGGTTGGGGAAAAAAGAGCTGTTGTTTAATGGGTACAGAGTTTCAGTTTTGCAAGATGAGAAAAGTTCTGGTAATGGTCACATAATAATGTGAATGTAGTCAATGTCATGGAACTTAAAAATGATCAGAATGGAAAATTTTGTGTTATGTATATTTTACCACAATTATTTAAAAGTAAATATATAAATACAAACAGGTGTGCCCAAGCCGGTTTGGCTCAGTGGCTAGGCCTGCGGACTGAAAGGTCCCGGGTTCGATTCTGGTCAAGGGCACATGCCTGGGTTGCAGGCTCGATCCCCAATAGTGGGCGTGCAGGAGGCAGCCGATCAATGATTCTCTCTCATCACTGATGTTTCTATCTCCCTCTCCCTCTCCCTTCCTCTCTGAAATCAATAAAAATATATATTTTTTAAAACCAGATGCCCTCATGAAACATTTAGTCTAAATGATGTGGTGGAAAGACTAACATAGTAACATATTTTGCTTTTACATCAGTGAGATCACTGATCATCTTAAGGGCCCTATAAGATGTGACAAAACAAGCATTCTTGCACACACACACCTCGTCCCTGTTTACAGATCAGGAAACTGAGCATTAGAACAGTTCTGGGCTCACAAAAGGCAGTCACACACAGAGGCAGAACTGACTCAAATCCAAAATAAAAAGTGCCAAATTGGAAGAGAACAAAGGGAGAGCAGTGGGCATCTACACTGCTCTAGACTCCATTGATGGAACTATGCTATCTTCAGGGAATTCCCAGGTGGAGTCAGGTAAGGTCCCTTCTTGTCTAAATGGTTGCCATCTAAAAGGCAATATGAAGAGAAGTTCTGGAACGAGACTCCCTCGGTGTGGAACATGGCTCAACCTACATGAGTCACCTTGGGCAAGTCCTCTACTCCTCTAAGCCGCCATTCCTTCATCTGTAAAATGGAGATAATACCACTGACTTAATGGAGTTTTCAGAGAAAAAAACTTTAATAAAATAATGTGTGTAAAGCACTTACAGGTTGTGTGGCACATGGTGAAGGATCAGTAAATAATGGCTAATATTTTTAGCTTTGGAAGATGCTAAAGAAAAAGAGTGATAGAAAGGAGCCTTTGGAATAAACTGTGCAGAGTGCACTCGACCACCGGGAGGGTCACAAGGAAATAGAAAGCACCAATCCTGCCCTGCCTTAACCTGAAGACACCAGATAAATGTCACCAGGAAACGGCACAGGCAGGAGAAAAGGAATCCGCAAGTCTGAGCGTGTTAGTTCCGGGCAGGACACTGTGTTAGGGACTTTACACACATTCTCTCATTTGATTTGTACAAAAACCTGGAGGGTAAGAAATATTCCATTTTATTTTTTTCTTTGTTGTTATAATATTCTATTTTATAAGTGAGAGGGAAGCCAAATGAATGATATGGAACAAACACTGTGAGTTCAAAGAAGAAATTCAGCACCATAACAGGGGGGTCTAAGAACGCGGACTCGAGGAGGCAGACACCGGGCTGCCGGGGAGGAGCGAAGACTCCCTCCAGGGCAGGAGGGCTGCAGGCAACACAAAACAGGCTCCAACTCTCAGTCTGGTTCTCAAAAGGCCTCTCTTCTAACACAACAAGCTGCATCAGCAAAACAGCCAGCCTGTTATTTATATCTTTTCAGACCTTTAGGTTAGCCTAAAAAATCTAAGTCAAGAGCAACATTCCTTAATTGATGTATTTATACCCCATTCTTCACCTTATATCTCCCCTTCTCGTCCCCCCACCCCCCTCAAAAAAAAAAAAACACAGGTAGAATATATATAGGGTGTCCAAAAAAATGTATACACACTTTGAATAATTATAAAGTCAATGTTTATTAAAATACATTTCATTTTCAAAATTGAGCTATCAGCTGTTAAAGTGTGTATACTTTTGGGGGGACCCTGTAGAAATGTGCTAAAAATGCTTGTACAATGCTGTATCTCCAAAGTATGAGAAAATGAAAAATGAAATACATAAGTATTCTGCTTAGTATATGCAATGAGAAGAATCTCAGTGAGTGTATTAAAAAAGCACATCATGATTTTTTTTCTCTATTGCATTTTTGTACGTTTTTCCAGTTTGCTGCCTGGGTACACATTGTTTTTTAAAAAGCACAATTCTATGAGACTGTTAATATCCCCAAGTGCCCGCTCTCCGCAGTGGCGCCCTTCAGTGAAGCCTGGTGTCTCGGCTCCTGCTCTTGCACATGGAAAGCAGGGCAAGCGAGGAGCAGGTACCTCAGCACGCGGCTTTTGGTGTCTGGTGCTTCATAAGCTGTCCAGCTCTCAGAATGCCAGACCTCACCCCGAGCTCCATCAACCTGTCATCTCTGATGCATCGCTGCTGTACCTCCTCATCTCTGAGGGGGCTCACAGGAAGGCTCCAGGCCTCAGAGGGACTGGCACTGCCCATACTGACTTCCTTGCAGGCCCCGTTCTGCGCAGATGAGGGCTCTGCTAGTAAGAAAGAATGACCTTTTGGTGACTGTCAAGGAGAAACCTCCCTGCCTCTGTAATGACATTCGTACCGCTCCCCTCCCTAGAAATGTCTCATGGCTCCCCAGTACCACCAACGTAAGAGTCCAAACTATTTGTACTTGCCCACCATTTGAAGCCCTCCACAATCAGGTCTTATCCTACCTTTCCAGTCTCATCTTCCACAGCACTCCCCTTGCTAGGCAAATAGAACCAATTCCAACCCCCACCTACCCCTAATACCCAGCCTTCAATCAAGCTGCTGTCTCGGACTCAAATCCTACCCATCTGTCAAAGCCCTGCGCAGCACCACCACCTCTGAGTCCTTCAGAGTTCCTCCTTCCCCTTCCTGAGCGCTCCCTCCCCCTCCCATGGGTAACAGAACACCAGCTCTGGAGCAGAATGCTGGGTTCCACTCCAGCTCCCTCACTGCGAGCTGTGTGACCTCGTTGCTGCAGTGTCCCCATCTGCAAATGGAAATAGTAACAGTGTCTTACTCATAGTTTTATTGTGAAGTTTAAAGGACTGCAGATATATAAAGTGCCTACCTCAGTCTCTGGCACATATTAATGCAATACTGAACTTTTTAAAAAAGCAAAAGCCTTTATTATTATCACTACTTACTTCATTTATCTGTCCAATCTTGTGCCACTATTTTCTATTTTATCTGACTTAGGTACCTATATTAGCTCCCTTACTACTCTGAACATCCTGGCAAATGCTTAATTTGCTACCTACAGACAGTCACTATTAGGCCACTGAATGAATGAATGAATTCTAAATGGTCATACTTACCCTCCTATATAATAAAAGCCTAATATGCAAATTGTCCCCAGGACCGGGAGTTTGAACAGGGGACGGTGGTGGCAAGAGGCCTGGGGAAAGGAGGCCCCCCCAGCCAGCAGGGGTGGCAGGCAGCCAGGGGAAGGGAGGCACTCTGGCTGGCAGCCAGCAGCCGCTAAGGACCCTACCCGTGCATGAATTTTGTGCACTGAGCCTCTAGTCTTCCATAAGATCCACATTTAATGTTTAAGGAAAGATAAAAAAAGATATTAAAGAAGTAGAACTTTTCACGTAGAGCAATATTCTCAAAGTGTGCTGCCTGGACCAGCAGCAGCAGCAGCAGCACCTGGGGCTCTGGCTGGCAGCCGGCAGCCGCTAAGGACACTACCCGTGCATGAATTTTGTGCACTGAGCCTCTAGTCTTCCATAAGATCCACATTTAATGTTTAAGGAAAGATAAAAAAAGATATTAAAGAAGTGGAACTTTTCACGTAGAGCAATATTCTCAAAGTGTGCTGCCTGGACCAGCAGCAGCAGCAGCAGCACCTGGGAACTTGTTAGAATGCTAGGCCCCAGCTACTGAATCAGAAACTGAGAGTGGAGTCGGCAACTGTTTGAACAAGCCTTCCAGGTGATTCTGATGAGCCTGAATCCGGGATCTGTAGAGCCGAAAGCAACATGGAATCACAGGATGAGCACTAGATCAGGAGTGGATTCTGGGTTTACCTGTCATTGACCTTGCACAAGTCATTAACCTCACAACTTCCTTATAAGCAATACAGGGACAATAGCACTCAAACAATTAAATGTTGTGAAGATTAAATGAGATCCCATGAGCAGAGTTTGCATATAGTAGGTGCTTAATAATTATAAGTTCCTTTCAGTTTTCTTCCTGTGTCTCTCACAGGGTTGTAAAGACTAAAAAAAAATTACTGCAGTAAAAGAGTTCTGCGCACTGCCAACAGTCATAGCAACCTGAGCAAGGACTAGTCATTCTTGGTACAAACAGCCATGCTAGCATCAAACGCCTAGCGTTCATGGGGCACTAGGAAGCGGGTTCTGTCCACCCCACCCAATTTACAAACATAACCCTGCAGCAGAGAATCTCCTTACAGGCTCATCAAAGCAGAACTATGGGGACAACAGATGGTCCTTCTCCCGCCCCCAATATTCTGGTCAGAATCACTGTTCTTTTCATGCAAATGAATCCAAGTCTTGGGAAAGGATTATCTAAAAAACGTTTTCCAGCCACAAGAAAAACCGCCAACACTTTCAGAGCACATGGACCTGGCTTAGGAACTCCCGACCTATCACATCCAACTCCCAGTGGTTGGTCTTGGAGGGTTGGGATTAAGACAGTCACACTTTGAAGCTTGTTTCAGAAGAGAAAAGGTGGAAATCAAAGTAAGTAATCTTTCCTTCTCCATACTTAGTCTCTTACACCACTGCTGGCTCTCTCTCTGAAGCGCACATCCTACTCGGGAACCACCTTCCAGAATGAAGAGCAGGTTGGATGCAAGAAATGCAGGCTGTGCATGTCAGACTGTGGGCTTAGCTGCTGCTCGAGATGGGCAGACTATGTGCTCGACCACATAGCACCAGGTTAGAATGTCCACATGAGGCTAGGCATGAGACAGAGTAATAGTTACTCTGCTGACTCTGCTACTATGAGCCTAATGCTTTGCAGGTCCAGAACACCTTTGGCGGCATATTACCGCTACTGAAGGGTCCCTAAGAGCATCTTTTTAATATTTCTATCCCAGAGCCTGGCACCCAACAGGCACTCAAGAAGCCTACTGAACTGGACTGATGAACTTAGGTGTGAGCCCCATGGAGCGGTTGAGGGGTAGTCTTTCATGAGTGAGGAAAATGAGTGCAGAGAGACTAAAAGTGGAAGTTAGCTAAAGAATGTAGTCTTTGGTGTCACCCACCCAGAACGGGGCTTCATACTGGCCCAAACCCTACTTGCCTCATTCCCCACAGCCACCTCTGTTCCACTCAGACTGGTGCTCACAGATGTGCCCACACCTTCCCCCCACCCCCACCCCCACCCCCACACCCCCAATTTACCTGTCTCCAGGCACAGGGTATCCTTCTTTGCCTCTGGAATCCTCACCCATTCTCATGAACAGCCCTCAGACCCAAGGAAACCAGCCCCATCACCCTGGCTCTTCTGAATTCTTTTGGACTCCTAACAGCACCGACAAGCCCACTACACGACTGAGCACTTAGCCATGGAGTGGCCTTCTCTCAGTCGTCATTGTTCCATGCACCTCTGTCCTCCCTCGCGATACCATAACCCCCCGAGGACCAGGCAGCTGCGAAACCCCAGCTCCCCCTCTTGCCAGCCCGTCAGTCCCTTCACTCCTGAGCCTCAGTGTCCTCTCTCTGATGTGGAAAGACAACAGCATCTTCACAAAGCAGCTGTGAGGAGCACATAACGGCTGGAGAACTGCTTTGTGTGCCCCATAGCTGCTGCTTTAATCATGAGCTTTGTTGTTTTATTTCCACATGCCCCTCCCTCCAAACCCCCCCTGGGGCATACTTTTAAAAGAATACTAACAATACTAAATGTCCTGAAAATCACTTTTACACTCTGTCACCACAGCACAGAATATACATTAGCACTGAACTGAACTGTGAGATTCCATAGGTATTGCCAGGTGACTGACTAGCAAGCAGGAGGCTTCACTCTGCCAGCAGGTATGTTTTTTTAAGTGATGGGGCCTGCAAGGGTACTTCCTCACAGGTCACAGATGGGCAGCTGTCCCGCACAGCCTCTCAACCTAACTGTATCATTCTGTTATTAACAGTGACAGCTACAATTTATTGAACCTCTACTATGTTCCAGGCACTAAGCTGTTTACAGCCATCAGTTCACTTAAACCTCAGGGCTCTGTGAGTACAAATCTCTCTCTCTCCCTCCCTCTCTCCCCCTCCCTCCCCCCTCCCTCTCTCTCTCAGCACACTAAGGCTCAGAAGGGTTACACAATTTTCTGGGGCCCCACAGCCAACAAATGGACAAGGCAAAATTCAAAAGCCCCGTCTTCCTGACACAGCACCATGTCCTTTCCATCGGATCTGTATCCCTACATCCCTGATATTTGCATATTTTAAATCCCCTTTAATTTCTACCTCTCAGCTGCCTTGGCATTTCACAGGTGTACAGCTTCCTATTGTAAAGGAAATAGAAAAGAAAAGACATGCCCTCCCCCAAGCTTAGTGGCTCCCTCCAGTAACTGGCTGGAGTTCAACACCCAACGGAGAAAACGTGTCTGGAACATGGCTGCAGTGACAGAGCACCCGCGGAAGGGAAGAGGGGTGACGGGCGAGGGTGAGACTCTAGGGACACGTAGTGTGTAAAGGTGAGAAAAGACTTTCCAACACCCAGGGACCCTCACCCCTTACCCAAGATGTTACAACACAAAGACAAGAAAGGTTCCCAAATGCCAGTCAGCCAACGGGAGAGGCCTCCCTAAAGGCTGAAAAGTAAGCTGGACGTTCTCCATTAGAGCGAGAAATGAGTGAGCACCGCGGCCTGAGCCAGCCAGGGATTCCCAAGGGAAAGACCCTTGACCACCTTCCACCAACAGGCGGAGCCCAGCTTTAAAGGCGGCTCATCCACACTCCTGACCCGGCACCTGGCATCGCTCCTGCCTCGGGGAAAAGGCCAACTTGCTTTGTCGTGAGGAACCCCACGCCGGTTTTCCTTCGCCAGCCCTGGGCCCTCCTTACCAGGACGGCGGGCCCTCGGGCGCCCCTCCCCCGTGGCGCCGGCGGCCTCTCCAGGCCGAGCAGGCCGGCCGAGCACCCCTCTGCACACGGCACCCGAAGATCGCAGCTCCGGCAAGTGTCCCATTGCAGGGAGCAGCAGTCAACGCGCAGAGACGACTACGCGGGATCAAAGCGTTAGGATTTGAAAGCACCTCCATCTCCCCTCCACGCACCTCACCTGACAGACAGGGCAAACGTCAAACCAGAAAGGGCAGTGACTTGCACAAGGTCACAGGGAGCGTCCAGGGCTCTAACCATTAAACAGCACGGCCTCCCTCCTTTCCCCAGGCAGGGGG